>NC_090266.1:1048298974-1048617099 GCF_040414725.1 Anabrus simplex
GAGCACCGATTCATCTGACATGGGACTTGAAATCTACATCAACCATGTGTCACTAAGCATGTAAGCACCACTAACATCAGAGGGAGAACGTGACGGATATCGTGGGAGCATAGCAGACCGCTCCGGGAATTGAGTTCCATTACAAAGTACATTTCTGTAATATTTTCTGTCGATGTTTTTAGAAACTTTAACAATCTTCTTCTCTAAAATAATATTTCTGTTAGTTTTTAGTAATTTAGTGCTATTTTCACATTTCATCTTGCAATGGTACAGGTAGTTTTGAGTATGAGTATGTGTGTATTGGGCTCTATTAGATTAGATGTAGAGTAGTTTGTCTTCTGAGAATATTTCTACCTCAGTGCAATTAAAAATCATGCTTAATAATCAATGTCCTCTTGGATTTTAGTAATTTAGTGCTATTTTCACATTTCATCTTGCAATGGTACAGGTAGTTTTGAGTATGAGTATGTGTGTATTGGGCTCTATTAAATTAGATGTAGAGTAGTTTGTCTTCTGAGAATATTTCTACCTCAGTGCAATTAAAAATCATGCTTAATAATCAATGTCCTCTTGGATAAATAAGAATTTAAAATGATTATTTTAAATTTTTATGAAACATTGTGGGACAAGTTTTAGATTGTTTTTCATCCATTGCACTGTCACGTAATAATGCAGATTGTCTCATCTTACTTGAATATTAATTCAGATGTTGATGGTAGATTTAAAAATCACTGCTAATAATAATAATTTAAGGATGCTAGTGGCTTTACGTCGCACCTACACAGGTAGGTCTTATGGCGACGATGGTATAGGAAAAGCGTAGGAGATGGAAGGAAGCAGCCATGGCCTTAATTAACCCCTTAACTGGGTTTGACGCCTTTAGGCGTTCTAGTATTCTAAATGTGTTCTTACGTAGGGTTAGCTTACTATATGCATCTGACAATTCTTAATCACTTCTGCCATCTACTATCGTAATTTAAAACAAATTCCATTCATATTAGATGTGATTATTGCGGTCCTATTAATTTCTATCCGGTCTCACGCCAGTTGGGTAGTTCGCGCCTAGGCGGCAGTCCAACAGCTGTCTCGTGTTGCCTCGTACGGTCCGTGCCAAATTCTTCGTAAATAATTTATTTGTGTATATGTACATTGAAATAACTAAATTTCCGAGTTGTTGTCATCGTTGTTGTTACTACGATACAGTTGTTCTGCGAACTCCATTGTCCATGTTCTGATAACGTTTTGTAAACTGGTCTGTATATGATGGTAAACTGTTCCGTGTGACGTGATAATGGCTTGGTTAGGAAAGACGTTGAATTATCTGAGAATTCGCCAACCGGATGTAGGAATCACTCAAGGAAACGTTGTGTTGTGTGCCTGTCAAACCAGAGGCAATGGGAAACTGTCTACTACTGTGAGGAATGTGACGTGGCACTTTGTGCTTGCCCTTGCTTCCGTATTTACCACACTGTGCGCATTTTTTGAATGACCTATGAACCAGAAAGTATGTAGAACCTATTGATGCACATCTGAAAACTTGAAAAATGTCATCATAATAATGAAAGGAACACTTTTTAAATTCACTTTTGTATGAACACACTGTGTATATATGTGTATATTTACGGGTTTACAAAAAAAAACGGTAATAACATAATGCTATTGAATTTCTACTATATCACTCATAATTTAAATAAATCAAGTAAAATATATTTTTCTGTTGAGCATTTACATCTACGCCGGCCCGTGGTGTAGGGGTAGCATGCCTGCCTCTTACCCGGAGGCCCCGAATTCGATTCCCGGTCAGGCCAGGGATTTCTACCTGGACCTGAGGGCTGGTTCGAGGTCCACTCAGCCTACGTGATTAGAATTGAGGAGCTGTCTGACGGTGAGATAGCAGCCCCGGTCTCGAAAGCCAAGAATAAAGGCTGAGAGGATTTGTCGTGCTGACCACACGACACCTCATAATCTGCAGGCCTTCGGGCTGAGCAGCGGTCGCTTGGTAGGCCAAGGTCCTTCAAGGGCTGTAGTGTCATGGGGTTAGTTTTTGTTTTTTGTATTTACATCTGCCGCACGCTACTGTACCCATTCCAAAAGTGCGCGTTGCGCTGAATAATTACCTACTGGCTGGTTGAAACTATTCCCCAGTTAAGGGGTTAAGGTACAGCTCCAGCATTTGCCTGGTGTGAAAATGGGAAACCACGGAATACCATCAACAGAACTGCCGTCACTGGGATTCGAACCAACTATCTCCCGGATGCAAGCTCACAACTGCGCGCCCCTAACCGCACGGCCAACTCGCTCGGTAATAACTTTTTTTGGTTGCTATTTGCTTCACGTCGCACCGACATAGATAGGTTTTATGGCAATGATGGGACGGGAAAAGGCTACGAGTTGGAAGGAAGCGGCCGTGGCCTTAATTAAGGTACAGCTCCAGCATTTGCCTGGTGTGAAAATGGGAAACCACGGAAAACCATTTTCAGAGCTGCCGACAGTGGGGTTTGAACCTACTATCTCCCGAATACTGGATACTGGCCGCATTTAAGCGACTGCAGCTATCGAGCTCGGTGGTAATAATTTAAGATTGGGTTAAATGAAATTATAATGGTCATGAGTGATAAATAATGTTAGAATTATTTATGTTGAATATGTAAAGTGTGCTCAACTATGGTATAATTTTACCTGGAAAATGGTAAAGCCTGCGGGCAATATTGTTAAAGCATGTGTCACGGGTTACAATGCATTTCGATAAATGTGGAGCACGTGTTGAAATGTATTTCAATATTTAAGGAATAATAATAATTAATCGACACTCAATGACCAAGTGCCAGAGAATATAATCAGTGTTAACCCAGGCGTTGTGCATGATTATTGTTTATACCTAGTCTTCTGAAAAATATTGTGTTTTTTTAGGATATCGCCGTTGTAATTTCAAGATAATGTTCAATTATGCGATCATCTGAGTTCTATCACGAATCACGTCAGTTGTTGAGCATATTGAATTTAAATGAAGATCATCAGTCTGTGCAATTCAACCTTCTTCCCAATGATAATAATCATAAATAAAAATCAAGCCTAGGATCTGAGTGTAAATTTGCACATAAAGTTTGAGTATCCTGTGTGTGTGTGCTTGGTGTGAGTGGAATGTAGTTAGTGATATTTTGCAGTGCTATTTCTTGAAATGTGGTTTTTAGTCTGATCACGTGTTCAGCACGGTGGATCAGATTATTCCAGCGATGTCTGCGTTTTGTTCGTATTATTTGAGATTCCGATTTAATATTTTATGTAAAGTTTAGTGACAGATTTAATTCTATGACAACACGATTTTGTGAAAAGTGAATAAGATCGATAAATTCTCTAAACATTAAGCATAAGCAAAGGATGCAAAAATAAAAGAAAGAAAGAATTGTTATGCTAAATGTCAATTGGCGATAATTAAGTTCATGTAACAACATGATTAACTTCAATTAAATAATTTTATGATTTTTCAAGAGTCTCAATAATTCAAACAATAGAGTTAATAATTGCAACTTGTGTTATTTGAGAAATTATCGTTAACTGAGAGAGCGTAGAGTATATTTTTGTAAATATTGTACAGATTAAGTTAAAAGGGATACCATGGTTATCCACCACTCAGTTTAAGTGGATGTTTAATGTTTTTGTTCGTGTTTAAACTGATATCATTGACATCAAATTTTAAGAGATCACTGAGATTTCAGGATGTTTTGGGATGGAGTTTATCCACTTAATTTTTATTTTGCATAGCCAAAGGAAGGCTAATTTTTCTTTTTTATTCTTTACAGAATAGCCCAGTATGTCAATGCTATTCCAGACGTGAAAATTGATTTATGTGCATTTATTTAACCTTTGTAACTTTGTGAGCTTCAAAAGTAACTTCAGCAAGAGATATTTTGTTTTTTAAATTCAATATTATTGTGCATATCTTATAATAAATGTCAAGCCTATTTTTAAATTGTTCTTTTTCTTGTACTGTCATCAGCCCTTATCCTTTAAATGCCTCCAGAATTAGGACAGCTTGCAAACGAACGGTCCACCTTGGGATCTCTCGTGTGCTGGCTGAGCTAACCCGGGAAATAGGGGCAATATATATATATATATAGTCAGGGTTAAATTTTGCATATTTTGTATGTTTTGAAATTTCAATACTGTTCATTCCCTGTGGTTGATCAAACTGATAAATTTTTCACTGTGTTCATCAAGTCAAAAAATTGTAATATTTCAATGGACAGATTAAAACCAGCATATTTGTTAGTAGAAGAGGCCCAGGTTAACCCACATTACCTTGAAAATATTCCGCCTCAACAAGGAAACCACTCACCATCAACACCACTTCTCAGAAAAGGAAAGAGAGGAATTTGATCAAAAAGTGCAGTGAAAACACGAGTTGGTTGAACAGTCCATTTTCCTAAACACTTTCTTAAGAATGTTGTTCTTGTATAATTCGTAAATATTGTTTTCTGCTTTATTATTATTATTATTATTTTCGTTCTCAATTAAGTTTAAATTTAGACTGCGACTTTGTCACTGGAGGGAGAGTGATGTAGAGGCTCCACTGTGACTCAAGAGGTAAAGCGAGGGGAAAAAAAGAAAGGACTGAAAAAAAATATGATCAAAAAAGGGAAAGAGATGACAATGTATTTTTCTTGCCGCATGAACACGACAAAGAAAGGGTTGTAACCGATGTGCTTTTTTATGTTAAATGTATGATTAAAATGGAGTTTTCTACAGTTAACACGCGAGAGGTCGCACGAAGGCAAATTGCTCACACTTAATATTCTAAGGAGCTGCTATTTTCCGTTTGCAGTGAATGCTCTGATAAAAATATAATTATGTACCCTGCTTAACTGCCTTTCAACTAGTACTAACATAATTACCTAGTAAAAATATTTTCTCAATATACAAAAATTATGAATTTTGTTGCAAAATCTGGTAAAATTACGTGAGTTTTTAAAGAGCGCGAGAGGTCGCGCGTGAGCAAATTGCCTCATTTACTTAAAGAGACTTTCTTGGAAATGCAGTCATGTAAGAATGCATTACGCGAAGGGTCGCATGAAGGCAATTTGCCGCGGCGGACGCGAGAGTGAAAGAAAACATAAACTACTCCGGAACGCAGCAGGCAATACACTGATGATAATCAACATTAGGCGAGAGAGAGGGAGGGGAGGGATGAAACGAGCGCCCTAAGCCCTACAGCGGCTAGCAATGAAATTATTAACAAATATTTAAAAAGTGCGGCAAATTGCCGTGCGTGCGACCTCTCGCGTGTTAATAAAAGGCAGTAACAAGCCCTTAAAACTTGACCCAACCTTTAAGGCAGATATGACTTCTTGTTTAAACTTTTCAGCTTCTGAGTCTTTCTCCAAAAAGCTGTGTTTTAAAATGTTCCATCTACCAAACCACACCCATGAGTATCACAAATATGATGTTTTCTTCCCTCATTCAATGAGTTGTAAACTGTGATTCATTTGCAGTCACATGAATCTGCTCTACATCTTTCAGTATTAAGGAGAATATAGTTTGTGCAAGCAGTAACCTGACAATTACTGACTGACAAAGTAGAGGCAACAAGTTTCTTGGAAATGAAAAATGGCATCAAGTGAGAAAAAGCTTACTGAAATTTCACTTCCTGTCTTAACTATTTATAGCCAAAGATGGGACAATGGTATAACAGCCGTACAGAGTATTATAAAACTAGAAATGCCATACTCTATATTTTAATGACCAAATGTTTAAAACATCCAGGGACGATATTACTGCTTTGAGATAGTGAATGTTTTAGTTAATAGTACAGAGCACAATCCATTTTTTTTTTTTTTTTTTTTGTTAGGTGCTTTTACGTTGCACTGACACAGATAGGTCTTATGGCGACGATGCGACAGGAAAGGCCTAGGAATAGGAAGGAAGTGGCCGTGGCCTTAATTAAGGTACAGCCCCAGCATTTGCCTGGTGTGAAAATGGGAAACCACGGAAAACCATCTTCAGGGCTGCCGACGGTGGGGTTCGAACCCACTATCTCCCGGATGCGAGCTCACAGCTGCGCGCTCCTAACCGCACAGCCAACTCGCTCGGTGCACAACCCATAAATAAGTGGAATATGGCTGCAGAAAATCAAGATAGGTCAAGAAAACATTTATGTGCTTTCAAAAGTCTCATTTTTAAGTCTTTAATGGTTGATGAGAAGTCTTCCTTCGTGATGAGTTTCAGCCGACCAGTCACTGCTTTTTGAAATAATGTAAGGGAATAAGCTTATATTTAGTTTTGCAGGACTGTTGATATCATGATCACGGCCACAAAGAACCCAAACCACAGAGATGTGACTTTTCACATCAGAATTCTATTATTACATTCATTTTTCAATCACAACCACTCTGATCAGAAGCTAGCAATAATATCACACAGCTACTGCACTCAATATTTTTTGAATGTCTTATTATGTCAAAATGCAATCCCTTATTCTTGACTTTCAGCCTGAAAAACATAAAAGTAATCAGGAAGAGACAGACCAGGTGAAAATGGTGGATGATCCAATGTTGTGATATTATTTTGAGCCAAAAACTGTCGCACAAAAGTTGAGAAATGGGACAATGCATGATACTGATATTATGACTCTGAAAACAATAATCACCACCACTACATATTTATCAGCATGACAGACAACACAGCTGTCTTAATGATATTTTGAACACACAGCATATCTTTTATATGTAAGTTTAGCCAGAGCTGATATTGAGTAATACAGCATCTAGAGGTTAAATTTGTAGGTACAAGGTAAATGTATCTAATAATTATACCCTAAATATCATTACAATGAAATTACCTGATACAATTTGTATAGAGTCCCAAATCAAGGTAAATATTAGAGAGGCTATGTAACAGGGACCAGGAAATGAAAACATTAAAGAATACTTTGTTAAAAAAAGCAGTCACAATGTTTATTTCTCACTCACATATAATTAAATGAAATACATACCAAATTCTAATGCAGCAACCTCAACATTTCCATAACGTAATGATGGTACATCTAGAGTCTGGAAGTAATGTAATGTCGCAGAACTGCATGCAATGGGTAAGATGAGCATAGCATTGGACAAGGAATTACTTGAACTAACCTGAAAACAAAAAAAGACAGTGAGTAGTTAATGTCAATCCTATTTTATCATATTTTCATACTTTTCTATGAACTACATATTCAGAAACAAAAATGATTAAACTTCTAGCTAATGAGCTCCCAAGAAAATAACAGAAATACTGCAAGAGAGAAAAGAATTTTGGATTTTTAAAAATGATGCAAAAGTACTCAAAAGCCAATTATTATAAAAAATATATACATATATGTCATAACAACACCTTGAGTGGCTGCTCACTGGCAGGTCTACTGTATTATCTATCTCATGTTCTAACTCACCCACCAATATAACATTCAACGATACTTTTGAGAACCAATGATTTGATAAAAATAAATAAATTAGAAATCTAGAGCAAAATTTACTGAACAATCAATCAAAAAATGTGTATGTTTTGTAATAATGGTGAAAAGCTATTTTTCATCAATAAAAGTATTTGATTTTTTCCAATATTAAAAAATACAAGTAACTTTTTGAAATATTACTAATGTATCATATCAAGACTTCTTCTTCTTTTATGATCACATAGGATCAGTTTAGTCAATCCATCATTCAGGTCTCTTTGAAAGGATTGTTAGGGCTTTGCGGTCCACCCAGTACTTCTTCAGACGCTCTGATCTTCGTGGCCTTTCCTTGGTTGAAAATATGTGTGTTGTTGGTTTGTTTTGCGTAAGGACAAAGCAGAGGTTTGTATCCTTGAGTTTTGTATTCAATTTTATCTTACTTGTGGTTCCTTCTGTTGTAAGGCCTATTTCCTTCAGATCCTCTCTTACTTCTCTGATCCATTTACATCCTATTGTGGTATTTTTTGAGATGAGATTGTGTCGTACTAGTTGTTTCAGAAGTCTCGAACCCTGCATCCTCATAATATGTCAAAGAATCCCAGTCTCCTCTTACGCATAGTATCTGTAATCTTTGTACACGACTTTGTTAGGTATTATCCGCCACTATCCATCTTTCTGGTATGTTTTGTTGATGCAGGTCTCTCCAATCCTCCTTTCACTTTTCTGAAGTCTGTCAGTCTTTGATTGTTTATTCAGGTGAAAAAGTGTTTCTGCTGCATATGTAGTTTCCGGTTTTATAACTGTGTTGTTGTGTAGTGTAGTTGTAGTGCATTTATTGATATACATTTCTTTCTTTAGATATCCCATGTTAATTTTTGTGCTTTAGCTACTCTATTTGTTCTTGTTTGGATTGAGATTTTTTTCATTTAGGTCATGTGTTATTACTTCTCCAAGATATTTAAATTGAGTTACTATTTTGATTTTATTACCATTTATGGTAACTTCTTTCAGTTGTGTTGCTTTTTGGGGCATAATTTCTGTTTTTTCAAGTTATATTTTGAAGCCAATTTTATTTGCAATGTTTTGGAGTTCTGATATCTGGGTTTTTGTTTCTTTTATGTCAACTGCTAGTAATGCTAAATCGTCGGCGAAACCCAGGCAATTTGTTTTGATTTTTCGTCCAATCTTTATTTTTGGGGGGCATTTCCTAAACCATTCCCTCATTACCATTTCTAGAGCATAATTAAATAATAGTGGTGAGAGCCCATCTCCCTGCCATAATCCAGTTTTAATTTCAAACGACTCTAATATTTCACCCCTAAACTTCACATTTTTTTGCTAGTTGCTTTAAGTTGCACCGACACAGATTGGTCTTATGGCGATGATGGGATAGGAAAGACCTAGGAGTGGGAAGGAAGCGGCCGTGGCCTTAATTAAGGTACAGCCCCAGCATTTTCCTGGTGTGAAAATGGGAAACCACGGAAAACCATCTTCAGGGCTGCCGACAGTGGGATTCGAATCCACTATCTCCTGGATCCAAGCTCACAGCCGCATGCCCCTGACCGCACGGCCAACTCACCCGGTAATCTTCACTTTTCATTTGGTGTTAGTGAGAGTCAATTTTATCACGTTTATTAATCTGGGGTGTAGTCCAAGGTGTCTTAAAATTTTAAACATAGATTCTCTATGGATGCAATCATAAGCTCTCCTGAAATCTACAAATGTTATCACCATATCTCTGTTTCTTCTCCTGTTATAGTCCATTATCAATTTAAGACTCACAATCTGATCAGGTCAGCTCCTCCATGGTCTGAAACCTCCTTGATATTCTCCTAGTAAACTTATCCTATTAAGGATGATTATTGAAAATATTTTGTATGTTATGTCTAGGAGCGAGATTCCCCTGTAGTTAATACGGTCAGTTTTGTCTCCTTTTTTTGTGCAGTGGGTGAATAAGGGCTGTTGTCCAGTGTTCTGGCAGTTCTTCTTTAATCCAGATAGAGACAAGTTGCTGATGGAGGGCAACTTTTGCTGATCTTCCTGCATATTTCCAGATTTCTGCAAAGGTCTGATCTTCTCCTGGCACTTTGTAGTTTTTTAATTTATTCAGTGCTTGGTAGACTTCCTTTATTGTGGGAGGATTGATGTTCTCTGGTGGTGTTTTTATTGGGGTGTTGGTGTCCAAATGAAGGAGTTCTTTAGGTTCCACACATTTTGGAGCTTGTTGAAATATTTAGCCAGAATTTCTGCATTGTCTTTATTGTTATGAGCCAGGCTTTCCATTTTCATCCTTCATCAGTAGGATCGGGGGTTCATATTTTCGGAGCTGTTTCCTGAAGGTTTTGTAATAGTCCCCCGAGCTGAGTTTTATTGAATTCTTCTTCAATTAATTGCAGTGTGTCCTTATGATGTTGTCTTTTTATTCTTCTTAAGACTTGGGAAGTTTCTTTTCTCTGTTTTACTAGATTTTCGTAGGATATTTCTGATTCTTGGGACTGATGTAATAGCCATGCCTGATGTCTTTTCTCCACTCTTTCATCACATTCGCAGTTCCACCATTGGTGTTTTTACGTGGTTTAATTGGAGCCAGGTCTTCTGCAATTTGTTTAAGGTTGTGTAATAATTTTTTCTGTTTATCTGTGATTTTTAGTTTTTCAGTTGCTTTTTTGGTGATTTTCATTGTTGATTAGCTGGGTAGGATCTATTTTTCTTTCAGTTTTAAGGGCTTGCTTTTGTTGTCTCCTCTGGGGAGTGAGTTAAATTATAATTTTAACTATGTAGTGATCTGAACCTGTGTCTATTTCTCGGAGGACTTTGATGTTATGGATCTCTTTCTGGTGGTATTTGTCCATGCAGATGTGATCCAGTTGCCATTCTCCTTTAGTGTAGTCAGGGCGTTTCCCTGTTTTGAGTTTTTGAGGTTTTCTCTTAAAACATGTAAATTTTGAGATTAAGTTAAGGTTTCTACACGGGTCAACTAGTCTCTCTCCATTTTTATTTGTTTTCTTGTGTGCTGGCCATTTTCTCTTGATGTCTTTTTTTTGCTAGGGGCTTTACGTCGCACCGACACAGATAGGTCTTATGGCGACGATGGGATAGGAAAGGCCTAGGAGTTGGAAGGAAGCGGCCGTGGCCTTAATTAAGGTACAGCCCCAGCATTTGCCTGGTGTGAAAATGGGAAACCACGGAAAACCATCTTCAGGGCTGCCGATAGTGGGATTCGAACCTACTATCTCCCGGATGCAAGCTCACAGCCGCGCGCCTCTACGCGCACGGCCAACTCGCCCGGTCCTCTTGATGTCATGGTATTTATTATCTTTAAATATGAATATAGTTTAATTTTTAATGCAGGCATATTATACTTAGATAAGATGTCACTCATTTGAATTTTGTATTGCAATAAATCAATACTGTGAAGTGTATTGTAATATTCAGAAATATGTGATATTATTCAAGTTCGCAAACATGACGTACTGAAGTAGAATTCAACACAGCTCTTACTTAAAAATAGGTGTACAAAATTGCCTTAAAATTCAATCCATATGACAGTGGAGCTCTGTATGTTATAGTGCCAGTAACTCAACTACTTCCTAGTATACTCACATTTGGTGGTATGAATGATATATCAAGAAGGTAGTACATGATGTTATAAACAGCATTATACTGACTACATTGTGGTGGTATCTGTTGACACAAGAAATCATTTCCGTTCTTCGGGCAGTCTGGAATTAACTGGAGATTGTGGAAGTAAGAGGCACATTCCTTCAGAAGAATTTTAGTGGAAGTGACATCATCTTTCTGTCAGAAAAAAAAAGAACATTGTGAGGATAATATTATTAACAGCAAACATTGCAGGAAAAGATACAGAGAGATGCCAAATATGATGTACAGCAGCACGGGCATAACAAATGTGATATGGGCCCATCTGCAGCAATAAAAATTTGGGCACCCTCAAATAAAACATAAAACCTATGAATAAATACTGTTCATTTAATTACTACAGGTAGAAGTAATGCAATATATTGCCATGCTATATAAATAAAAATATTATTAAAATTAATGTTCAATACATTTTATTTGTGGAATGGGTTATTGCAGTCATGTCCTAGTTTGTGAACCATAGGTGAAGGCTTAGTGGACTAGTAAGTGGTCCTGAGAGTCGGGATACCAGTTCCAATAGAATAAGAGTGGGGAACTTGGACATATTCTGAGTCATGGTCCACCTAGTGCCCAGGCAGCTAGGACTATACAATTCACTGGTAGTCCCTAATACGTTAGAGGAGAGGTTCTCACTGGGACTATGTGTAAGCAGGATGTTATCCTGCTTCACACAATTTTTACTGAGCACACTCAGCACGTTTTAAACAAGCCTTGGACCTATGGGAGTAATGGAATTCAACTTCCATTTGAGAGGTCGGACTGCTTGGAAAGAACTTGGTGAACTAAATGGAATTTAATGGGGAGCTATCAATATCAATGGAGCTTATGGAAGAAAGAAAATAGAACTGGCTTAGTCAGCGAAGAGGATGTGTTATGAGTTAATGATATTTGGGTGCAGGAAGATAATGAGGAAGAGACAGGAAATTATAACATGTTCTTGACAGTTGCAAAAAAGGGAAGGACAGAGTGTGGGGTAGGACTGTCCATCCGGAATACTATTGCATGCAACATAGTTTCTGTTAAGTACATAAATGAGCGAATGATGTGGGTAGATTTAGAAGTTGGAGGAATTAGTACCAAAAGTTATTTCAGTGTATTCACCATGTGAAGGTGCAATTAAGGATAAAGTTGACAAATTTTATGAAACACTGAGTGACATCACAGTCCAGGTCAACGGCAATCACAGGATAGTGCTAACTGGCGATTTCAATGCGAGAGTTAGAAATAGAGCTGAAGGATATGAGAAGGTGATGGGTAAATATGAGGAAGATATGGAAGTTCAGAAGTCCAGTAAACATTTCCCATTCCTTATAGCTTCCATTATCTTCCCCACTTTTTCCCATCACATTCTCATATCCTTCAGCTCCAATTCCAACTCTCCATTGAAATCGCTCATCAGCACTACCTTATCCTTGTTCTTGACCCTGACTACGATGTCACTTAGTGTTTAATAAAAGTGGTCAACTTCATACTCATCTGTTGAGCCTCCGTGGCTCAGGCGGCGGTGCGCCGGCCTCTCACCACTGGGTTCCATGGTTCAATCCCGGTCACTCCATGCGAGATTTGTGCTGGACAAAGCGGAGGCGGGACAGGTTTTTCTCCGGGTACTCCAGTTTTCCCTGTCATATTTCATTCCAGCAACACTCTCCAATATCATTTCATTCCATCTGTCATTCATTAATCATTGGCCCAGTGGAGTGCAAGAGGCTTCGACAGCCGGCACAATTCCTATCCTCGCCGCTAGATGGGGGCGTCATTCATTCCATTCCTGACCCAGTCGAATGACTGGAGACAGGCTGTGGATTTTCATTTTCTTTCATCCTCATCTGCACCTTCACAGGGTGAACAGACAGAGATAATTCTGTTCCTAATTCCTCCAACTTCTAAATCTACCCACATCATTGCCTCATTTATGTGCCTAACGGAAACTGTGTTGCATGCAATAGTATTCCTGGTGAACTCAGTCCTACCCCACACTCTGCCCTTCCCATTTTAACACCTGTTAAGTACACTTTATAATCTGCTATCTCTTCCTCATTATCTCCCCTCACCCGAATATCATTAACTCCTAAAACATCCAGCATCCTCTTTGCTGACACTGCCACTTTTACTTTCTTTCTTCAATAAGCCCCATTAATACTGATTGCTCCTCATTGAATTCTACTTAGTTGGCCAATTTGTTTCCAAGGAGTCCCTTGTCTATCAAATGGAAGCGGGACTCCATTACACCCATAGGTCCGAGGCTTTCTTAAAAACATTCAGAGCTTGGTAAATTTTGTAATGCAGGGTGCTACGCTGCTTACACATACTCCAGTGAGAACCTCCTCTAAAAGTTTAGGGACCATGGTGGATCGTGTAGTCCTAGCTGGCTGAGCACACGTAGGGCCATGACTACAAATATATACGAGATGCCCTCTCTTATTCCATTGCAACTATTATCCCGACTCTCAGGACCTCTTACTAGGCCACACTGCCATTGCCTACGGTTCATGAACTAGTACACGACTACAGTACCTCACACTATGAACCATTAAACAAATTATATTATTATTATTATTATTTCTGGGATGAGTAGCTTGGACAGTAGAGCACTGGCCTTCTGAGCCCAACTTGGCAGATTCAATTCTGGCTCAATCTAGTTGTACTTGAAGGTGCTAAAATGCGTCGACCTCACGTCAGTAAATTTAATGGTGTAATAAAATAACTCCTGTGGGACAAAATTCTGGCCCCTCGGTGTCTTTGTAAACTGTAAAAGTAGTTAGTGGGATGTAAAAATCAATAACATTATTATTATTATTATTATTATTATTATTATTATTATTATTATTATTATTATTATTATTATTATTATTATTATTAAAGTTAAAGTTGTGTGGCACATAGAAGCAGAAATAGAATTAAATTGAGAATGAATTAATACACAGCACAGAAGGAAACAGTTAACATAACAACATTGATTTTCATGGCTGGCATCACATTCATAAGATCGTTGCCATAAGGCCTATCTGTGTCAGTGCGACGTAAAGCCAAAAAAAAAATCATAAGAGAAGATTTCGGGGCGTATATACTGTGGTCTGCAGGCAGAAGAGACAGCAGAACCTTGAAAATGTTTTCAGTGCATTGTGAGAGCCTCAAACCCCACAAGACCACAGCATAGAAATATGGAAACTTTCTCTTATCAGATGTGAAAGTCATTTTTCCATTAGTTCTGCATGTGGAATATACAGTCATGAGAAAAAAAAAAAGTGCCATGAAGGAGCCATCATAGGGGCGTATAAGTGGGTTCAGGCACAGGGCAGGGTCACATAAAGATAACATCAAAATGTTGTACCACAACAAATATTAATTAAAGGGTAACAAACACTTGCAAGATGCACTTAGTACAGTGTTGGACCACCTGGAGCATGGAGACTGGCGATATGGTTGGGCAAAGAGGCACACAAACATTGGATGTCCTCCTGAGGAAGATCCTGCCACAGTTGGTGCAACTGATTCTCCAAATCTGGTGAGGTTGCCATCCAATCTCGTCCCAAACTTTCTCAAAATCTGGAGATCTTGCTAGCCAAGTAAGCGTGTTGATATCATGAAGGAAGGCAAGAGATACCTGTGCTGTGTGAGGAGAGGCATTATCCTGTTGGAAGAAGGGGGCTGTCGAGCTGCACCATGAAGGGAAGCACACATGGTCAAAGCCTTCTTTGAATGTACTGCCACGCCATCAGGGTTACTTCAGTCACCACCAATGGCGAGCGGAAATTGTAGGAAATGGCATGTCACTCCATGGCACCTCTTGTTTAGGCAGTGTGACCATAGAGTAAGTAAAATACCCACTAGAGGAAGCATTGGTGCTGTAGTCGCATGCGAAGTTGAGCGAGCATATTACTTGGCAAATGCTGGATTGTTTGGCACTGCCACTATTGGAGCATCCCAATAAATTGAAGTACAGTCAAACCTCGATATCTCGAACCTCCATTACTCAAATTTTCAGTATCTCAAAGTAACGTAAGTTTCCCGGCCGTTTGTTCTATTCTTCACATGTATTTATTACTCAAAATTCGGTAACACGAATTTCTCGATTTATCGAAGCAATCATTTGATTGATTGATTGATTGATTGATTGATTTATTGATAAATAGGGTTCCAGAGAGCAAGAGCTCTGTCAAGAGGAACAATACATAGATAATCAACAATGGCGGATTAACACATAAGGTCTAAACGTGAAAGAGTAATTATAGTGGTTTTACATATACTTCAAGTATCACAATTTACCTAATGGATAGGATTATATTAAATGGATTATTATAAGAGTAACAATACAGGAAGAACAACTTTTTGACTTTTAAGATTTGGAAATGGAAATATCAGAGAAATAACTGGTACACATTTATAGTGCCTAACAGGTATTTCTTAAGCTTATTACGAAATGGCACAGTTTTAGAGATGATTGCTATGTTGTCAGGAATGCTGTTATATTCAGATATTAGTAAGTGTTGCACTCCCTTAGTGCCAAACCTTGTTGTATAATTTTGATGAACATGCAATTTTTTTTTTTGCCTTGTCTTATATGAATGTATATAAGCTAGTAAAAGCTAGTAAAACAGAGAAAAGAAGCTACCCAAGTCTTAAGAAAAATAAAAAGACAACATCATAAGGACACCCTGCAGTTAATTGAAGAACAGTTCAGTAAAACTAAATCAAGGGACTACTACAAAACCTTCAGAAAGCAGCTCCAAAAATATGAACCCCCGACCCTACTGATGAAGGATGAAGATGGTAAGCTGGCCCATAACAATAAAGACAATGCAGAAATTCTGGCTAAACATTTCAACAAGCTTTTAAATTGTGAGGAACCTACAGAACTCCTTCATTTGGACACCAACACCCCGATAAAAACATCACCAGAAAACATCAATCCCCCCACAATAAAGGAAGTCTACCAAGCTCTGAATAAATTAAAAAACTACAAAGCGCCAGGAGAAGATCAGACCTTTGCGGAAATCTGGAAATATGCAGGAACCTCAGCAAAAGTTGCCCTCCATCAACAACTTGTCTCTATTTGGATTAAAGAAGAACTACCAGAACACTGGACAACAGCCCTCATTCATCCTCTGCACAAAAAAGGGGACAAAACCGACCCTATTAACTACAGGGGAATCTCTCTCCTAGACATAACATACAAAATATTTTCAATAATCATCCTTAATAGGATAAGTTTACAACTTGAGGAAGAACTAGGAGAATATCAAGGAGGTTTCAGACCCTGGAGGAGCTGTCCTGATCAGATCATGAGTCTTAAGTTGATAATGGACTATAACAGGAGAAGAAACAGAGATATGGTGATAACATTTGTAGATTTCAAGAAAGCTTATGATTGCATCCATAGAGAATCTCTGTTTAAAATTTTAAGACACCTTGGACTACACCCCAAATTAATAAACATGATAAAATTGACTCTCACCAATACCAAGTCAAAAGTGAAGTTTAGGGGTGAAACATCAGAGACATTTGAAATTAAAACTGGACTACGGCAGGGAGATGGGCTCTCACCACTATTATTTAACTGTGCTCTAGAAATGGTAATGAGGGAATGGTTTAGAAAATGTCCCCCCAAAATAAAGATTGGCCGAAAAATCAAAACAAATTGCCTGGGTTTTGCTGACGATTTAGCATTACTAGCAGTGGACATAAAAGAAGCAAAAACCCAGATATCAGAACTTCAAAACATTGCAAATAAAATTGGCCTCAAAATATCATTTGAAAAAACAGAAATTATGCCCCAAAAACCAACACAGCTAAAAGAAGTCACCATAAATGGTAATAAAATCAAAATAGTAACTCAGTTTAAATATCTTGGAGAAGTCATAACACATAACTTGAATGAAAAAATCTCAATCCAAGTAAGAACAAATAGATTAGCTAAAGCACAAAAATTAACATGGGATATCTACAAAAAGAAATGTCTATCAATAAATACAAAAATAAAACACTACAACACAGTTATAAAACCGGAAGCTACATATGCAGCAGAAACACTCTTTTACCTGAATAAACAATCAAAGACTGACAGACTTCAGAAAATTGAAAGGAGGATTGGAAGAACCTGTATCAACAAAAAATATCAGAAAGATGGACAGTGGCGGTTAATACCTAACAAAGTCGTGTACAAAGAGCTAGAACCCATTACAGATACTATGCGTAAGAGGAGACTGGGATTCTTTGGACATATCATGAGGATGCAGGACTCGAGACTTCTGAAACAACTAGTACAACACAATCTCGTCTCAAAAAATACCACAACAGGATGTAAATGGATCAGAGAAGTAAGAGAGGATCTGAAGGAAATAGGCCTTACAACAGAAGACACCAAAAATAAGATAAAATTGAATACAAAACTCAAGAATACAAACCTCCGCTTTACCCTTACACAAAACAAACCAACAACACGCACATTTTCAACTGAGGAAAGGGCACGAAGATCGGAGCGTCTGAAGAAGTACTGGGAGGACCGCAAAGCCCGAACAATCCCTTCAAAGAGACCTGAACGACGGACTGACTAAAGTGATCCTATGTGGTCATAAAAGAAGAAGAAGAAGAAGAAGAATGGATGTCAGTGACTTTAGGAAATTCAGAGTTGGTGAACATTTTATTATGCAAGACTTTATGGATAAGAAGTGATGCATTTAATGAGATTAATTTCTTAAGAGGTAATATATTTGTTTCAGCGTACATTTTATCTGTAACTCGAATTTTGTGCAACATTAACTGTCCAACACAGCATTTGTGGTTTGTGAGGAACGGTTAACAAGTAAAGAAAGGGTTACAGTGATGCTGGGAGGTAATATGACGGGAATTGAAAAACTGAAACTTTTAGTGATTGGAAAACCGGCGAAACCTCACTGTTTCTCGGATGTGAATTAATTACCGGTCACATACAAAAGCAACCCCCAAAGTTGCGGATGACAAGTTCCATTTATGAATATCGACTGCATGGTATTGACAAGAAGTTTCAGCGTGAAGGGAGGAACGGTTACCAGTAACAAACAGAAGAGACTAACGGATTTTTTCCAAAGGTGTTAACGGAGGTATGTTTCTTGTTTCACTACTGTATGTACTGTATCCTGTCTGATAAAAAGTTACTATAATAAGTGTAATAATTAAGGTGATGCTGTAAAACAGAGTTTGTTTGTATATTTTTAAATACTGTTAAAAATAATGTATTGAGCATAAGATACAGTACATACGGTTCAAATATGTGCTATACATGCTCCAAAATGGTATTCCCTATATCTCGAAATTTCAATAACTCGAAATAAAATTTTTTTTTTTTTTTTGCTAGTTGTTTTACGTCGCACCGACACAGATAGGTCTTATGGCGACGGAAATAAAATTTAGCTCCCGAGGTGATTTGAGATAAATATCAAGGTTCCATTGTATATCCTTCTCTGAAGGAAAATGTCAGTCTCCTATGCAGCTTATGGCTGCACAGAGGGGTTCATAAAGGGCAATGGCATATCATTTCACAGCTATTTCTTTGAAATTCATTTTCATGCATATAAAATAATATTTTGCAAGACACTTATTGCCATGTGGATTGGCCTACATGTGCTGATTTTGTGGTTTTTGCCCTGTCAGCATGAATGAGATTCTTTGGACATTACCTTGAAAAATTAAATTAATATTTTAGGAAATATAAGGGATGACATTTTTCTTTCACTGAACGGCCATGCCGCTGAAAGCGAACATCCAGAAAATCATGGCATCAGGTTGATCAAGCTGACTGAAAAAGAGTATATGAATATCGGTCTACGTATGCATCGTGTTCGCAGGTCATACATGCATGATCCCAATGTTAGAAGAAGGCTAAAAAAGACAATTTTGTTTTGTAACAACTGGCACTCTTAATTATAATCAGAAGGTAATGTTTCTTACAGTACTGATTATATTGATGGGTATAATGCAATTGGTTCCTCATGGTCATGATTAAGTCTTTAAAGATTAACCTGATGGATTTCTTTTCCTTTCTTGTAATGCCATTGATGTGTATGATACCGAGCAAGTGGCTGCAGAACTTGGGTCATGTAGCTGTCAGCTTGCACTGGAGGGTACAGTAGTGGGTTTAAACTCCACTATGGGCAGTCCTGAAGATGGTTTTCTGTGGTTTCCCCCATTTTCACACCAGACAAAAGCTCAGGCTGTGCCTTAATTAAAGCCACAGTTGTTTCCTTCCCATTCCTAGTCTTATCCTGTCCCATTGTCGCCATAAGACTACTAGTAAAAGCTATTGAATATATTTTATGTCTATTTACTTCCCCTTTATACAATGCATGTAGAAGTCCCCATTCATACCTTACCAGATATTATAATTTAGAGTCTAGATGTGCAACACCATGTGAACATCTGAGTCCTTTACTTTCATAAATGTTATTATTCCCTTAAATGACATATAGGACTACATACAAGTGCTATAAATTATTGACCAAGCAAGTTGGCTGTGCAGTTAATGTCGCGCAGCTGTGAGCTTGCATTCGGCAGATAGTGGGCTTGAACCCTACTATCGGCACCCCTGAAGATGGTTTTACCGTGGTTTCCCACCTTCACATCAGACAAATGCTGGGGCTGTATCTTAATTAAGGCCACTGCCGCCTCCTTCCCACTCCTAGCACTTTCCCATCCCATCATCGCCATAAGACTTATCTGTGTCGGTGCGATGTAAAGCAAAGTGTATTAAAGAATATATACAATGTAAATATTTTTTCAGTTCTCTTCAATCATATAATTTACCACTCTCACTTTCCATTAAAGGAAGTCATTTTACAACATAAAATCTTACAATAAATCAAAGCGCCTTCTACTTTGTGTCTGCTTTGCCCCAAAACCTTACAAACACTTTTAGGCCTAAAAACTTGCTCATCCGCTTAGTACGAGAGAGAATGTTTTCGGTCGTTGGGCAGAATTATGCCAAAGTCTTGGTTATTCACACAAAAGAGAGTGAAATATAGGTACCCCCATTCTAAAAGTATGTTGTTAGAAGATTTAACATAAACAACAAATTAATTTTGTTTACTTAACAACAATTGAAAACCATCTTCTTTTATCACGCATTTCTCCTGTATTTATGCCTTTTGTGCTTTCTTTCTACTGGACAAAAGCATTGCAATTATACTGTAGTGTCTGAGAATGTTTACATGTAAGAATTTAAAACCATATCAATATCCACACTGTTTTAACCCTTAGCACTCACGCGGCGGGCCATGCCCGACAACGAGAATATCCCACATAGGTCCTATGTCGGGCAATGCCCGACATGACATTCTTCCCTATATAACTCCTTTGTTGTGTTATGCGTGCGTGAATTACAGGTACAGTAAGGTACTGCAAACTTTCGACAAAAATTTGAAGCCATGTATAACTATAATCTCTTTGAAATCAGGCTTTGTGCACATTCTTTGCAGACCATGTGAGTTTGTAAACAAACGTTGCTTAGCAACATGGCATCGTTCGAGCAGCGTGAGAAAGAAATCTGTTTTTTTTTGCTATTTGCTTTACGTCGCACCGACACAGATATGTCTTATGGCGACGATGGGATAGGAAAGGCCTAGGAATTGGAAGGAAGCGGCCGTGGCCTTAATTAAGGTACAACCCCGACATTTGCCTGGTGTGAAAATGGGAAACCACGGAAAATCATATTCAGTGCTGCCGATAGTGGGGCTCGAACCCACTATTCTCCCGATTACTGGATACTGGCCGCACTTAAGCGACTGCAGCTATTGAGCTTGGTGAGAAAGAAACCGCCAGACTTTTAGGTGAAAGTGATTTCAGCGATAGGGGAGTGATTTTCAATTAAATGGTGAGAAAGATATTGCGGAATGAGATTGCGCTGGTGAGTTGAGTGATAAAAATCCTGATAATGAGAAAATTATGCTGAATGTCAATGCTGGTACCTCTTCTGATGGATGGAGGAAATACCGCGACACTGACTTGGATTTCAAAAGCTCATTCACAAGTACGTCAGGTTATAAACAACCGCATGGTTGAATGAACTTGACATTTTCCAATTATTACTTTTGACTGACGAGTTATTGTTGGAAATTGTGCGTCAGACTAACCGTTATGCTAGCGTAAACATTCAAAAGGTTACGCCCCTCACACGTGAGTCTATTAGGGAGTCGTTGATAGATGTTACTTTTCCTGAATTCAAAGCATTTTTAGGCGTAATCCTAAATATGGCAATGAACAGTAAGCCTAAATTACGATGCGAGAGTGGTTTTTCAGCAATACCTGCAGAAAAAAGCCTGGATTACATCCCGGCGAGTGTTTTGGGAAGTTTCACACAACGCACTATTACAGACAAAAAGTGACTGTCTGAGATAATTTTAGGTTTGAAAATGCTGAAAATTTCACCTGAATACTGTATTGTACTTGTATTATATTTATTTTGTGTTTGCTTTAGCCGATTTTTATAAATATGCTGTCAATGTGTATGTGCTCTCTGTTATCCCTCTGCAAGCAGATTCTTAAATGGAGCTGGAGAGACAGCAGTGTTCAGAAGAAAAAGAGGGCTAAGGGTTAAAAGTCCCTTTACGTTGATGTGTACAGCAGAGCGAGCTTTTTGCCAAACAGCTGAGATTTCAACATGCTCCGCTCACTACAGTGATTCTCTCACAGACATTGGTGCTAGTGTTTTATTTACTAACTCTCCGAGTGTGACCCTCTCCAACACAGCATATATCACTGTGAAGGCCAGGACATCTCCAGACTTCAATTTGGTAGTCGTCGTCTGTATCCAGATAGAACCGTGATTTGTCACCGAACACCACTCGCTACTAATCGGTATTTTGCCATGCTTCCCATTTCTAGCAGAAGTTCAAACGTGCTCGTCGATCCTCAGGTCATAATGGTCGACATTGTAAGGAATGTTGCAACAACAGCTCCTCCTCTGCTAGCCGCCTGATATGGTAATTCCTGGTGGACACAGGTGTATTCCCAGCAGCTGTGACATGTCTCTGGATTATGCACAGCAATACCCACAGAGTGCTTACAGCCTGTCACATGATAAAACAGTCCTCCCTACTGTTAGCCTGCCAGGGTCAACTCGAGCCTTTTCAATGTGTGCGTACCCTCAAGTTCCCACTGCATCCAACACCGATGCACACTGTAGTCAGAACGGTTCAAGTGGCAAGCGATGCACCAAATCGTTCAACCTGCCTCTCTTAAGGCCAGTCTCCACTAATTACAGTAGAAGTCTGTTATAGCGAGAATTCACAATATCGGAAAATTTACTTGCTTTAGCGGATTGTCGTTATATCCGATTGTTGTACAAAAGTCAGAAAACCCCCCATATGCATTAAAATCAGTATGATACGGCAATCAGTTTGTTCAAAACTTGCGTTTCCGCGGATGATATCCACACTACGGCTTACTTGCTTGTTATTTTTCGAAATCTGATACTACGTGAAAGTATATGTTGAATTTCATTCTGAAAAAATTAAAGTACCGTATTTCTCAGAATCCAAGACGAACCCCACTTTTCCCTTCAAACAATTTTAATCAGGTTCAAAAAGTGCTTTGTAAAATCAATTGAATGCCTATATTGTACAGTACACATTTTTAGACTATTTTTAGACGCCGAACACTGGCTTTCATTATGCCGCATTTTTTTGCGGCTGCACAATTATTCTTTATATCCATGGGTTTAATGTCCAATAACTTAAAATTGGTATCATAATACCGAAGAGAACCCGTTGAAAATTTGCCGGCAATACCTATTCCATGAGTCTCTACAATACAACGATCCACCAGGAAAATATTCTTGCTGTCTATAAAACTGTTACGGTACTTTTACTCAGTGTCAGATATAACTGGTTACCGCTATACGCAAGTCTCGCTTGCCAGGTTCGGCTAATTTCAGCGGCTAGTGATGTATAGGCTTATTCGCGGACGTTAAAGGTCAACGAACGAGTTTATTGCTCCACGGTATGGCCAATCCGCCCTTGCGTTTTTCGTGCACATACCGCACAATTTCATTTCGACTTCTTTAAAGCGTCCTTGTTGCGGACCACTGAATGCATTTTTTTTTACACTACACATTTTTAGCTATCTTTGTCTTCATGCCGACGCCAAATATTGGCTTTAGTTAGGCCTATGCCATATTTTCTTGCGGCTGCACAATTATTCTACATTTCCGAGTGTTTAATAACCATTAACTTAAAATTGGTATCATAACATCAATGAGAACCCGTTGAAAATTTTCCGGAAATACCTATTCCACGTATCTTTACAACTGTCCATCACGAAAATATTCCTGCTGTCTATAAAACTTAATTTTACTAAGAGTCAGGTACAGTAGATATGTTATAACTCTGCCACTGAGTAGCCGTGGCTTTCTAAGAATTAGAAGGCTCGCACGTTTTGATGCCATTCTGCAGATTTCAGAAACGTTATAGAGGCTAATAGAATGCCATTCTCTCTACACTCTTTCCCGAGATCCAGTGATGTTACATACAGGCAGTGTACAACCAACCGGTTGTCACAGCTAGCGATGTATAATACTGTAAAGAGGCGGTCGTTCATTGTCTACGAATTTCGTGTGCGCGAGAGCATGTGGGGGTGAAAAGAAGCAGCGTGGTTATCGCAGTAGTTGCCAGTGGTATTAGGCCGCGAATGCAAGACAACCCTTGATTTTTTGCATGAGATTCTGAGGCAAAAAGTCATCTTGGATTCGGAGAAATACGGTATCACTCCAGAGTTTTCTTCTTCAAATGGCGTCACCTAACCTAACAGTAGCCTATATGTGTCATGAAAACATAGCCTATTTGAAATGCATGTAGAGAAATGAGTTATCCGCGCTAAAAATTACATGTGAATAGCCTTTCCAAAATTTAACTAGACGCGAGAAAATATAAACTATTCTCTGTAATCAGTGATGACCTCTGCCATATCTTGAGGTGTATCACATTCTTACTTAATTTCAGTATATAACATTAAAATTAAGAGATTGTTTACTTCAGCCGTTATTTTTAACAATTAACAACCGCTATCGGCCATGTTATTTACGCATTTATTACGAAAACGTATCCCCTTTCATTTCAAATTTTCTTTATGGAACAGCAGTCGACGGGTATTACTAATCGACTCTGACATCGCCATCGAATGTCGACGAGAGAACTCGCTAGTGGACATAGCAAGGAAACGATACCGAAGATAATCGATTGCATGCAACACAATCACTGGGGTGCATAAATATCAGTAACGGAAAAAATCGTGCGCGCTTAATTGCTCGTAATAATGGATGCGTCAGTGACAGGGCTCTCGCTGTGACCGAAGGATAATACACAGTTTAATATAGGAATTTTGAAGGGACAGCAAAACATTGTCGGTATAAAGGGGTTCTCGTTATATACCGTACTCGCTATAGCGGACTTCTACTGTAACATTCAACAACAACATGTTAAACGTTAAAAGTGTTAAATTTTGACTGGTGACACCATCAACATGTTAAATGTTAAATACTGTTTCATTTAACATTGTGTCCACAGTTAATAAACATGTTAACCTTGACTTTCTTTGTTTATATATAGGTAGTTCATCATATCAATTTGTGGTAATACAGTACATTTAGGTGGTGTCTAGTATTTTTAAACAAGGACAATGGACTCAGATGAAGAGGATTTGGTCTTTGTTACTGCCACTGTTGCTTCTTGTTATGATTTAGAAATGCAGTTTTATTACATACATTTTCTCCCCTCATCCTGCTTAGTTGCTTCAAAAGCAAACCACTTTGAAGTATAAACTTCGTCTGCTCCCGCCCCCGACTTCCGACTTACCTGAATTTTTTTCAATTCTTGACTGTACTGGGAGCGGAGGGACGCTAGGTTAATTTTTCGATGCACTTGCGGGAACAATTATAGATAACATTTAGAGTTCCTGGAAACTGTCAGCTTTCTTCGCTTTATCTCTGTATTCCTTTGATGAAACATCCCAGAAACAAGGCCTTTCTATTATGTCATTAATTAAGTCCAGAGTAATCACCTTGCTCCACTCCATTTCTGACTATAAATTCTAGTATAGTGCAGAGAGAACGACACAAGTGCGCATACTGGTACCGGTACTGTATTTGTAGCTTATAACAAAGAGAATGAGTGTTGTGGAGTGTTGAACTATAATCCTACTTCATGTGAAGCACGTCTGTTGACATGGAAACAGCAAAAAAGTTGCCGAAGCTGTGCCAACATCTCACGAACAACGAACTGACTTGACATGTTTTCCACTTGGAGCGGAAAATACGCCAACATGATAAAAGTGTTAACCTCAACATTCTGAGTTAACATGCAAAGTCAATTGGAAGACAGAATCACAAATACACATGTCAATTGTAACATGTTAAATTTAACATGTTGGTGTTAAATGTTAATCAGTGGAGACCGGCCTTTAGTCGGACAATGCGGTTTCTCTCAAACTCATCTAGCAGGTCAATGCGCTGTTGGGGCATGCTGCGTGTTCACTGAATTTAGATCTGTGACTTACACTGGTCCTAAGGACTTATTTGATGTCTTGTATCTATGAATGAGTAAGAGACATTTATAACCTTTAGTGGCACTTCTATTCAAGCAATCAGCATTAAACGCAAATAAGGAGTTCACTCCACAACAAAAGAAATCTAAGAACTTGACTCATAGGCCACACTGCATCCTGCATAGTTATGACAGTCTGATCGACTCACTCGTTGCTGATACACTCCTGAACAACTTGCTAATGACTGTCTTAAAATTGATTCCAAGCTCCAGATTCACACATTTTATAGGTCAGCAGTAGATCATTGATAAAGGACCTTGTAGTTTCCACTTCAGCAGCTACTCCGTTGTTGATTGTTTACAGCAACTCTGAAGTAGCTTGGCCAACTTCGTTATCGCATGCCTCCAAATTCGCCGGGGCTATTGTTCCGATCGCCGCTGGACCCATCTTCGTTATCGCTGCTACAGTGGTACTGTTACCTCCTGCCAGTCCCTCTAGCCTCGGCCCTCAATATTATAACATATTCTAATGGTTTAATTTATGGTTTGCTTGTGAAGAGTCCGATGACTTTGCCAGATATCTTCCACTACTTAGCATATTAATTACAGTCTCTCTGTTAAGTCTTTAGTTCAGAGGCTGGTTGGACCTCAAATCACTCCATCAAAGTTTATGCAGTCATAAGGAAACTGCAAAAACCAATGGTAATACTACAATGAGGCATACAAGGTATGATGAGGAGTAAGGTAGTTTGCCATTGCTTCTCTTATTAGGGCAGAAAGCGCTATTGCAGCCCGACTGCCCCCATGAGTAGTAACTTCCATTAAAATCAATGTCATTACTCAACACTACACCCCTGTTTCCACATTGTCACAGACATACATGATACTTTGGTGGAATCTACATTTTGCTCTGGCCTGTGACAAAATATACAGTAGATGAAAAAATACTGCATCCATCAAGAAATGGCTACAGGCAGAATTAATGACTGTATGAAACACTTAAGCCGGCCCCGTGGTGTAGGGGTAGCGTGCCTGTCTCTTACCCGGAGGCCCCGGGTTCGATTCCCGGCCAGGTCAGGGATTTTTACCTGGACCTGAGGGCTGGTTCGAGGTCCACTCAGCCTGCGTGATTAGAATTGAGGAGCTATCTGACGGTGAGATAGCGGCCCCGGTCTAGAAAGCCAAGAATAACGGCCGAGAGGATTCGTCGTGTTGACCACACGACACCTCGTAATCTGCAGGCCTTCGGGCTGAGCAGCGGTCGCTTGGTAGGCCAAGGCCCTTCAAGGGCTGTAGTGCCATGGGGTTTGGTTTGGTATGAAACACTTAATAACAATCATCTCCGATGGGCAGCTGGCAATGATAAACTTTGGGTGTTTACTGAAGCTGACTAGTTTTCAGTGCAGCAATGAAGCACCTGTGCAGAATCTTGCTTATCATTTGTACTGTGAACTACAGTATAGTAATATTTACCACATGCTTTGTAACTTTTCTTCAAAAGCAGACAAAAAGAAGTATTCCAATGTTTGAGAAAATATTACTAACAAATTTCACACATAATGCATATATGCAGTAGAGTAAGTGTACAATTCTGATAATATATTCTGTTACAATTTTCATATTTATTTCTAGAACTTACGACTGTAAACCATGTGATTATAATTAGCTGTATTAGATTGTCACTAGGTCAGGATTGGACGATGTGTACGTCATTGGGTCATGTGGCCGTTCAAATAAAGCTTTCACATTGGCTACTCCTATCTCGCCTAGTCACAACCCAAGCTTTCCCCTGACCTCGAGTCAGTCGTCATGTAGCCTGCACCTCATTCATTCCGACCCCTTAGCTGATGTGGTACTTTAAAAATAACGTGTACTTCTACTGATTATCTACCTCAAGGTGATCCATACGTAAAAGCTATCATGTACAAACACCTAAAATAATACAGTAACAACAAAATAGAAAGAGATCAGTTAAACGTCTGAAGAGGATCAACACAGCCGAGTGGCAATGTCACAGGCTTCTTACCAAGGAGGCTGCGGTTTGAATCCTAGCCAATGCAAGTCAGACTTATGAAATAAAAAGTCAAGTCCTTATGATAAGACTTCCACAAAGAAATTGGAGGTCCTTCATATTTCATGTAAAATTAAGTCCTTTGGCTCTGATCATGATATTAACAGTCATATAAAACTAAAATTTGCTTGCTTTAAACATTTGAAGATAAGAGAAGTAGGGTTCCAAAAGTTGTAATCATGACAGACTTAAATAGAAGTTTATTGGTTTTTATATTTCTGGCAGTAAGAAATTTCGAGGTCATTCACAAGCAAATGAAGTAAGCAACACAAAATGTTATTTAATTTGATGTAGAAGTTCCATTTTACAACCTAGTTTTTATTCTCCAACATTTCTAGCATTAATTTGAGGAGTTCAAAGAAGCAATTTAAGGCACCCTGCTTTAATGTATTAGAAAATAAAATATGGTAAATAATATAATTATGTAATTATTCCATCCCATTAGATCGCAGCTTCAAGTATAGCTCGTGCAATGATGCAGTAGACAGAATCACTACATGGAAATTCTAAATCTACTTCAGTAAAATTTTCTTACCGTGATATCAAAACATGAAGTTCGGTTGTGAAGTAATGCAATATAGTTGCCAAGTGACCAACTACGACAGCACTTGCCACGGGTTATAGTCTGACAAAGGTTTTCAAAATCATGCCCCGTGCTCAGCATTCTATCTAAGTGGCACACAGCCAAAATAGAATCCAATGTGAATATATCTGCATTTCCAATGGATTTAAAAACTACTCTGGAATAATCTATACCTGTAAACAAGAACAAATTTAAATATATCATTTATAAAAATAGAATTTAAAAAAAATTATACAAAGTAATAGGAAAGAAAGAGTTTATACACAGCTGATGAAAGAGAAAGTGGAGAGTTGATAACACATCCAGAAGAAATAAAGAGAAGATGGAAGGAGTATTTTCATAAGATGCTAAATGTGAGAAATTGTGCAGAGGAGATGGTACTAATATGGTGTGATGTCTCAACAGCAGAAGATGATATAACAATTATTTTTTTTTTTTTGCTAGTTGCTTTACGTTGCACAGACACAGATAGGTCTTATGGCGATGATGGGACAGGAAAGGGCTAGGAGTGGGAAGGAAGCAGCTGTGGCCTTAATTAAGGTACAGCCCCAGCATTTGCCTGGTGTGAAAATGGGAAACCACGGAAAACCATCTTCAGGGCTGCCGACAGTGGGGTTCAAACCCACTATCTCCCGGATGCAAGCTCACAGCTGCACGCCCCTAACCGCACGGTCAACTCGCCCGGTGATATAACAATGTTAAGAGGTGGAATCAGCAGTCTGTAAAATGAAAATGGGGAAGGCACTGGGATGGATGAAATCAGTGTGGAAATGATAAAAAGCTGCTGGACCTACTGGACTAAGAGGGATGTGCAGATTGTTAAAGTGCATACAGAAGCAGAAACCTGTGCCAGAAGAATGGGGAAAGGGAATAATAATACCAGTCTTTAAGAAGGGGGACAAAAAGGTGTGTGATAACTAGGAAGGAATCACACTCTTATCACAAGTGGCAAAAACACTGGAAAGGATATTAGATAGGAGAATGAGAAGAACGTTAGGAGGAGAGTTGCAAGTGGAACAGTACGGTTTTGAAAGTGGACCCAATCTTCAGCATGAGGCAATTAATGGAAAAGAATTGGGAGCATGAAAAGGATCTGGTCATGGCATTCATAGATCTAACAGTGGCACACAATAGTGCTCCCAGGAAGAAGGATTGGTAAACCATGGTCAAAAAGAGACTGGGTACACAAACAGTACAAATGGTGGAAGCAATGTACAAGTGCATCAGCAACTTACAAACTCCAGTTGGAAAGACAGAATGGTTTAGAAATGAAACTGGACTAAGACAGGGGAGTGTGGTGTCACCTCTTTTGTTTCTAATGGTTATGGATGAAATTGTAAATGAAACAAAAGAAGCATATGGAAATAGGGAGATGAACTTACTACTATTTGCAGACAATATTGCGATCTGGGGAACAAACAGCAAAGAAATACAACTTCATGCACTGAATGAGAAAATTTAAAAGTATGGTAGGAAAATCAGTGCTGAGGAAAGCAAGACCATGGTGATATCAAGAGGAGAAAGACAAGGGTAAGGCTTTGTGAAAAATGTTGGCATCTAGTGACACATTTGCAGTATGACTGACAAAATTAATTAAAACTCAGCCATAGATTGCCCAACAAAGATCTGCTCCTCTAAAATGGATGCAGGCAGCCTAAATGGTGTCAAATCAAAATGTCTCCACATAGTTGCTGGGACCATATCGTCCCCACTCTGACAAATTAACAAAAGTGCAAATTGTCAAATTATCAGAAGAGCTGAAATAAGTTGTAATTGCTCATGTAAAACACACTTTTAAATTTTTGTTTACTTGTCCAATTTTCAAAACAATCATGGTGCTGAATTTGTAGTGTTAGTAGATTTAAGGCCATGTGTACAAAATAGTGTGGTACCGTTTAAAAAAAAAGTGAAGTTAGTACCATGATCCCAGAAAATATTAACGTAATGACACAGTACTTAATTTAAGTCTGATTATTAACCCTATCATTACTGAAAGTGAAAACAAAATGTCAATATTTTTAACCTTTCACGAGTTATTTGAGGTGGACAACTTTACTGAATAGCCCTGTATATGGGAGGAATCTTTGTACTAAGTTTATAAATTTATTATTTTTAGTCCTTTTATTTTTAAACCTACATTAAGTACAATAAATAATTGGTATCCCAGAGGCACGACACTGGTAATCACATTCCGCTTGTTAATTTATTGCGCATTATGTTAACAACGTCTTTGCTGGTGGTACCTAGTGTTTACAGTGCACTACGTCTTCTGGTATAGGCTAGAGCAATTTTATTACTTTCATTAATCTGTCTCTGTCTTATCCTTGCTTTGACAATGTGAAAGTGACTGAGGTATGAGCGATGCTAGTAATGCCATTCCTTATGCAGCCAGTCCCTGCTATGAATGGTGTGAAAATGTTGCTCATAGGGTCAGTTGATGCATGCATTTCAGTGGGCTTGGCAGACTAATATTTAATAGCAACTTCTGGCTCGGTGAGCAATGGGAAACTACCCCACTCCTCATTTCCCTAGTACGCCTCTTCAGTGAGCTGTTGAGGATCCAACCGGCCTTAGGGCTGAGGACTGAACATACATGTTAACAACGTTTCAATCAATCAATTAACAACTTTATTAAAGCTTCAAATTATAAATGCGAATACTATTTTCCCCACTTCTAATGTCCCGAATCTACCGAAAAATACTACCTGACATTGTCATCATATCAACTAGAAGTATTTCCATGCTGGCCGCCGGCAACCAAAGAGTGACCGTGACGATAATCATATGCTCGTGCTTCCTGTGAATGAATCACAGATACAAGTTAGATATTTTTGTGTCACAGATACGCTGGTCACAGATATTCTGAAATATCATTTAAGCTCATCTCTAACCGTGACCCATGATGATGCACGTGCTTCCTGTGACTGAATCACAGATAAAAGTCACAGATATTTCTGTGTCGCATACGCCTGTCACCGATATTCTGACATATCGGTTAAGCTCATCTCTACTTATAAGTGATTAGTAGTTAATTTTACAGTTGTATTACAATATTTACTCGTGTATATCTCATCATTGCATATAACATACACCATAATTTTTTATATGGAATTGAGGGAGAAATATAATCTCCATTTATAACTTACACCAGTTTTTCTTCACGGGTCAGTGTAAATATGACAAGGTACACCTTGCAGAATGCATGCCTACTCTCAGCTCAAGGTCAAATTGTTTTCCATAATCCTCGCCTTATTAGAGACAAAGCAGCTCTCTACCCATGATTGGTGAAAAGCAGGTAAGTAATAATAGATTCTAGGGTATTCCCTGGCCTAATGAGTTAGATGGAATGCGACACTATTGAACTGGCTGTAATTTCCATGTACCAGGATGTGGTATGTGAAAGATGTAAGGTATAAGAATGAGTCCAGTGTATTACGATACTTTCCACAGCGACTTTGTTTACAGATGAGTTAGGGAGAAGCGTTCATGTTTTACAGCAAGTTTTAAAATTTGAGTGATTGAATTTGCAAAGAAACAAGGTAATCATGCATGGGCCGAGAATTTAAAATGATGGAGTTTAATGTACACTTCTAGCGAAAACTGAAAGTTGCCCTTGATAAACAGTTTCAGGTAGACCCGTAAATAAAAAATATGCATATTATATGATGAAATATGGTAGTAGGCCTAGTATTTTTCTTCATTTTCTACATAATGAAATGGAAGCAGAAAAGACAGGGGAGTGTATTCTTCTATGAATGGAATCTTACAAACTTTAATACTTTTCTTAATAATCATTTCTTTTTTAGAATTTGTTTTATGTTGCACTGACACAGATAGGTATTATGGCGATGATGGGATAGGAAAGGCCTAGGAGTGGGACGGAAGCGGCCGTGGTCTTAATTAAGGTACAGCCCCAGCATTTGCCTGGTGTAAAAATGGGAAAACACGAAAAACCATATTCAGAGCTGCTTGTTTCCCATAATCCTCGTCTTATTACAGTCAAAGCAACTCTCTACCCATGATTGGTGAAAAGCAGGTAAGTAATAATTGATTCTAGGGTATTCCCTGGCCTAATGTGCTAGATGGAATGCGACACTATTGAACAGGCTGGAATTTCAATGTACCAGGATATGGTATGTAATGAAACTTTAATACTTTTCTTAATACTAACTTTTTTTTATTTATTTAGAATTTGCTTTACGTCACAGTGACACAGGTAGGTATTATGGCAATGATGGGAAAGGAAAGGCCTAGGATTGGGAAGGAAGCGTCCAACTCGTCCGGTTTATTAATACACAATAACATGTTACGGAACATAATAAAATACAATCTATTATGTGTAATTGCGAGCCTTTACTATTTTTAAAAAGTATGCTAATTGTAATTAAATTAAATTTACTAACATCTTGCAAATACCACACACCCTGATCTTTCGGCACGAATTTTCAGAAATAAAGTGCAAGATACAGTATCGGTCACTACTGATCTGAATCTAGGGCACTCGCCCAGGTGGCAGACTCCCCATCTGATGTTTTTCTAGCCTTTTCTTGAATGATTTCAAAGAAATTGGAAATTTAATGAACATCTCCCTTGGTAAGTTATTCCAATCACTAACTCCACTTCCTATAAACGAATATTTGCCACAATTTGTCCTCTTGAACTCCAACTTTATCTTCATATTGTTATCTTTCCTACTTTTAAAGACACCACTCAAACTTATTCGTCTACTAATGTCATTCCACGCCATCTCTCCACTGACAGCTCGAAACACACCAATTATAATTTTGAAACAATTAAGTTTATTGAAGTGGTCAACCTATTCAATACAATACATTCGTGAGAATGTTTATAACTTAAGCATGGCACTTAAATTGGGACATGTTTCGCCCTTGTTGTGAGCATCGTCAGCCTATCTCTCAGACTCAAAATCAATTGTAATTGGGATCCCGATACATTCATATTAAACCATCATATAACTAAAATAGTAGTATGAGTTAAAAATACAATGTGACAGTCCTTTACTGACAAGTAAACAAGATTTAGTGGAGTTCTTGAAAAAGTCTTTGAAATCATTCATAAGATATCTGGTGTTACCACCTATTAAAATAATTATCATGTAGTTAGGCACTCTCAGTCTTATGAAACAATGTTCAACATTTAAAGAATATATTAACACTTGATACAAAATAAACACCACGTTAAGTCACTATGTACAATACAATTAACACTTGATATAAAATAAACACCATGTTAAGACACTATGTACAGTCACAGGATAAAGATTTAAGTGAAAGGTTGTCTGGATGCTGCCGGCCCCGTGGTGTAGGGGTAGCGTGCCTGCCTCTCACCCGGAGGCCCCGGGTTCGATTCCCGGCCAGGTCAGGGATTTTTACCTGGACCTGAGGGCTGGTTCGAGGTCCACTCAGCCTACGTGATTAGAATTGAGGAGCTATCTGACGGTGAGATAGCGGCCCCGGTCTAGAAAGCCAAGCATAACGACCGAGAGGATTCGTCGTGCTGACCACACGACACCTCGTAATCTGCAGGCCTTCGGGCTGAGCAGCGGTCGCTTGGTAGGCCAAGGCCCTTCAAGGGCTGTAGTGCCATGGGGTTTGGTTTTGGTTTTTTTTTGTCTGGATGCTAATTACAATGTTTGATGTCTGATAACATCTATTAATCGTACTTGAAGGATGTTATAAAACCTCTTGATGTTTCTATAATCATAGTCGTATTTTTCTAAGTTGAAGTCTTCTTTACAAAAGGCACATCGACAGATTGTGGAATTGAAACAGCTGTGAGTTATATTGTAGCCAAGCCCTTGTCTCCTGTTCGTGAGAAATCAAATAGTTGCCATGACTTATGACTCGACCCATGTATATTCCTTAGCTGACTTCTTTGCTAGATTCAATTCTCCTTACTTCCACAGCCATTTCTAATTGTATTTCTTTCCAGTCTGCACCTCCTTCTTAATCTCTTTATTTCTTTGTTATAATAAAGTGGGTCTTTACCATTCCTTACCACCTTTAAAAGTACAAACCTGTTTTCACATTCCTCAACAATTGCTTTAAACCCATTCCAGAGTCTGTTTACATTTTTATTTATCGTTTTCCACCGATCACAGTTACTTTTTAAAAACTCCCTCATGCCTGCTTTAGCCATATCTTCCTTTCTTTCGCATTTATTTTTAACTACGATAAAAACAGCTTTGTAATCATTAATACCATCTATCACTTTGGTTTCTCTGTAGTCTTATCTGGTTTTACCAGCACCTCGTACAGTATATTCTTCCCTCTAGTTGGTTTCATCACTTTCTGAATCAGCTGTCCTTCCCTTAACTTACTTGCCATTTGTTGGTCATGCTTCCTGTCGTTTGCATTACCTTCCCAATTGACATTTGGTAAACTGAGATCTCCCACTACAATCACATTCCTTTCCATGTTGTTTCCCACATAGCTGATTATCTTATCAAATAATTTTGAATCAGTGTCAGTGCTACCCTTTCCCAGTCTGTACACTCCAAAGACATCAAGTTGCCTATTATCTTTAGAAATGAGCCTTACACCTAGAATTTCATATTTGTCATCTTTAACTTTTTCGCAGCTTACAAATTTTTCTTTCACCAGAACAAATACTCCCCCTCCTCCTATTCCTATCCTATCTCTATGATACACACTCCAGTTCCATGAGAAAATTTCTGCATACATTATATCATTTCTCAGCCATGATTCAACTCCTATTACAATATCTTGTAAGTATATATCTATTAAATTACTTAATTCCATTCCTTTCTTTACAATACTTCTACAGTTCAACGCTAACATTTTTATGTCATCCCTACTTGACTTCCAGATCACTGTACCCTTAACACTGCTCCCTAGACCACCCCGTTTCCCTGAATGTACCTCCCTATAACCCTTCTAAACAAATTTCCTAACTTATACGTACCACTGCGGTTTAAGTGAAGGCCATCTGAGCGCAGATCCCTATCTCCTACCCACCCATTAGGATCTACAAATCTCACTCCTAGTTTCCCACAAACCCACTCCATAGTCTCATTTAAATACCCAATCACCTTCTTGTAAGTATCCCTCCTACACAGTATTCCACTAATAACAATCTCCACTTCCTTAAACTGCACCCGTGCTGCATTTACCAGATCCCACACATCCCCAGCTATGTTGGTACTTATACCTGCTTGCCTTTTGTTGTTGGTACCAACGTGAAACACTACCACCTTCTCCTTTCCCTCCTCCTTCTCTTCTACTTTCTTCAACATCTGCCTTAACCTAATTCCTGGATAACATTCTACCCTGGTTCCCTTTGCTCCACACACTTTCCCCACATCCTGCATGACCAGAGCCTCAACCCTGCTCACCTCATTTGATCCCCTCCCCTCTTGGTCAGCCCTATCTTTCCTGACAGCTGCAGAAGCTACTTCCTCCTCCCTTTTCTCCTCCCATGACCCTGTTCCACCTGCCTTTTCCTATCCTCTAATCCACATTTCCTTTTCGTACCTTTTCCCTTCTTCCTACTTCCACACTTCTTAGCAACAGCTCCCCGTTCCTTATCCTGTTGTTCTACCTGGACTGACTCGTACCTATTTCTCACAGACACCTGTCCTGAATTCTGATCTTGAATAGAGCCCTTAGCCTGCAATCTCCTTCCCGTTAAAACACTCGACCACCTGTCTTCTACAATTCCCCCCTTTCCTTCCCATCCCTCTTTTATACCTACTGTATCCTGTACATTGTTTGAGGGAGGCCTACCTTCCTTCCTGTCTTCTGAGAGAATCCTAATTACCTACCTCAAACTCTCCAACTCCTCCCTCATACTCTTTAATTCCTGGCCACATCCACAGTTCCCTCACTCACACTCCTTAGCCATTCTTTACGGAAAAATGAAAAGGAAAGGAAAAATAAATAACTTATTATGTCCAAAAAAATGTGAAAGGAAAGAAATATTTTCTACGATAGTACACAAAGATCACATGAAAATTAATATTAATTAGATTAAAAATTAATTAAAATTAAAAATTAATATACTACTACACTACAATACTACTTAGTCGCACTATATTTTTATCCTACAACACCCTAACAGGATAAAAACTGCTCTTAATTATGGAATACCGAAAGGAATACACAAGAATCACACAATTCTAAACTGCAGTTACACCTATCCTACTTACAACAGAATTGTAGTAAGACAGTTTCTACAGATACTTCTACTATACTGCACAAATATTTTACAATAGAATAAGCACGCTAATTTCTATTTTTTAAAATATTGATATTTGTTTTACATCGCACAAACACAGACAGGTCTTATGGCGACGATGGGACAGGAAAGGCCTGGGAGTGGGAAGAAAGTGTCCGTGGCCTTAATTAAGGTACAACCCCAGCATTTACCTGGTGTGAAAATGGGAAACCACGGAAAACCATCTTCAGGGCTGCCGACAGTGGAGTTCGAACCCACTATCTCCCGGATGCAAGCTCACAGCTGCGTGCCCTTAACCGGGCGGCAAACTCGCCCGGTAAGCTAATTTCTAATAAGATATTACAATACACTACAATAATTTTAAACTATGTTCAGATGTATCCCAATTACAATGTGTTACTACTATGCACAAACAGAAATGAAAATAGCAAGTTTGTAATCCGCAAGAACTACTCAAAGATTATCAACAAAGCTAAATGCGTAGACAGATTATTATTAGTACTATGGTATTTTATCCTACTATGCTCTAATAGATACACACGAAAGATACACACACAAAGATACACAGGCAAGATACTATCTAAATATACCGTATTTATACTACAATTGAAGCCTCCGTGGCTCAGGCGGCAGTGCGCCAGCCTCTCACCACTGGGCTCCATGGTTCAAATCCCGGTCACTCCATGTGAGATTTGTGCTGGACAAAGCAAAGGAAGGACAGGTTTTTCTCCGGGCACTCCGGTTTTCCCTGTCATCTTTCATTCCAGCAACTCTCCAATCTCATTTCATTTCATTAAGCATTCATTAATCATTGCCCCAGAGGAGTGCGACAGGCTTCGGCAGCCGGCACAATTCCCATCCTCGCCCCTAGAAGGGGGCTTCATTCATTCCATTCCTAACCCGGTCAAATGACTGGAAACAGGCTGTGGATTTTCATTTATACTACAATTCTCAATTGAAATGTGGTTTTATGATTTTTACAGCTGGTGGATTATAATTATTTTCCCTACTATGCGGGACGGAGAGTAAAAGTGTCCTTAAAAGATGAAAAAAAAGAGGTTATCCACAATAATTTCTGTCAAATATATGTCAGGTATATCCCAGAGAATATGGTTTAAGACAACCATTGATGACAATAGATGTAATATTTCTTATCTGAACCCTTTTCATATTGCCAAACATAAGAAAAGAACGTGTAACCTACTTGTGAAACTGAAAATTGAAATTAAAACTGCAACTGGACCTGAAAATAAGTAATAATTAAAAGCAATACTCACATTTTTCTCTCTACATAAAAAACATTGCATGTGAATGCTGGGATGTATTAGTGCCACCCTCGTGGGGTTCTAGTGATTAAATTTAAAATACTAATATTTCTTTGCATAAGAATTAAAAATAATGCCATTATGCAATAAAAGAAACAAGCCTTAAATGCTGATCAGTTGATCACACTGATCTGTCATTCGAATACCTAATTATTTCAAATAAAAAATACATACCAAAACACCGAGGAGATGAGGACACTAAAAATGGAAGCAGATGGAAGACTGAAGTGAAAGGGAGAGTGTATGGCAGAGAAAGGACAGGGAAGTCATAATGTGCATTCTGTAACTTTATATAAAACAAAGAATACATACAATCATACCATGTCTACTCACATCCACAGTAATATATTTTAATACATAACTAATTGTACTTGAGCTAGATCAGGGGAAAATGACGCCAGTAAGGGCAATGCCCACCCCACCCCACCCCACCCCAACTCCCTCCCCCCAATGGCTATGGGCATGATTAGTGCTCTTAATGTTTGTGAAGGAGATTCAAAGCCTATCACTACAATGAGGTTTGGTAATACAATTTACCATTCATTGATTATAACATGCAGCAACACTGCCCACCCATAGAAGTATCAAAATAAACATAAACTCACTAGGGGAATTACAGAAGAAACCATCACTTGATAAGTGTGAATGGTTATGATGATGATGATGATGATGCTCTTCAGAACCAAGAACTTTCATCTCTCTTAGCTGAGTCCACTTTGCTTCTTCCATTTGTTCTTCATATTGATCGTCAAGTTCATCTTCCACCACCTACAAAACCAATAACACATTCAACAACTAATATTGCAAAGTTCTAACAATACATGCAATAATAAAAGACGACAGCATGGCAAGAAACAAGCTTATACTCTTAACTCGAACAATTATGGATTGAGAGAAAAAGCTTTCAGAATCTAATGGTAGAATTTAATTTGATATGCAAGAGGAAAAAGAAGGGTACAAAATATTTCCCACTGAAACTCAAGAGACATTCCATAAAGAGCTCCAAAAATTATGAATTTTTGTTAGCTCTCTATCTCCTTGATAAACATCACTCTAAGCACTCAACCTTGAACAGTTTGACAGCTGAGAAGCATGGAGAGTAAGTTGTAGAACTATGAACTTCCTACAATTCGATCACAGAACGGAAATTTCAGAAAAACATTGGATTATACAGATCAACATCTGAATATAAATTTAAAATGAGAAGCAAATTCTCATCACAAAAATATTCAAGAATAATTTTTTATATTAAATAAACAAGTATCTTCCAAAATTTAATTGCAAGATTATTTCTGTGCATTTTTATTTTTATTTCCTTTTCTCTTTCCTCTTGTCATCACCACTGTGAAACTGTGACTATAAGAAACGAGGATACAGATATTGAAGTTGCAGAGATTTTCAAGCACTTAGGAAGTGATTAATGGAAAACTTGAGACTGGATATTGGAATCAGCAATTTAAGAGTGATTTATATCATGTAGTACAGAATTTACTATGGAATAAAGATATATCAACGAAGGCTAAAGAAATGCCTAATATAACATACTATACACCTATCATGATATATGCAGCTGAGCCCTGGCAAGTGTCAAAACAGGATGAAAATCAAATACAGGCAACAGAAATGATATTTGTCAGAAGTATGTTGCAGAAGACAGGTTACAGAGAGCAAAAATACAAATTCTCATCACAATAATATCTAAGACTAAGTTTTTATATTAACCCGCGAGTGATCGCTAGCCCAACTGAAACACGAGTGGTCGCACGTGAGACTTTCTCTCACATTAAACTTCATTTAAAATAAATATATCTTCCACAGTTTTGCGGGGCATAAGTATGAACTGAATTAATGAAATGAGATGCAAAGTCTGTGTTATATATTTTAGATTAAAAAATGAAATGATTAGGTGTATATTACAGAAACAAATTACTACTTAATGGAAATTATCTATTAGTTCAGTCACATGTCAGTACGTAATATTCAAAAGAGTGCCTCAGTCCGGTGGTATTTGAAGGTGCTCAGATATATTAGCCGTAGATTTACTAGCATGTAAAAGAACAAAATTCCGGGACCTCGCCATCTGCGAAAACCATAAAACCAATAACATTTGTATTAATACAGGACTGTCTGACAGCCGGGTTGAGTAGCTCAGGCGGCTGAGGCGCTGGCCTTCTGACCCCAACTTGGCAGGCTCAATCCTGGCTCAGTCCAGTGGTATTTGAAGGTGCTCAAATATAAGCCTTGTGTCGATAGATTTACTGGCACATAAAAGAACTCCGGCACCTTGGCATCTCCGAAAACCAAAAGAGTAGTTAGTGGGACGTAAAGCCAGTAACATTATTATTATTATTATTATTATTATTATTATTATTATTATTATTATTATTAACTTTCTGACAGTCGCAATACAAATGCAAGAATATAATGCCTACAAGAGGAGAAAGTTTCCCTCTCGACTTCAACATAACACCAACGCCACTGGTCGCGCGATGAAAGAACCTCTCACACAGGGCGCACAAACTCATACAAATCTTGGTTCTAACTAGAGGAGGGGATGCTTACCCTTCAAATGTGAATCGCCTTACTCACGACAGTTAACAACTCACCTAGAAGAGGGAACAGTCACCTCCGTTGTATCACTGGGAAGTAAACTCACAATACAAAATAATGTGAGAGAAAATCTCATATAGCAACCACTTGCAGGTTAAAAAACAAATACACTGACTGACAGAGCAAATGCAACACCAAGAAGGAGTGGTCAGAACTTTATGCCAATTGCAGGGTAGACTGACATCACTGAGGTATGCTCATGATGTGAAATGCGCCGCTGTGCTGCGCACGTAGCGAACGATAAATGGGACACGGCGTTGGCGAATGGCCCACTTCATACCGTGATTTCTCAGCCGACAGTCATTGTAGAACGTGTTGTCGTGTGCCACAGGACACGTGTATAGCTAAGAATGCCAGGCCGCCGTCAACGGAGGTATTTCCAGCAGACAGACGACTTTACGAGGGGTATGGTGATCGGGCTGAGAAGGGCAGGTTGGTCGCTTCGTCAAATCGCAGCCGATACCCATAGGGATGTGTCCACGGTGCAGCGCCTGTGGCGAAGATGGTTGGCGCAGGGACATGTGGCACGTGCGAGGGGTCCAGGCGCAGCCCGAGTGACGTCAGCACGCGAGGATCGGCGCATCCGCCGCCAAGCGGTGGCAGCCCCGCACGCCACGTCAACCGCAATTCTTCAGCATGTGCAAGACACCCTGGCTGTTCCAATATCGACCAGAACAATTTCCCGTCGATTGGTTGAAGGAGGCCTGCACTCCCGGCGTCCGCTCAGAAGACTACCATTGACTCCACAGCATAGACGTGCACGCCTGGCATGGTGCCGGGCTAGAGCGACTTGGATGAGGGAATGGCGGAACGTCGTGTTCTCCGATGAGTCACGCTTCTGTTCTGTCAGTGATAGTCACCGCAGACGAGTGTGGCGTCGGCGTGGAGAAAGGTCAAATCCGGCAGTAACTGTGGAGCGCCCTACTGCTAGACAACGCGGCATCATGGTTTGGGGCGCTATTGCGTATGATTCCACGTCACCTCTAGTGCGTATTCAAGGCACGTTAAATGCCCACCGCTACGTGCAGCATGTGCTGCAGCCGGTGGCACTCCCGTACCTTCAGGGGCTGCCCAATGCTCTGTTTCAGCAGGATAATGCCCGCCCACACACTGCTCGCATCTCCCAACAGGCTCTATGAGGTGTACAGATGCTTCCGTGGCCAGCGTACTCTCCGGATCTCTCACCAATCGAACACGTGTGGGATCTCATTGGACGCCGTTTGCAAACTCTGCCCCAGCCTCGTACGGACGACCAACTGTGGCAAATGGTTGACAGAGAATGGAGAACCATCCCTCAGGACACCATCCGCACTCTTATTGACTCTGTACCTCGACGTGTTTCTGCGTGCATCGCCGCTCGCGGTGGTCCTACATCCTACTGAGTCGATGCCGTGCGCATTGTGTAACCTGCATATCGGTTTGAAATAAACATCAATTATTCTTCCGTGCCGACTCTGTTTTTTCCCCAACTTTCATCCCTTTCGAACCACTCCTCCTTGGTGTTGCATTTGCTCTGTCAGTCAGTGTATCTCACAAATATTGACGTTACAAATATTAGTAAGGTTGAGTGATAAAATGAAAAAAAAAAAATAGCCTGAAATGATTTGGATATGTGAAATGAATGGATGATGAAATGCGAAAACAAAACATTACAAATAGGAGGAAAGAGAGATTGAGGTAAACCCAATTGATGATAGACTCAGTGAGGAACAGGATAAAGTAGTGAGTACCTGAACTGGAATATAGTGGTGGATCAGGAATGTTGGAGATGTTAAGAGTAAAATGGAAAGGACTTACTTCCCTAACACAAAAGGAGAAATTATAATGATGAATCTTAAAAATTATATTGAATATTCCAGTTTGACTTCTGGCTGGGGTATGGAATTTTAACTGAAAAAGGTTAATTGCATTGGCTCGAAGATTGGGTGTTTGTGGCGTACCCAAAATTCCTGCAACTCACACGACATACAACACTACTGTCCACCACAATAACACACAGTTTTCCATACACAGCAAACACTGCCTACCCTCATCAGAGGGTCTGCCTTACAAGAGCTGCATCTGGCTGGAATAACCCCTCGAAATTATTATAGCCCTGATGAATATTTAAGAAAATTTCCAATTTTTTTTTTTTACAATCTGCTTTATGTCGCACCAACGCAGATAGGTCTCATGGCGACAATGGGATAGGAAAGGCCTACGAGTGGGTAGGAAGCGGCCGTGGCCTTAATTAGGGTACAGCCCCAGCATTTGCCTGGTGTGAAAATAGGAAACCATGGAAAACCATCTTCAGGGCTGCTGACCATGGGGTTCGAACCCACTATCTCCCGGATGCAAGCTCACAGCTGCACACCCCTAGCCACACACGGCTAAGTCGCTCGGTTCCAATATTTTGAATCAAGTTACATAGCTATGTATGTTAACTCGCATTCAATGAGAAAATTTGGAACTCTGAGTGGTATGAATTCAAACCAAGACGTATATCGAGCGCATGGACCAAACAACCACCGCTCAGCACAAAGGCATATAGACTATAAGGTGGTGCGTGGTCAATGCGAAGAATCATCTCAGCCGATAAGACTAATCTTGGCTTTATAGACTAGGGCCACTATCTCACCATCAGATAGCTCTTGAATTGTTCCCACACAGGCTGAGTGGACCTCAAACCTGCCCTCAGATCCATATAATCCCTTACATGGCTATAAAATGAAGCCAGGGCCTCCATGTAAGAGACAAGCTCACTACACCTAGACCCCAGGACTGGCTCAACTGATTTCTTAAAGTATGAATATTCTAATGAATATCCAGAGCTCTTCCAAACACCTTCAGAGTATTAGTTGGGAAGTGCTGTTACAGAAAATAATTCCAGGAGTGACTGTGAAGGGGTTGTTCTCCCTGTGAAAAATGTTTGTATTTTGATAACACTGTGAACTACCATATCTGTTGCACTTAACCAACAATAACCTTAAAACATTCAGTCAATGAGCGAATCAATGCATGCGCAGTTTCCTTTCTTTTTCGTTACCTACACCTCAATACATGGAGGCTCAATGCTCCAATCTCTATTTAATCAATCAACAATCAATCAACATTGATCTGCATTTAGGGCAGTCGCCCAGGTGGCAGATTTCCTTTCTGTTGTTTTCCTAGACTTTTCTTAAATGATTTCAAAGAATTTGGAAATTTATTGAACATTTCCCTCAGTAAATTATTCCAATCCCTAACTCTCCTACCTAGCAATAAATGTTGTGAATATTCTGATATGGTTTATTCTACACCCTGCATAGGAGTCACATTCGGATATGACATTGTATTCTTCCATGTAAGAAATTCTACTTACCTATGGAAGTTTTCAATCCCATGGTCAAACATAGATTAATGCTCAAAAGTATTTTGTGGGCAACAGTTGTTCGAAATTCTTTTAAGAAAACAGTTTAAATTACAAAACATCAGTTACAATCGTAAACATATGCATATTTGTCATAGATTTAGTATTGTTGTTATTGAAAATTATACATTTTCCAGCTAACTCATTCCTGGCTGCCAGCGTTTCACCCCAGTGTGCTAAGTTGGGCTCATCAGATGGTAAATAGCACACCTACCAACTATATTGGTATTATAAATTTACTCATTCAGGACAAATATTTTAGGTTCCCTATGGGAATCAACATCTGTATCATTCTAGAATGTCACGATACATAAAACAATCCAATATCCCCTCTATTTATATGACAGAACCAATTCCATGCCTAGAAAATTAACCTCCACACCATGTTCCATGTTTAAAGGTTGGTAATTGGTACCGTATATTGTATTTCTGGTTTGTCAGTCAACGAATATACCTGATACCGCCAGACGAGGCAAGGTTGAGGTTACTTTCGTCACTCCACAAGACCTTCGACCAATATTTGCTTTTCCTGGTCTTTCTATGTTTTCGTTTTTTTTTTTTTTTTTTTTTTTTACAATTTGCTTTACGTCGCACCGACACAGATAGGTCTTATGGCGGCGATAGGACAGGAAAGGGTTAGGAGTGGGAAGGAAGCAGCCGTGGCCTTAATTAAGGTACAGCCCCAGCATTTGCCAGGTGTGAAAATGGGAAACCACGGTAAACCATCTTCAAGGCTGCCAACAGTGAGGTTCGAACCCACTATCTTCCGAATTCTGAATACTGGCCACACTTAAGCGACTGCAGCTTTCGAGCTCAGTATTTGGTTTTCTTGAAGGTCATCTACCTTTTATATCAGCAGCTGCTAAACAACATTTTACATGAAGATCCTATCCATGGTGCTCTTGTAAACAATCCCTGACAATGCCTGAATTCCCTTGTAGATTTCTTGGGATCAGTAACTGATTGCTTACGAATTATTCTACCCAGTCGTATGGTTGTTTTCCAAGGCTGACCCAACCTGGGTTTGCTGTGTACATTTCTTTCTTGTTAACGTCGATTCCATATGTTTACCAGCAGTTGGCATATCCCAAACTCCCTAGGAACACTAGATTGGGATTTCCCTCTTTTAAGACATTTACAGCAGCCTGTCTTAGATTTACAGAATATTCCTTCCGTTTTGGCATGTTCACCACCACCTTGAAAAATAAAATATAACATATTACTCAGAATATGTTACAAAATACTTATAAGCCAATGTAAAATGTGTTTCTATGGATACCAGTACCTGTATCTCAGGCATGTGACCATGGTAACATGACAGTATACACTATATGACTTAGCTGAGGGCTCTGCCCTGTTGTCCTTCATCTACATACCGATGACAGGCTACAAAATGCTTTTAAGCTGATTTACGTCGCACCGACACAGTTAGGTCTTATGGCAACGATGGGAAGGAAGCAGCCGTCACTTTAATTATGGTATAGCCTCAGCATCTGCCTGGTGTGAAAATGGGAAACCATGGAAAACCATCTTCAGGGCTGCCGATAGTGGGGTTCGAACCCACTATCCCCCGGATGCAAGCTGACAGCTCCGTGCCCCTAACTGCATGGCCAACTTGCCTGGTCACAGAATAATTTTAAGTGCTACTGTAGAGTATCACACACTACACCAAATTGCAAATGTTTGGAAAAAAATAAGTAGAAGAATGGATATAAAAATACAGTTGGTAGTAACATAAGAAAAGGAATGGAAAGTTGTAATTACAAATGACTGTTGATATAATGGTCATAGCCACAGGACTTTCAGTATTTGGGGAGATTGAATCATCAGATGGACGTGATTTTTCTTATACAAAATCCCACATGCATCGGCTGGGATTTTAACTTCAGTCGCCTCGATGAGATGTCCATGATGAAATCACTTAGCCAAGTAAGCAACATAAGGAAACTGATCACAAACAAATGCAACCCAAAATTGATCACAAATTAACTTACAGGAAGTATCAGTGCCACTGTTCAAGAATTATATTCTGCCAACACATACTGGTACTGACAAGATATGTTTGACATCTAAGTACCTATTTGGTGAAGTTACCAGTACTAACAGAGAATGCAGGTTTGAACTGAAGGAAATTATTCATAATTCTTTGAATAATGTTTCAGAGGTTTATATGTTTAATTCTCTGAGAAAGAATCAGAATTCTATGACTGTAGCCATAACTTTTAACTTTACATCATCGAACATATTGCAGTATGATTCACTGTTAGAGGAGAATGAAAGGGGTGCCAAGTGTAGCAGGATATGCTAATCAGATCCTTACTTCACAATAAAGCATGTTGCATCATGGACAAACTTAGGAACTAGTCCTCCAAAAAATAAAACATGGCATCCCAAAAAAACTAATAGAAACACAACAAAACACTATACTTGCATAATAAATAAAAGCTTTCAACTTAGGATCAAACAAGATGCTTGTCTTTTTTATTGTAAAAGGTTTACACCAATAAATACTCTCTATAACAGAGCTGTAACTAATACTGGCAATTCAAGTACGATATTTATTAACAGCCTAACTGTCGTTGAATAATGATCAGTCATGACCATAAATCAGGGATCTCATGTTGAAAATGGAGAGAGGACCAGGTCCATTTCAAAATTACTTCCTCATCTCCTGGGATTTATTATTTTATTCAATCAATTTTGCACCAATACTTAAAATCAAGAACATGTACAAGTTCCTATATGTTGATTAATAGACTAATGATTTGAGTTTCTTTGTAAGCTGTACTTTTCAGAGCAATCAAAAAATGAATACACTCTCAACCAAACGAAGAGCTAATTATTAAAAGTACATAATATATTCTTGATCATTATAACTTCCAACAACCAACAGACTGATCAACTTTAAAATTTTATGAACTGGATATTTGGTTGGGAAATTACTTAGAAAATTATTATGGTGCCTTTACACTAATTAATTATTATGGTAAAACTTTCAATGTCCCTGTGCCAATGTATTAAAATCTACAGGTTCATTGTTACTATGTTTTACTATGTTTGTATTTTACTTTCCTGTGAGAGAGACAGAGAGAGATTTATATTACTGTTATTTTTGATGCAACAGGTTACTTGCAGAATTTTACATTTATAACAACTGAAGTTAATACAATGCTACAGACTGGCTTCACAGATAATACTGTAGTTTCCTAGAAGAATGTTTTTGTTTCTCACAGCAAAATTCCATGGAACATAAATGTACAGTTACAACAATTACTGTTATATTTTTCAGTCATTTCAAAGATTTCCTAGGTCCTGATGTGATAGCACATTATTGCAAACAAATAGTTCTTGTTCCTATAACTAACATAATACATTTGCTTTTCAAAAGTACTGACTAAAGAGATTATTAATTCTGCCTACACAGTAACAACTGATACATATTCATTGAAAAAACAAAAAATTCAACAAAATAGATTAGATCTTCCACAGTAATGGAGAGCTATTATAATCTTTTAATACCACATTTTATTAGGACAATGAACACATTGGCTTTAGAGGACAGCTTCTCCTAAAGTGGTCCTTATCTAAGACATAAGAGTCAAAAACATGTCCACCCTCAAGATCAAAACACAAATCCATTGCGAGAACAGTCAGCGCACAAGAGTATTACATCCACCTCTTTGATGATGAATTGGTTGTCTTTGAAGATGTCTGATTAGACAATTTTTTTTTTTTGCTATTTGCTTTACGTCACACCGACACAGACAGGTCTTATGGCGACGATGGGATAGGAAAGGCCTAGGAGTGAGAAGGAAGCGGCCGTGGCCTTAATTAAGGTACAGCCCCAGCATTTGCCTGGTGTGAAAATGGGAAACCACGGAAAACCATCTTCAGGGCTGCCGACAGTGGGGCTCGAACCCACTATCTCCCGATTACTGGATACTGCCCGCACTTAAGCGACTGCAGCTATCGAGCTCGGTGATTAGACAATTACTCTCCAGAGTGTTCTATCAGACGTGCCATAAACTAACTACTAAAAAGTCTCTGAATCTTAGCCATGGCTTTAGAGGATACCTTCTGAGACTTTTAACATACCCTCCCAAAGTGTGCACCATGGATCCCCACGGATACGTCAACAGTTATCAGGAGATCCGCATCTTGGTCACATATTTTTAAAATAAATAATATTATAGTTTTCTACAATGCAACTGTACAATACTGTATGTGACTACACTGGAGAAAGTTCATTTATCAGCAGGCGTAGACGATCATGAGATGACCTTGCATGAGATGGCCTTGAAACTGTTTTAAAAAAGCATGACTCCCTTTATTTTAGTCAAGGTAGTCAACTCCATTGAAAATTCTTGTCTGTTGAGGGATAAAGATAGTAACTGACTAATTAATGTAGTTGTGCAAAGTTTTTTAACATCTGCTTGGTGTGTGTGTGGATGTTGTCTTTTTCTTTTCTCTTTCCTTGAGACTACTGGTAATGATGTATTTGTATGTATGTTCAGAGACTTAAATTTGGTTGATAAGAATTTCTAGTCAACAATAGGTTTGCAACGTGTTTTAATAAAATTTAAATTGCTCCAATGTTGTACATGTGTTCTTCTTCCGCTAATTTGATGAGGGATGATGATGATTGTTGCTTAAAGGGGTCTACCATCTAGGTCATAGGTCCAACTCAGCTAATTTAATTCAGTTTTTAATATTCATTTAGTATGAGCATTCTTATAACAGGTGTTCATGTGTAACTGTGTGTTAATAACAATGTGTCTTTGGTTCTGAACATAACTAATTTTAATTTTCATGTACAGTAAAACCTCGATTATCCATTCTAATGCCCAGGAAGGGGTGAATGGTTAATTAAAAAAATGGATAATCCATACTACTAATTTTAATGGACTTTAAAGTATATAAAATACATACCGTATAACCTTAAAATGCAGTGCATTAAATCCTCTTTAAAACCAAAATGTAGTCAAAGCTACAAAAATACATACTAAATTGTAACAGTAAATGTGGTACTTCGGTGAGCAGGAGAAACGCAGGGCGTGTACCAATCTGTTGAAGTGCATACAGAGGGAGAGGGTTTATTTTAGAGAAAATCTTTCAAAAATTTTTTTTCATGAGTTTATTAATGAGTTCAAAATCATGTCACCTTTGTACAGAAGACACAGTAGAAAGTGTTTCTCGCCCTAGGGTTGGCGATGTCCTTGGATTCCGACAGTTCCTCTCTTTTCCATACCAGTGGACCACCATTCCTCCCTTGATGGAAGTTCTAGAAGATCCATTCGACGTCTAGAAGATCCATACGGTGCTGATGAAGGGCGTTGTAAATGATGAACGTGAATGAACACCGTTAAGCCTTGGGGCGAGTTGATGCAAAAACTGCTTTCGAATGAGCATATAAGTTTAACACTCATAAAATGAAAATCTACTCGAAACTTATCGCCGAATTTCAAAATAGTCACTTAAAGTTTGTGGCACTTGGCATAATGTGAAGTTATGCCACACGACTTAGTTCTTAGTTTGAAGCACCATTCAATGTAATCAATTGCACTGGAAAAAATAAGGATGTTTCACTCGTGAATTCAGACTTGTTCACGCATTGGTAATGACATGAAATAAAAATAAAACGAAATTAATCATGTATTAACAGTCCTCGGTTCGACTGTTCATAGAATCGAAACGCACAGCTGAATGTTCGTAGAATTGAAATGTACAGTTCTTAATAGAATTGAAATGCACAGTTCACATACACAGCCTACAGTTCATTACCTACAAATATTTACACAGTTCATGAAATGGTAAATTAGTGACGTAGTCGTGCTTGCAATTTGAGTAATTCTGAATTAAAGCACAGTCTCGTTAACTTGAAGTATTCAGTACTTTGTAAGGACCAAACTGTTCCAAATCCTGTCCACAACATTAAACTTTAAATTACGAGTACTTGAAAAATATTCACAAGTCTTAGACACTCGTGTAGAATAAACAGTCACTTGATGATGTTCAGATGAAGCACAATTTATATCACGCCCCGTTGGAGCAGAAGTTTATCACTCACAGTTGAAAGAAACTCGTACAAGTTCATACTCGTCGTGATTGTGTTAAAGTCCACGGACTCGAAGTATGACGGCCGCTTCACGCTATATCGCGGTCCTCGCGAACCGACTGCACGAATTCCACTGCCATGTGTGCACATACACACACTGGCCACACACTGATCTGCTAAGCGAAGCAGTACTGTATTTATATCTGATCCGTGCCTTCACATCTCATTCCATAACTTTGTCGTCTCATGTCGGATTTACATGAAATTTTGCAGGAACGTAGATGAAAGATTGGGCTACACGATGATGTGATTAATTTTATCTAATTATTATTGTGGGGAAAGTTATTATCCATAGAAACTCGAGGAACATTCCACACTAGTCTAGGCTCTGTGTGTTGCGGTGAGGCAGGCTGTGACGTCACTCGTTCTACGTCACACGCACACAGCTGTTGCTCGCTGTTCAGTCAGTCTTTTGCTGCCGGTCTGGAGCGTACCGCGTAAGTTTTTAAATTTCCATTACGGGGACTTAGTTTGTACCGCCGTTACCGGTACAAAATATTCACCTAAATTACCAGCAGACCATAAATAATTAATTTACCTGGTGTCATTTTAGCTGCTTTAAAAAAATCCGTTACTTTTTTTTGCACTCTCCTACAACTTATTTTCTTCTTTATGTCCATTCTGAGCTTTCTAATTAGCAAAGGTTGACTATGACGGACCGCAAGGCAGGTTTCAGATTCCTGTGCATTGTGAAATATTTACGATGCAGTAGGCTGTGGTGAAAATATTTAACCTTGACAGAGAATGATATGAAAGTTCTACGTACGGTACTCGGAGATGTTACACGCTACCAGATAAGTTGTAGGTATCATTCTGAAGTAGAAATGACCAGTATACGTACTCTACGCTCCGTGGGCTGGGAGAGGGCACATTACAGTACATTATTCGTCAACAATGGAATGGATAATAAAGTTTGTGACTGTTGAATTTGAATAGCATCCCTCTTCTTTCGTAACAGTTAAATGTTAAATAATTTTACACTACATAAAATTACGTAGTAAATAAATGTATGAAGTCATGTCTCCAATGCCAATTGCCGGTCTATGCACGTGTACGTACAGTAATAACTGTACGTTATGATCGTGGATTCAGGAGTCGGAGAGTCAATGTACAGTTGCTCCAAAACAGAATACTGTATCAAGATACCTTGATGTCAAGAGCCGGACTGAGTGGCTCAGGCAGTTCAGGCGATGGCCTTGTGACCCTAACTTGGCAGGTTCGATCCTAGCTCAGTCTGGTGGTATCTGAAGGTGCTCAAATACATCAGCCTTGTATCGGTAGATTTACTGGCACGTGAAAGAACTCCTCCAAGACAACATTTTGGCACCTCGGCGTCTCCGAAAACCATCAAAGTGGTTAGTGGGACGTAAAACCAATAACATTATTATTATTATTATTATTATTATTATTATTATTATTATTATTATTATTATTATTATTATTATTATTGATATCAAGAGTACACTCATTCAGTTTTGGAGTGACTGTACATTACTTTGAAAAAATCAAGATTTATTTTTGGTGACGGATAATAATCTGCAGAACGGTTAATCGAGGGACGGATAATCAAGGTTTTACTGTGTATTGCTGTCTTAATTATTTTTGGTGACGGATAATAATCTGCAGAATGGTTAATCGAGGTACGGATAATCAAGGTTTTACTGTATATTGCTGTCTTAATAGAACGCGGGCTAGTAATAAAAATAAAAGGTGACAATTCTACAAATTCAGAAACCAGACGATCACTGTGTCATATAAGACATCCCAATGCTACTAGGTTAAAGATGGATGAACAACAACAAAAGAAAAGAAAAAATGACAAATCATATTCAGGTCTATACTTCCAGCAAAACTATACAGATATTACTGGAAACAAACCACCCAGAACGTAAGTACAAGAGTGTAAATTGTTTTCAGCATAAACTTCAAGGGTCAGGATACCTGATGTAAACAAAGAGGTGTGCATTGATTGTATGCTCACTGTCTGATACTGCATGCATAGGTGTTTTACATGAATGTAGATCAGGACAACACTCATTGGCTGATGCCACGTATACAGGGAAAGGCATTGCAGAAACCGTAATTATGTCATGTATTTTTTTTTGCTAGTTGCTTTACGTCGCACTGACACAGATAGGTCTTGGGTGACGATGGGATAGGAAAGGACTAGGAGTTTGAAGGATGCAGCCGTGGCCTTAATTTAGGTACAGCCCCAGCATTTGCCTGGTGTGAAAATGGGAAACCACGGAAAACCATCTTCAGGGCTGCCGACAGTGGGATTCGAACCCACTATCTCCCGGATGCAAGCTCACAGCTGCGCACCCCTAACCCCATGGCCAACTCACCCGGTACTAGGTGGGTTCAAGTGTTTTAATCTTCCTCAAGAAGTCCAGTTTCTTTACGTATAGTCCCTCCGGCACCAATCACCACTTCCCAACTTTTAATTGTGTTATCAGTTTTTTTTAACAAGTTGCTTTACTTGATACAGGGAACCTGAAATATTTGCCCCGAATGAGACTAAGTCTGTCATAGTGCATTGGCACTGCCGGTGGCTCCAAGTAGCCTATGCAGTGGCCTCCACGGTATGCACTAGCCATGCATCTTGGTGGGTGTGCCCAACTGATGAGCCCAACTTAGCACACTGGAGCAAAAGGCTGTCAACCAGGAATTAGCTGGAAAATTTATAATGTCCAATAATGGACCATTTATATTATAAGTTGCTTTACGTCGCACGAACACAGATAGGTCTTATGGCGACGATGGGAGAGGAAAGGGCTAGGGGTGGGAAGGAAGTGGCCATGGCCGTAGCCTCAATTAAGGTACAACCCCAGCATTTGCCTGGGATCGGCAGCCCTGAAGACGGTTTTCCGTAGCTTCCCATTTTCACACCAGGCAAATGATGGGGCTGTACCTTAATTAAGGCCATGGCCACTTCCTTCTCACTCCTAGCCCTTTCCTGTCCCATCGTCGCCATAAGACCTATCTGTGTTGGTGCAATGTAAAAAAAATAAAAATAAAAGGGTCCTCGCAACATGGTTCATAGGAGGCCTTTTCCTCAACACAGACGTTTTTTGGCTAGTGTTCAACTCACAGTCGGGTTGATCACCGTAGCTGCTCCTTTAGCCCGGTCCATCACTATGGTGTGAGCTTGACGTGTTGAACTGTCTTCAGAGAGGTATCCAATGTCTTCATAGACTTCGAGGTGATGTTGTCTACAAAGGCTTCCAGCAATCATGGAATGTACTACATTGTGGTGGTTGATTTCCTTGAGATAGGAACCTAAAATGCAAGGAAGGGTTTTGAACTCATCTTATCTTCTGCAATGCGATGTATTAAGACTCCTTCCAGGAAGAGTTTGAACAGGGAAGACATTGCGATTCATTTCAATTCCTTCCATCCACTGCCTACATGATACTTCCTTCGTATTGCTTACCTAGGAGTTGCCTGTCTCCCAATGAGAAAAGAACATTACTTTACGGGGGAATTTTCAGATATATTCAAGCATTAGGTTCTCTGAGATATTCAATTTGCTACTTGGTAAGCGGCAAGTGCTGGATTCAGTGATCAATTTTAGTTTGAAGCGCTCTGGTCGTTTCTATGCATTGGTTCCATACAGTCTACAGTTATCAGCCTTATGCATATATTTATATGCTGAATGAAGGCTATCCATTTTGCTTTAAAATATCCCAAGTCTTCTTAGGTTATGTAGTGCACAGATCATGACATCTGTCAGTAATCCAGTAACTTCTTTAACAGAGCCCTTTATAGTGCCTGAGAAATTATGCTGTCAGGTTTTTAAGAGATGCACTCTGGGACATGTATACCAGTGTGGCCAATATACGGGATGAGTAGATTTAACTGCTGATCAGGAATGAGAAGGGGTTGGTTTTAATTCTTTGTGAGCTGGTCTATGACAAGAGAGGGATTGAATTTAATTTCAACCTGAAAAGTTACACCAAGATATTTTTTGGTCTCATCTGAGGAAACGCATGTAATTTTGTTTTCGTCTAGAGTAGTGAGAACAGTACGACTCAACAGACATTTGCAAATAGTTTTACTCTTCCTAGCATTTGTTTGTAGCCCAATACTTGCTAGTGAATTTGTTGCCTGATCTGCAAGGTGCTTAGAGGCAGCTTTATTCTTGCATAGCAGAGTCAGATCATATGCAAATGCAAATACTGTAAAACTTTCTGTATCTGGGATTAGTATGTATCTGTATACCTGGGAAATTTCTTTCTCACTTAATTCTCTCAGAATGTAGTAGACTGCTAAACTGAATAGTAAAGGACAAAGACAAGCACCTCTCATAACAGGGCTAGCACCTGCTTCAGCTATCTTATTTATCTGTACGCTGGTTGAATTATCAGTCAGAAGATTTATGACCAGTGTCCTAAGTTTAGATGATATACGAACAGTGCTATTTGCTTTATATCCTTATGTGGTATGTTATCGAAGACCTTAGAAATATCAATAAATGAAATATAGCAGTCTTTCTTCTTAATTTTCAAGTCTTTCTTGCAGCCATTTATAATGTATGTATTAATGAAAGTCCCTGGGCAGGATATGAAACCAGTTTGGTTGGAACTGAGTTGAACAGTTTTTCTAAGCATCTTATCAGTCACATGTTTGATAACCTACTGCAGAAGTGAGTAAATTGTTACTAGTCTACAGTTCTGGATATTATCTGGATACCCCACATTGTGGATTAAAACAGTCCTAGCCTAAGACAAATCATAGAAAAGGCTAGAGAATTCAATGTTCCGGTATATCTGTGCTTTATTGACTACCAAAAGGCCTTTGATACTGTCAAATGGAACCATCTTTGGAAAATTTTGGATGACATGGGTTTGCCACTCCATTTGATTGATCTCCTCAAGTCCTTGTATAAGGAAAATACAGCCACTGTGAAGATTCAAAACAAACAGTCTCAGCAGTTTCGTACAAGGGCTGGAGTTCGCCAGGGATGTATCCTGTCACCGTTACTTTTCAATATCTATGGTGAATATGCAATGAGAACTGCATTAGAAGGCTGGGACAAAGGGTTTTCCATTGGGGGATGCAAGATCAACAATTTGAGATTTGCTGATGACACCACCTTGATATAGCATCATCTGAAGAGGAGTTGACAGAGCTGATCAAGAGAGTAGAGGAAGCAAGCCTAGAAATTGGATTACGCCTAAATCGACAGAAAACCAAAGTCATGATTGTTGATCGTAAGAACAACAACAGTCCACATATCAAACAGATTGGAGGGTGTGAAGTTGTACATCAGTATGTATACCTAGGCTCCTTACTATCCAATTCTGGTGGTTCCAAGGATGAAATAAAGCGCAGAATTGAAATAGCAAAGGTAGCAATGATCCGTCTGCGGAAGATCTGGAAAGATAACAACATCACCATTAAGACAAAAAAGAAGCTCGTTGAATCTCTAGTCTTCTCAGTCTTCTTGTATGGCGCAGAGACGTGGACCATCCTCAAACGTGATCGTGAATGGATAGAAAGCTTTGAAATGTGGTGCTGGAGGAAAATGTTAAGGATTCCTTGGACAGCTCATCGCACGAACACATCAATCCTGAACCAACTTCAGATAAAAATTCGTCTATCGTGTAAGGTCTCTCAACGAATTGTACGCTACTTTGGACATATAATGCGCCGAGATGGTAGTCTACAAAAGCTGATTGTTGAGGGCAAAGTCCAGGGAACCAGATAACGAGGACGAATACCAACGCGATGGATTGACATGGTGAACGGCCCCCTACAGTGTTCTCTCAGAGTAACCACATTGAAAGCTTTAGATAGGGAAGAATGGCGGAGTATGGTTCATCGGCTAGAGGGCTGAATATTATGATAGTCACGACGCCTCAGTCATGAGGCAAAACGAAGAAGAAGAAGAAGAAGAAGCCTATATGAAACATGTTGGGACAAACCTCCAACAGAGCATGCAGGTCACAATGAAAGAAATCATTTTATAGGCATCAAGCTCATTTATGACTTTTAGCTGTATACCATCCTCTCCAGAAGCAGTGTCAAGATGGATTCCACGACATGCACTAAATGTTGTGACCATCAAATAAATCAGCTGCATGTAGAGTACTGATGTACTGACGTATAGTGATGAAGTTCTAGTACAAGTGTTCAAACTTCAGTCAGACATTTATTCACTGTTATTGACCATCCATTTCATCTCTCTAAATGTCTGAGAAGCCTGGTTGCAGCGATTAGCTTACCTTGCAGATATGCTTTCAAAAGCTTACGAAAAATCTCTCACACCATAAACATGAATTTTAGAAAAATGTCTTTCAAAAGAAATGAATGCTTTTCAACAATCAATTATATTTTAATTATTTTTTTTTAGATATAGAATCTTGACTTGATGACACTAGTTGATATCAGTATCCAACATTTAACTGGTTTGCAAGAATCTTTTTGAAATATTTTCCATCCTCCACTGAACAAGATAATTCGATAAGAAAACCCTCGCAGTATTTCAGAAAGACCTGATGGCATGTCCAAAAAAATATTTGTGTGTTTGCTAGCTTCTGATATCGGAAACTACTTTAAAACAGAAATTTACGGAACTTTCCATAACTGAATTCTGGTGTAACCTACCTCAGGAATGTTTGGACATTTCTAAACAGGTAGCAGCAAAACTCCTCCCATTTCCAACAATGTATCAGTACAAAGTAGGATTTTTGCAATAAGCAGCAACAAAATCAAATTTCTGCCACACAAGATACGAGAATTCAGCTTTCCTTAAATTTCTCCAGCCTGTTTGAAAGTAAGATTTTATGTTTATGCATGTAATTATTAAAAAAATACATGCAGTTTATAAATATAATTGTATTTTTATGAACTCGTGGATATACATGGTAATTCATGTAGAAGACTTATTGTCAATGTTAAATATGTAATATATGGTAAATACAGAGGCTTATTTATAATGGAATTCATTTGAAGATCCATAAATTTTTCTATAAGTCCAAAGGAATTTGTGATGAGAAACGTTTGGGAATCACTGCCCTAAGGGACTCTGTAATTGGACATCTACTAGAGCCTAAAACATCAGATAAAGATAAGTTCTTTTACAAACTCACTCTCTCTGTATTTTTCCTTTTCATTCTCCCACCCTCAAGTCATAGCCGTGTTTAGGATTCAACAACAAACATTATAATCGTTACCACTAATAAAGGTTTCAACCAAAAAATCTGCATTTGTGTTATTTTATCCTTCTTTCTGTATATTCTACCATCATATTATTACTCAGTAAGCTGTTAATCTCACATCTATTTCCTAAACATTTACAGTCTATAATGAGAATATATCTAGAATTTTATTACAATAAACTACGTGTTGACTTGACTTACACAAAATGGTGCTCATTTCCGTCTTGCCGCCTTTTATGAAGTTTCAGTAAAACATTTCTTAAAGATTACCTTGCAGTCTGAGTTATTTCTAAAGATGTCTTATAATTTTCTGATTGACTTAACAGTTATTTGTTATGCTCTGTTGCCACATAGCCTACTCCTATCGAATAACACCAAGCTGTCTGCTCAAGACATAAAGTCCCCATTTGACTGATGAATCAGCATGAACACCAACCTTATTCACAGAATTTCACTGTTGAAGTTATGTTCCAGGAACATCCTCCATTTCCACCTTCCACCTATATTTCCAATGTAACAATCAGAATTTACAGTCTGTTGAAAGAAAAACTGGCCCAATAATAATTTATTCTCGTTCTACTAATGGCACTCCAAACATCAGTTTCAGGTACATGGAGAAGAGAGCTGTATGAACTAGTCTTGGGTTTTTACATGATCTGTACCATTATTTCATGCATTTAACTGCCTGTTGAAACAAGACCATCCTTCATCACAAAACACTACCAGTCACCACAGCTCACTGACTGAAGAAACCAACTGCAACAGTTGCTTATCATCCAAAGATGGTTCACCTGGTGCAGGTCTTTCTATTTGACGCCACAAGGCGACCTGCACATCTGGATGTGTGATGATGATAATGATGATGAAGTAGGAAGAGTGTGAAACCCGGTATTGGCACACAGCATACTCCTGTCGAAAAACACCAAGGGGTCTGCTCAAGACTTAAAGTCCGCATTTGACAGACAAATCACCATCAACAGCATCATATGCTCTCACTCCATATAAACAATGCGGAGAGGTTTGGAATTGATTCCAAGTTTTCGGCACGCAATCTAGTGATTAGAAATTATATACCAACATCTCTCCTACCCTGCCAGATGACACTCTGATGGTGACATTTTTTTTCCACCAATGGGACTCAGACCAACTAACAATGGTGTCGGATCAAATAGACTTGATGCTTTAACAAGCATGGCTGCTTGGCGAGCATCTGCAACAATGTATTCTAGTGACAGGATCTCTTCAGTTTAAACTTTGCAATTCAATGACTTTTTAGGGTCCAAATTTCAGTTTTATGGTTGCCTTGTACAACAAAATATAATTTTCTGGCTCAAGTTTTATTAACAACATTTTTGCTAGTAGTCTAACAGTGCACAAACACAGATAAGTTTTTGGCGTTGTTGGAATAGAAAAGGAACAAGATTTGAAAGGGAATGGCTGTGGCCTTAAATTAGGCATAGCCTGTTATTTTCCTGATATGCAAATGGGAAATCACATAAAACTATCTTCAGGTTTGCCAACAATGGGGCTCAAACCTGCCATCTCCTGAGTACAAGCTTAGAGATACACAACCTGTATCACGTAGCTAATTTGCTTGGATTTCATTACGGATCTGTTAAGGAATTGCTTTAATCATTCTTGAATATCCTGGAGCATCTCATCCGTTAGCACAGTTAGTTCCGTTACAGTTTTCTGACTTAATACAGAACACATGGGTTTGATTTTATTAACAATTTTTCTAATTCAATCGTGCATTGGAATTTTCTCACTGCAAAACTCCTCAAGAAATTTCCTTCTAACTCTTCTTACAGACAAATGCTTAAAAAATCAGCAGTACACAGAAATATACTGCTTATTAGTAACCTTATAAGTCATCAAGACAAAAGCAATCACTTACAAGGCAAACTGCAGGTGCTCATAAACCAAAGATAGACTTTCACAAGGCTCGATGAGATTAAGGGCTGTGTGTTATGAATCACTGGGATAAGGCACTCAGCTGCTGCCAAGTGGCTGTGGAAACCCCAGATACCCTTTTGAATATTACCCTGTATGTCAATAGTAACCAATATACTTGCATCAGTCATTAACATATGTCCTATTCCACTATTGTAAACCTCACAAAAATAATTTCCAATCTTTTCTTTTATTTCAAAGGAGATTTAAACTTGATATACTGAAGCAGTGCATAGTTTGACTTATATGCCTGAAGCATACTCTAAATGTTGGCAAGACCGGAAAAAATATACATGGAGTGGTATGCTAACTGTCCTTATTTGAGTCCTAAAACACCTTGTCCAGTGATGTAAAGTAATAAAACTTATGTTACATAATTATACCTACCCCTGAGGCATTATCAGGATACTTCCAAACCTGAAATTCCTTAGGCTGCAGTGTTGGTTCTCTAATGACTTCGGTAAACAACATTTCATCAGCAGTCAACTTGTGTGCCACCACTGTGCCATTCATTTCCACATCCTGTAGAAGAAATACAATCAATTAAAACATATAAGATGCAAAAATAGAATTCTGAAGGTTGGCTACATTATGTTTTGTTCCTTCAAGAAGGTAATGTAAATAGGTTTTTTTTTTTTTTTTTTTTTTTTGCTAGTGGTTTAACATCATACTAATACATCAAAGGTTTTTGGTGATATAAGGACTTGGAAGTTAGTGGCCGTGGCCTTAATTAAGGTACAGCACAAGCATTTGCCTGGTATGAAAATGGGAAACCACAGACAATAATCTTCAAGGCTGCCGACAGTGGGATTCAAACCCACCATCTCTCGAATGCAAGTTCACAGGTATGCGACCTTAACCACATGGCAGAACAAGACTCGGTCGGTCGGGACATGTTATTTTATATATATATGGACTAGCAAGATACCCGTGCTTCGCTACAGCTTTAAACTGAAAATTATTATTCGAAGTATTCAAATTATTACATTTTGGGGAGTCCACTGTCAGCTAACGCCCGCCTTCGTAGCGTAACGGTTAGTGTTATTAGCTGCCGTCCACGGAGGCCTGGGTTCGATTCCCGGTACTGCCAGAAATTTAAGACTGGCAGGAGGGCTGGTATGTGGTCCCAATGGTACATGCAGCTCACCTCCAATGGGGGTGTGCCTGAAAAGAGCTGCACCACCTCGGGATGAGGACACGAGTTTTTACTTTTTTTTTTTTACTGTCAGCTAAGCCTGTAAAATATGCCCTCAGTTCCTACATCAAACATTTGGGGGAATGATTATTTATTTTCTGATCTAACACTCATTTGAACACCATACGGAGGAATATGAATGTTTTAAACCCTATCTTATTTAAAATCTGGGATATAAAAGCGACCAACCTGTGAAATTTTGATTTTGTACGTCGAATAGTAATGGATGAATGAATACTTCTTAAGGGGTGAATGTTTTAAAATATTTATTAACATCTAGAGTATAGAAGACCAACTTTCATAAAAAAAAATAAGTTAGTGCCTGAAAGGGTTTTGGAAGAATGGATATTGTGTTTCTGAGGGTCAACCACCCTTTAGGTGAGAAATATTTTTAAGTATATGATATTTTACATCTAGGACATAAAAGAACACCTTTATCGTAAAATTACAACCCTGTACGTCAAACAGTTTTGGAGCAATGAATAATTTTGTTTATGGAACTAACCTCATTTAACACTTTAGGGTTGGAACATTAAAAAATATTTCCTATTTCACAACTAGGATTTGGGATTGGAAAATTGTCTTCGTACGTTAAACCATTTCGGAGGAAGGAAGGAATATATTTGTTTTCAGATCTTAACCCCCATTTAACTCTCTGAGCGGTTAAATTTGTTTCAAACCTTACGTTATTCAACGCCAAGGATATCATTTGTAATTCTAAATTCGTAATTCAAACGGTTTCATATAAATGCATATTTTTGTCATCATTCCTCATCCCCAGACAAAATCCCCTTACGGGTGTATTGTTTTAAGTCCACTCCTTATTTGTATCCTCATAAAAATAATTCAACTCATTTTACACCCCCATAAGTTGAATCCACCAACCCCTTCCCTGCAACAAAATGTGTGTCTCTTTATTTTTAAAGGAGATTCCAAATACCAATTTTCTCATCTGCAACATCCTTCATTTTTGAGATATAAGTATCCTCAAGAAAGAATTCAACTCACATTTCAATTCATTTATCCCCTCCCCCCAATTGGATTTTCCGAAAAATGTACGTGTTCCTTTGTTTTTAAAGGAGATTCAAAATACCAATTTTCACGTCTGTAATATCTTCAGTTTTGGAGATACAATCATCCTAATAAAAATAATTCAACCCATTTTCAGTCACTGAACCCCCCCCCCCGAGTGTTTTTTCCTAAAACAAAAAAATACGTGTTACTTTATTTTAAAAGAGATTTAAAATACCAATTTTCATGCCTGTAATATGTCAAAAGTTCTTTTGATATACTGTAGAAAAAATTTGCATGTTCCTTTACTTTTACAGGAGATCCAAATAACAATTTTCACGTCTGTAACATCTTCAGTATTTGATATATAAGTATCCTCAGAAAAATAATTAAACACCTTCTTCAGTTCTTTTCACCCACCACATCCTCTTAAGTGGATTTTCCGAAAACAAAAGAATACATGTTTCTTTATTTTTAAAGAAGATTCCAAATACAAACTTTCATGTCTGTAACATCTTCAGTTTTTGAGATATAAGTATCCTCATAAAAAGGGTTCAACTCACTTTTCAGTCCTTTTTACAACCTCCTTTAAATGAATTTTCCGAAAACAAAAATACGTGTTTCATTATTTTAAAAGATTTTCCAAATACCCATTTTCACGTCTGTCATATCTTCAGTTTTGGAGAATCCAGTATCCTAATAAAAATAATTCAACCACTTTTCCAGTCATTTATACCCCCCTTAAGTTTTTTTTATCCAAAAACAAAAATACGTGTTCCTTTATTTTTAAAGGAGATTTCAAATACCAATTTTCACGTACGTAATATCTTCAGTTTTGGAGATACCAGCACCCTAATCAAAATAATTCTAACATTTTCAGTCATTTTACCCACCCCCTTAAGTGTTTTTACCAAAAAGAAAAAAAAAAAAAGTGTTATTTTGTTTTTAAAAGAGATTAATAATACCAATTTTTTGGGATATACTACAGATTGCTCATTTTAAAAATTCACCCCCTTTAACACTTCCCTTTAAGTGGATTTTCAGAACGCAAATTATGCATGTTCCTTTACTTTTATAGGAGATTTCAAATACCAACTTTCACACCTGTAACATGTTAGGCTTTTGAGATATATTCTAGATATACTCATTTAAAAAATTCACCCCACTTGCGACTCCTGTTTACCCCTCTCTTAAGAAGATTTTCCAAAAACAAAAAAAATACATGTTTCTTTATTTTTAAAGAAGATTTCAAATACCAATTTTCAAGACTGTAACATCTTCAGTTTTTGAGATATAAGTATCCTCATAAAAGGTACTCAACCCCTTTTTCACCTATTTCCACACCCCTTATGAGGATTTTCCAAAAACAAAAAAATACAAATTTCCTTATTTTTAAAGAAGATTCCAAATACCAATTTTCACGCCTTTAAACTGTTAAGTTTTTTGAGATAAATATACACTCATTTTAAAAATACACCCCCCTTTTCACCCCGTTAGCGAAGGAATATCCAAAAATCCTCCCTTAGTGAGCACCAACATTGTAATGTAAATGTATCCTCAAAATTTAATTTCTTTATGTTCAGTAGTTTTGGCTCGGCGATGATGAATCGGTCGGTCGGTCAGGACATGTTATTTTATATAATACTAGCAATTACCTGCGGCTTCGCTCGCGTGGATTTCGTAATTTGATCAATGTAATAGTTCCTTGGCATTGTACTAAGACAATATATGCAAATTCTTAAAGTATAAAGACTCACCCAAAAACTGAGTTTCATTTACCCCAATAATTCTTTGTAAACCATGTTTGTGGTATTACGTTTTGGGGCTAAGACGACCATGCGACCTACAACTGTACATCTGAGAAACAGTCTACTCTCAAGTCGAAAAAAGAAATACCTGTTCTTTATTTTTAAAGGAGATTCCAAATACCTATTCCCACATCTGTAACATTTTCAATTTTTGAGATATACATAAGTATCCCCATGAAAGGAATTCAACCCCTTGATGAGTCCTTCCCCCACCCCGACCCCCATCTAGGTCCATTTTCCAAAAACCAAAATACGTGTTTGTTTATGTTTAAAGGAGATTCCAAATACCAATTTTGACGCCTGTAACATCCTCATTTTTTAAGATATAAGTATCATCACAAACACTTATTCAACTATTTTTCACTTATTTTTACCCTCCGTTATGAGCGTTCGCCGAAAACAAAAAGGCACATGTTCCTATATTTTTAAAGGACTTTCCAAATACCAAGTTTCTTGTCCCTAACATGATAAGTTTTTGACATATAATGTATATCATCCGGTAATCATTTTAAAAATTCTCCCGCTTTTCCAATTCTTATCAGCACCTTCACTGGATTTTCCAAAAACAAAAAAAAATACGTGTTTCATTATTTTTAAAGGAGATTCCAAATGCCAGTTTTCATGCCTGTACGTCTGTAACACCTTCAGTTTTTGAGATAAATGTATACTCATAAAAATAAATCAACTTCTTCACTTCTTTCAAACCCTCTCCCGCCTTAAGTGGACTTTCCGAAAACAAAACGTACGTGCTTCTTTATTTTGAAAGGATTTTAAAAATACCAACTTTTCCGTCTGTAACAACTTCAGTTTTTAAGATAAAGTATCCTCATAAACATATTTCAACTCTTTATTTACTTATTTTCAACCCCACACCCCTTACGTCGATTTTCCGAAAAAACAAATGCGTGTTTATTTTTGAAGGAGATTCCAAATACTAATTTTCACATCTGTAACATCTTCAGATTTGAGATATATGTATCCTCGTAAAAGGAATTCATCACCGTTTTCATACCCCGCCCGCCAAATGCGTGTTTATTTATTTTTAAAGGAGATTCCAAATACCAGTTTTCACGTTTCTAATATCTTTAGATTTTTGGTGTGTGTGTATATATATATTACACCAAAAATGAGTACCAGGTTAATTCCTGGGGGCAAAGGTGGCCGGGCGTAGAGCTAACCACTCTACCCCATCACGTGCCGAGGTTAACAATGGTGGAAACCTTTACCTTCCACTCCTCCAAGGGCCTTCATGGCCTGTACGGAGGTGACTTTGCTTTGCTATACATATATATATATATTCTCATACAAATAATTCAACTAATTTTTCAAATCTTTCATCCCCCTCCCGTTGAGGGTGTTCCCGAAAACCAAAGAATACGTGTTCCCTTATTTTTAAAGGAGATTCCAAATACCAATTTTCACATCTGCAACATCTTTAGTTTTTAAGATATACTGCAGATACACTATTTTTAAACATTCACAGTTCCCATTAAGTGGATTTTCCGAAAAAATATATTTACATTTCTTTACTTTTACTCGAAATTCCAAGTACCAGTTTTCAAATCTGTAATATGTTATGTATCTGAGATAATTTACAGATGTAGTCTTTTCAAAAACTCACCAGGTTTGTCACTCCTGTTCACTCCCTATTCATCGGATAATCCAAAAACACAAAAATACGTGTTTCTTTGTTTTCAAAGGAGATTCCAAATTTCAATTTTCATATCTGTAACATCTTCAATTTTTGAGATATAAGTCTCCTGATAAAAGATGTTGAACCATTTTCCCCCGTTTTTCACACCCCTTAATGGGATTTTCTGAAAACGAAAAAATACGTGTTTATTTTTAATGAAGATTCCAAATACCAATGTTTACGTCTAAACGTTTTTGCTTTTGAGATATAGATATCCTCATTTTAAAAATTCACCCTCCTTTTCACCCCCTTAGCGACGGAATATCCAAAAATCTTCCCTTAGCGAGCACCTGCATCTTAATATGAATGTATCCCCAAAATTTCATTTCTCTATGTCTAGTAGTTTTGGCTCGGCGATGATGAATCTGTCAGTCAGTCAGTCAGTCAGGACATGTTATTTTATATATATAGATATAGACTAGCAATTACCTGCAGCTTCGCTCACGTGGATTTTGTAATTTGATCAAAGTAATCGTTCCTCGGCATTGTACTGTCATTATCTGAAAACTCCTAAAGTATAAAACTCACCCAAAAATTGAGTTTCATTTATCCAGAAATTCTTTGTAAACCATGTTTGTGGTATTACCTTTTGAGGCTAAGACGACCATGCGACATAGAACTGTACATGTGAGAAACAGTCTTCTCGCAAGTTGAAAAAATAAAGAAATGTTTCTTTATTTTTAAAGGAGATTCCAAATACCTATTCCCATATCTGTAACATCTTCAGTTTTTGAGATATACATAAGTATACCCATAAAAATAATTCACCCCCTTGATCAGTACTTCCACCACCCTCACCAACATCTAAGTGTATTTTCTGAAAACAAAAATACACATTTCTTTATTTTTAAAGGAGATTCCATATACCAATTTTCACGTCTGTAACATCTTCAGTTTTTGAGATATAAGTATCCTCATAAAAAATAATCAAACAATTTTTCACTTCTTTTCACCCCCTGTTAAGTGCCTTCTCTGAAAACAAAAAGGTACAGGTTCCTGCATTTTTAAAGGCCTTTCCAAATACCAAGTTTCTTGTCTCTGATATGTTAAGTTTTTGACATATACTGTAGATATACTGGTACTCATTTAAAAAACTCTCCCGCTTTTCCAATTCCTTTCAGCCCCTTAACTGGATTTTCCGAAAACAAAAAAATATGTGTTTCATTATTTTAAAGGAGATTCCAAATACCAGTTTTCATGCCTGTACGTCTGTAACACCTTCAGATTTTGAGATAATTGTGTACTCATAGGAATAATTCAACTTCTTCTTCTTCTTCTTCTTCTTCTTCTTCTTCTTCTTCTTCTTCTTCTTCTTCTTCTTCTTCTTCTTCTTCACTTCTTTCCACCCCTCCCCCACCTTAAGGGGACTTTCCTAAAATAAAAATGATGTTTCTTTATTTTGAAAGGAAATTCAAAATACCAACTTTCACGTCTGTAACAGCTTGAGTTTTTAAGATAAAGTACCATCATTATATATTTCATCTCCTTATTTACTTATTTTCAACCCCACACCCCTTACGTCGATTTTCCGAAAACAACAAAATGTGTGTTTCTTTATTTTTAAAGGAGATTACAAATACTAATTTTCATGTCTGTAACATCTTCAGTTTCTGAGATAAAAGTATACCCATAAAAGTAATTCAACTCCTTTTTCATCCCCCCTTCCTACCTGTTAAGTTGATTCCCCCTCCCCAAAAGTGCATGTTTCTTTATTTTTAAAGGAGATTCCAAATACCAATTTTCACATCTTTAACATCTTTAGTTTTTGAGATATAAGTACCCTCATACAAAGAATTCAATAGCCGGGCTGAGTGGCTCAGACGGTTAAGGCGCTGGCCTTCTAACCCCAACTTGGCAGGTTCGATCCTGGCTCAGTCCGGTGGTATTTGAAGGTGCTCAAATACGACAGCCCCGTGTCGGTAGATTTACTGGCACGTAAAAGAACTCCTGCGGGACTAAATTCCGGCACCTTGGTGTTTCCGAAGACCTTAAAAAGTAGTTAGTGGGACGTAAAGCAAATAACATTATTATTATTATTATTATTATTATTATTATTATTATTATTATTATTATTATTATTATTATTATTAAGAATTCAACTAATTTTTCAATTCATTCACTCCCCTTAAGTGAATTTTCTGAAGACAAAAGAACACATGTTTCTTTATTTTGAAAGAAGATTCCAATTATAAAAAAATATTCATGCCTCTAACATCTTCAGTTTTTGAGATATAAGTATCCTCATAAAAAGAATTCAACTCCTTTTTCACCCCATCCTGTTAAGTTGATCCCCCCCTCCAAAAGTGCACGTTTCTTTATTTTTTAAGGTGATTCCAAATACAAAGTTTCACGTGTGTAACCTTAAGATTTTGAGTTATAAGTTTCTCCATAAAAATAATTCAATTTTTTTACTTCCTTTCACACTCCCCACTCAAGTGAATTTTCCAAAAACAAACAGTACCCGTTTCTTTAAAAGAGCTTCCAAATACCAATTGTCACGACTGTAACATCTTCAGTTTTTGAGATATTTGTGTCCTCATAAAAAGGAATTAAACTCCTTTTTCACTGCCCCTGCCCCAAGTTCATTTCCCCCCAAAAAATGAGTGTTTCTTTATTTTTAAATGAGATTCCAAATACTAATTTTCACGTCTGTAACATCTTTAGTTTTAGAGATATAAGTATCCTCATACAAAGTATTCACCTTTTCTGCAATGAATTCACCTCCCCTAAGTGGATTTTCCAAAGACAAAAAATTATGTGATTCTTTACTTTGAAATAAAATTCCAAATACAAATGTTCATGTATGTAACATCTTCAGTTTTTGAGATATAAGTATTCTCATGAAAATAATTCAACTCCTTTTCCACTCCACCCCCGCCCATTAAGTTAGTTTTCCCCCACCCAAAAAATGCAAGTTTTTTTTATTTTTAAAGGTGATTCCAGATGCCAATTTCCACATCTGTAACCTTCAGTTTTGAGATATTTCTCCAGAAATAGAATTCAAATTTTTTACTTCCTTTCACACTCCCCACTCAAGTGAATTTTCCAAAAATGAACAGTACCTGTTTCTTTAAAAGAGCTTGCAAATACCAATTATCAAGACTGTAACATCTTCAGTTTTTGAGATACATGTATCCTCGCAAAAGGAATTCATCTCTATTTCATCCCCCCCCCCCTACCAAGTTGATTTCCCCCCTCCCCCAAATGTGTGTTTCTTTATTTTTAAAGGAGATTCCAAATACCAGTTTTCACGTTTGTAACATCTCTAGATTTTTTTGGTATATATATATACACATTCTCATACAAATAATTCAACAATTTTTCAATTCTTTCACCCCACCCCTCCGTTAAGGGTTTTTTCTGAAAACCAAAGAATATGTATTTCCTTACTTTTAAAGGAAATTCCAAATACTAATTTTCACATCTGCAACATGTTAAGTTTTTTAGATAAACTGTAGATATGCTAATTTTAAAAATTCACCCCCTTTTTCAGTTCTCCTTGAGTGGATTTTCCAAAAAAAAACAGTGTTTCTTTACTTTTACAGAAAATTCCAAATACCAGTTTTCAAATCTGTAATATGTTACGTGTCTGAGATAATTTGCAGATATAACAATCTTTTTAAAAATTCACCCCGTTTGTCACTCCTGTTCACCCCCTATTCATCGGATTATCCAAAAACACAAAAATACATGTTTCTTTATTTTCAAAGGAGATTCCAAATATCAATTTTCATGTCTGTAACATCTTCAGTTTTTGAGATATAAGTCTTCTTACAAAAGGTGCTCAACCACTTTTCCCCCCTTTTTTCACACCCTTAATGGGATTTTCCAAAAACAAAAAAATATATGTTTCTTTATTTTTAAAGGAGATTCCAAATACCAATTTTTATGTCTGTAAACTTTTAAGTTTTTGAGATATAGATATCGTCATTTTTTAAATTTACCCGCCTTTTCACCCCTTTAATGAAGGAATATCCAAAAATCCTGCCCTAGCGAGCACCCACATGTTAATATGAATGTATCCACAAAATTTTATTTCTTTATGTCTAGTAGTTTTGGCTCGGTGATGATGAATCAGTCAGTCAGGACAAGTTACTTTATATATATATATAGATTTTATAGTTGGATCTCTCCATAAAAATGAGCCAACCACGCCATTTCTCCTTGCGATAGAACAACTTGAAGTTACAAATAGCTCTTCTGTCTCCAAATTTTTTGTTGACTGCATGAACTTGCTAAGCCCAAATGGTATTTGGTACGAATGTGTATTACTGTATGTGATCAATGCTGCGAGCTATATGATCAAAGCTGGGAGTGTTCTTAAAGTTAGATTTCCAACTATGACACATCTAACTTGTCTTGCCCATCGGGTTGCAGAAACGATTTATGTAAATTTTCCGCTTGTCAATAAGCTGGTATATTCTGTAAAGAAAGTATTCATTAAGGCACCTTATAGGCTCCGTGCGTATGGCATTGTGCTGCTGCGGGTGGGTTATAAGAGAACTAATTACAGGCATGTTCATCAATTGATCGTAAGGAGCAGGAGTACGTGTGATGTTTACATGCATTTATTCAATCGTTTTATAGTGCTATCTTCAGATTATATTTTTTTTTTAATGTCATAATGTTCTGGCAGAGCTATGTGCTTACTGTTGGCTGCATTAACAGATATTGTAATACAGAGCTTTCTTTCATGAATATGAAAACCTACAACCTGTTTTCCAGTCAGTGACCGGGTCAGGGATGGAATGAATGAAGCCCCCATCTTGTGGTGACGATAGGAACTGTGCCGGCTGCCAAGGCCTGTCACACTACTCTGGGGCAATTATTAATGACTGACAGATGAAATGAAACGATACTGGAGAGTGTTGCTGGAATGAAAGATGACAGGGAAAACCGGAATACCCGGAGAAAAACCTGTCCTGCCTCCGCTTTGTCCAGCACAAATCTCACATGGAGTGACCGGGATATGAACCACGGTATCCAACGGTGAGACGCCAGCGTGCTGCCGTCTGAGCCATGGGGGCCTTTTCTTTCACCATCTGGTGAAATTGATTTGAAATTTAGCAGTAAATCGCAAGAAGTAACCCGGTTTAAATATTTTGCTTAGTACAAGATAACACTTTACGAAACTTATTATAATTTTTTTACTAATAGGTTAACAATTACAAATAAATTAGTATAGCAATGTTATGATTGCAAAGTAAGCTGCAGTAGGCCTTCTTTTTTAAAGCACACATACCATAATAGTGGACACACTATTGTATTCTATAACCATAGTATAATGACAGCCAGTATAATAATAATATCGCTTATTTCAGTACAGAGCAACGTGTGACATTTTATAGTATTCAGTCACGACTTCACGGAATGAATTTTAAAATGCAGAACACAAATAAAATACACAGAAATAGGCCTACATAACACAATATCAATAGGTCACCATAATATTGTATTTTACAAATATATAATCATACAAAATTCGTGTCTTCGTCCCGAGGATGTGCAACTCTTTTCAGGCACAGCCCTAGTGGAAATTTGAGCTGCATGTACCATATTAACAACATAATGGCCCTAATACCAATTTACATTTCTGGCAGTATCAGGAATCAAACCGGGGACCCGACTACGGCAGCTAATAGCTCTAACCATTACAATATGGAGGTGGACTTGGTCAATCTATATATATATAAAATAACTTGTCCTGACTGACTGACTGACTGACTGACTGAGTGACTGATTCATCATCACCGAGCCAAAACTACTGGATATAAAGAAATGAAATTTTGGGGATATATTCATATTAAGATGTAGGAGCTCGCTAAGAGACGATTTTTGGATATTCCGTCGCTAAGGGGGTGAAAAGCGGTGTGAAATTTTAAAATGAGTGTATCTATATCTCAAAACTTTTAAAGTTTACAGATGTAAATTTGGTATTTAGAATCTTCTTTAAAAATAAGGAAACACGTACTTTTTTGTTTTCAGAAAATCCCAATAGGAGGGGTGAAAAAGGGGTTGAATGCCTTTAATCAGGATACCGGTACTTATATCTCAGAAACTGAAGATATTACAGACCTGAAAATTGGTATTATTGATCTCTTTTAAAAATAAAGAAACACGTATTTTTTGTTTTTGGAAAATCCAATTAATGGGAGGGTAAAAAGGGGGGTGAATTTTTTTTTTTTGCTAGTGGCTTTACGTCGCACCGACACAGATAGGTCTTATGGCGACAATGGGATAGGAAAGGCCTAGGAGTTGGAAGGAAGCGGCCGTGGCCTTAATTAAGGTACAGCCCCAGCATTTGCCTGGTGTGAAAATGGGAAACCACAGAAAACCATTTTCAGGGCTGCCGATAGTGGGATTCGAACCTACTATCTCCCGGATGCAAGCTCACAGCCGCGCGCCTCTACGCGCACGGCCAACTCGCCCGGTGGGTGAATTTTTAAAATGAGTGCATCTATATCTCAAAACTTTTATAGATATAAAAATTGGTATTTAGAATCTTCATTAAAAATAAAGAAACACATATTTTTTTTTCGAAAATCACAATAGGAGGGGTGAAAAGGGGTGAAAAAGGGGTTGAATGCCTTTAATGAGGATACTTATATCTCAGAAACTGAAGATATTACAGACCTGAAAATTGGTGTTTGGGATCTCCTTTAAAAATAAAGAAACACGTATTTTTTGGTTTTTGGAAAATCCAATTAATGGGGAGTGAAAAGGGGGTGAATTTTTAAAATGAGTGTATCTATATCTCAAAACTTTTAAAGTTATAGACGTAAAAATTGGTATTTAGAATCTTCTTTAAAAATAAAGAAATATGTATTTTTTTTTGTTTCTGGAGAATTCCAATAGGAAGGGTGGAAAAGGGTGAAAAGTGGGTTGAATGCCTATAATGAGGCTACTTATATTTCAGAACCTGAAGATATTACACACCTGAAAATTGGTATTTGGGATCTAATTTAAAAATTAAGAAATAGGAATTTTTTCGTTTTTGGAAAATCCAAATAATGGGGGGTGAAAAGGGGGGTGAATTTTTAAAATGAGTGTGTCTACATCTTAAAACTTTAAAAGTTTACAGATGTAAAAATTGGAATTTAGAATCTCCTTCAAAAATAAAGGAACACGTACTTTTTTGTTTTCTGTAAATCCCAATAGGAGGGGTGTAAAAAATGGTGAAAAATGGGCTGAATGCCTTTAATGAGGATACATATATAACAGAAACTGAAGATATTACAGAACTGAAAATTTGTATATGGGATCTCCTTTAAAAATAAAGAAACACGTATTTTTTGTTTTTGGAAAATCCAATTAATGGCGGTTAAACAGGAGTGACAATTTGGGGTGAATTTTTTGAAAGACTATATCTACAGAATATCTGAGAAACGTAAAATGTTACAGACGTAAAAAGTGGGTATTTGGAATTTCCTGTAAATGTAAAGAAAGATAGGTGATTTGTTTTTGGAAACTCCACTTAAGGGGAACTAAAAAGAGGTGAAATTTTAAAATAAGAATTTCTACAGTATATCTCAAAAACTTACATGTTACATAAGTGAAAAAAGATATTTTTTATCTCTGTTAAAAATAAAGAAACGTGTATTTTTAGTTTCCGGAAATACCACTTGGGTGGAGGAAGGGTAAAAGTGACTGAAAATGGTGTTGAATTCTTTTAGTTAGACTACTGATATTTCAAAAGTGAAGATGTTACAGACATGAAATTTGATATTTGGAATCTACTTTAAAAGTAAAGAAACACGTATTCTCGGAAAATCCAATGAAGGTGGGGTGGTGAAAGAATTGAAAAATTAATTGACTTAATTGTATGAGAATACATACATCTAATAAATCTAAAGTTGTTACAGACGTGACAATTGGTATTTGGATCTCCTTTAAAACAAAGAAAAACGCGTTTTTGGGGGAAAACCATCTTGGGGGGGGGGGAGTGAAAAGGAGTTGAATTCCTTTCATAAGGAGACATAAATAAAAAACTGAAGAAGTTAGAGTCGTTATAATTGGTATTTAGAAGATCCTTTACTATTAAAGAAACAAGTATCTTTGCCGGAAAATTCACTTAGGCGGGGGGAGATGAATGTGAAAGGAAGTGAAAAAAAGTGAATTATTTTTATGGGGATTCTTATATCTCAAAACTGAAGGTAACAGACATGAACATTTGGTGTTTGGAATCTCCTTTAAACATAAACAAACACGCCTTCTTTTAATTTGGTGGGGGGGGGGGGGGGGGGGTAAATAAACTTAACGGCGGTGGGGTGTAAAAGGAGGTGAGACCAATTGATTTTACTGTTCATAATCTACTTATAAGGAGCCTCCGTTGCTCAGGCGGCAGAGCGCCGGCCTCTCACATCTGGGTTCCGTGGTTCAAATCCCGGTCACTCCATGTGACATTCGTGCTGGACAAAATGGAGGCACGACAGGTTTCTCTCGTGATACTCCGGTTTTCTCTGTCATCATTCATTCCAGCAACACTGTCCAATATTTCATTTCATTTGTCATTCACCGATCATTGCCCCAGAGGTGTGCTTTGTCCCTGCTAGATGGGGCTTTACTCATTCCATTCCTGACCCTGTCGAATGACTGGAAACAGGCTGTAGATTTTTGATGTACTTATTCTGATCATAAACCGATCATTTTTAATCTTTCCTGGGTTGGTTTTCAACAGCCATTCATCGATCATGGCCCCGAGAAGTGCTTTGTCACCGCTAGATGGGGCTTTACTCATTCCATTCCTGACCCTGTCGAATGACTGGAAACAGGCTGTAGATTTTTTATGTACTTATTCTGATCATAAACCGATCATGTTTAAGCTTTCCTGGGTTCGTTTTCAACAGCCACCTTTTCCTTCGGAGAACGTTCTTAGATTACAGCAGATTCTCCTGGCATATAAATAAAAATTTAAACACATTTGAAATAAACGATAGCAATGAGATTGACCGTCCAATTGTTCACCTCTATAATAAGGTCAATAATGCACGGAAGTATGTCATTCGTATCGCCAGAAATCCCGCACACTTGCCTACGTGCGACAATGGTGCTGGTCACATTGTCAACAATGACAATGGCAGCAGATGTAATTTACCGCCAAGTAGCGGTCTTGCATCTTGCTGTGGGGTCCAGAACATCTATGATAATAATAGTAGTAATAATAATAATAATAATAATAATAATAATAATAATAATAATAATAATAATAATAATAACAACAATGTTCTGGACCATCGTCAAATGTGCGGACCGCGATGGAAACGGGTCCTGGACGGGTAATGACTAAGAATGCAGTCTGGCTGCGGGTTCAGTACCGCCAAGGAACCCAAGATGACACCACACCGGATTTCCTGAGGGATTGGATCCATATTAAAAATGCTTATAGAAAAAAGATGACAAAGATTTAGGGACACAACTGACCGGGTGGAATACCTGGACCTAGCCGGGGAAGTAAGAAATCGATTGCTGGAAAGAAAGATTGAAAAATGGGAGGAAACTTGCCGTAATCTATTAGAATACGAGTCAGATCGCGAATTTTGGCGGATTCTCGCAGAAAACGAGTCAGATAGCGAATTTCGGCGGATTATTTATCTAAAACAATAAGCATTCAATTATAAATTTCAGTATATTACCGTAGCGAAGCACGGGTATCTTGCTAGTGGTTAATATAAATACAGAAATATAATGTAAATAATCATTAATTGGCCACTTTAAGTGATTCTGATTTTTTCCTGATGCAAAGTTTTTGATAATATACATGCAATTTAACAATCAGGAATTTCAACTGGTTCGACATCAAGCCTCTGCCATTATATCGGAAAAATTTCTTCTAATCTGCTCCCCTTGTTAAATTTCTCCTTTCCCGCGTTTGAGATCCGATGGCAAGACCATTCACAGGGTTGATTAATTGTAAGTGAACTGCATTAATAACAGCTGAAATATGCATACATTTGTCTGACGGAAGGCGTTTACGGGAACAGTGACTCATCTCTCTAGCAATATAAACCTACGTTACATGATATCGTATCAAAAGTAGTCCAATACTATTTTTCTGAAGACAGCATTGTTGAATGTGTACATGAACTATTAATCTCATCATCATCCATCACTACAGATACATAAATCACTACCCTGCCCCTATCGTGAAATGACAGAGTATCTAGTGAAGCGATGTTTCCCTTATCACATTAGCAATTATTACTGTTGTTATTTCCTGCGAACTGCTTTCTGTAAATATGACCACTTTCTGCAAGACTGGAAGCATTAGGCCGATAACTGTCATTCTGAAGTGCCACTGTTAACACGCGGTGAGATTACAGCAGATATTTGCGCTGCGACACAAGTTAACTTACAATGTTCGCCATCTGCAGCGCAGCGGTGAATTTCTTCCATTAACATACAGAGCCTATAGGAAGTAAGCATTTGAAGCAGCAGCACCGAATGTTACATTTCCACCAGAACCAGTTTTAACGTGCTGGGGAACATGGTTATGTGCAGCTCTATATTACACTGAACCTTTGGAAACAGGAATGTAGTAAATTCACTTGATCCAAATTATTATTATTATTATTATTATTATTATTATTATTATTATTCAGTTCAAATTGCTCAAGATGTATTGAAGAATACAGTTATAGAAAGTAACCTTTCTTACAAATCTGTACATTTCTCTCATCTTCCTTCCGCTATTACTTCTTTGGAAACCAACCGTATTACGTTGTGCCAGTTGTTAATGAACTTCAAAACCAATGTCTCAATTAAATTTGGTACCTGAAGGTGTTGGCAACGTAATCAAGGAAAAAAGTGCACAGTATTCTTTCAAAAACCACAGGATATAATCAAATGTGTGAGACTGAAGAAATCTTACCAGGGGAACATTCTGAACTACCTAGGGAATTACCACTAAAAACAGATCAAATTGCAGGTTTTGTATACGCACCCCCTTTCCTGTGAGATGGACAGAAGTTTTTCCTGTTGTATGGTTATCTTAAGAGGCAACAGAAGGCAGCTAACTATGGAAAACTTAAAACAACTGGTGGTCATAAACTGGAACAGAAAAAAAGTTGAGAATGTGGAAAGCTAAAACTGTGAGTACCTTTATTTATTGGGACTTTGTCCAGCTCAATGGCTAAATGGTTAGCGTGCTGGCCTTTGGTCACAGCGGTCCTGGGTTCAATTCCCAGCAGGGACAGGAATTTTAACCTTAATTTGTTAATTTCACTGGCATGGGGGCCGGGTGTATCATCATCATTCATCCTCATCACGACGCGTAGGTCGCCTACGGGCATCAAATCAAAAGACCTGCATCTGACGAGCCGAACTTCTCCTCGGACACTCCCGGCACTAAAAGCCATACGCCATTTCATTTTTGTTGGGACTTTAAATTTTTTATTTTATGTCAATACTAACATGTACCCACGGCTTCGCCCGCATTTTTAATTCATGTGAAACAATGACAAAAATTTCAGATCTCTGCATGCTGTAGATTTGACTCATTGGGTATCGCACACATACACACAAACACTTCTTGATATTATGGACTGAACGATAATGGCTTCCTACGACATGGACTTAAAATGGCACCTTGACTGATATATGTATTACTATTCCTTGTTTATTATTAACTATCTTATATACTATACGTTTCCTCTAAATCTAGGTATGATTAACCCCTGTCGCGTTTCTCTACGGGGTCAGGTATGAAATGAGATGAAGCTTCATAGTGAGTTTTACGACTCGATGCCCTTCCTGATGTCAACCTCAGGTTTGGAATTTGATCCAGGGTTTTGGCACACAATCTAGTGATTAGAAATTATACACTACCGCCTCTCCTACCCTGCTGGCCAACATTCTGATGGTGAACATTTTTTTAAATCTACAGACTCGAACTGGCTAACCACGGTGTCCGACCATATAGACTTCACACCATAATGATCATAGCCAGCAGGCGGGCTTTATATGTTTACTCTAAACAGAAACACCATCCAGACATGGAACACACAGAAAAAGACTAATAAAATATGGTTAACAGAAGAAATAAAATTCCTTTAGAGGAAAAAACAATACCTTAACACCAAACTCTATGAAACACACCTAGAAGCATCCCATGTTTTACCACGAAGCTTTTGGGACAACTTCCAACAAATAACCCAAGACAAAATAACTAACCTAGCAATCCAGAAACAGCACACATTAGATAAGAAGCTAAATGCACTCAAACGGTAACAAATCCAAAACAAAAAACAAGACAGCAACACCCCCTTCAAATGCAACAAAGAAAACGAACACACCTTCCACCCACCCATAATTAATTTAACAGACACAAACTTCGATGAAACAGAGCAAAAGACCTAAACACAGTTGGGAAAACACATCTACCTTACCACCATCATTGTTGAAACTGAAAATGCTCTAAATAAAATTCCCCATGATTTACGCGATGAGATCAGACTCGAGGTTAAGAAGAAATTACCGCAATACATAAACAAGATTAACGACAACAACTACAGAAGCAAAACTGATAATATTCATCTCAGGAAACTCAAAGACAAAATTAAGCATAACAATTTATTAATAACAAAGGCAGACAAAGGTAATACCACAGTCATTTATGTGGTGTGGCGGATTCATGGTGTTGACCAAAGTCTTCAAACCTCCATTTAATTTTTATATAAAGTAATAATTGTCAAGTGTAGCTTGAAGTTGGGAAGTGGAGAATGTCACCTGTGGTGGGACGGCACTCTGGAAATTATGGTGTTTCATAAAATTATAGTATCGAAGTTCAGACAAGAATTAATTTTGAAGTGATCTTTGTACTTAAATTTCATGTAGTTGTGTTTTATTGAATTTGGAAAAGGGTTGTGTATCATTTAAATTAATTTCAAGATGCCTCAAGAAAAAAAATTGTTTGAAGAATTTATGTGTGTTAGAAAATGTTCATTTGAAGAACATATTGAAAGTTATTTTTTAAAATTATTGAATGAAGAAGAAGAAATAATGACCTAAATTGTATTATCATTTTATATTCTGTACATCAAGAATTGTAATTTTGAAAAGTGTTTGAAAAATTTAAAAGGGTCTTTATTTTTGTGACCACCTGTGCTGCATGTGTAAATTTTCGATTGTGAAATTGCTGTGTTTCGTAAATCCAACTCTCTTGAACTTGCCCATTTAAGGAAATGAAATTTTATTGGTCGGAATAACGTCCTTTTCTATTGGTGAATATAAAAATCTAGAGGTATTCGGTGTTCTTATTGGCTATTTGTAACCGTACGATTTCCGGTTTGGGGCTCCTTGTGTGAGCGATGCTTACTGTCTGCATCTTTGAATTCGGATCACTGCAGTGGGCGGATGCAGCTTGCATCCATCCTGCCTTGGGTCCCCGGTCTCTCATGGTAAGCGCTAAGTCATTGCATTATAATTAATTTAAACTCATTCTTGTGTTTCGGACCTTTCTCACTTAACGTAATATTCGTGATTATGTACAATTTTATTTTGTGTGCCGGAGTTTCTTCTAGATTTCCACATTTACCAAAATCAAGCATTAGTATTACTTAGCTGTTAAGCGAGTCCGCAACGTGTTGTTTTCGGAAGCAAACCTTTTTCGGATAGCGTACTGTACATCACATTATTTAATTTTTTTATTCTTTCGAGGATGCCTTCTTTCATTCTGTGAAATTAAGTTAAATGTGAATTTCTATGTCAAAGTTAGTTTCGTGTCCGAAGAGCTTGATTAGATTGCCAGGTTGTTTTGTATGTCTATTTAAATAGCTTTTATTTTGTGTGTGAAGTATCAGCTACTCTGCCATTTATTTGTTTTGTTTCATTGAAATTGTATCTTTCATTTTGTAAATAATTATTAGTCTGAGGGTGATTGTTGTGAACCTTTTCTTCCCCATAACGTCATACTTTCCCACGGACCTCAATAGGGCTCCTTTCACGTTCCGCTATCCTTTCTGTAGTTGTTGTTGTTAGGCCTGTAACTTATGTTTACCTCGCGTATGCTTTGATTTTGCACAGTTTGATAAATTATCCATCTCATTTCCAAAGCCTAGATGTGAAGCTGCCGCAATATTGATATTTTTCTATTTTCCCTATTTATTTTATTATTATTATTATTATTACTATTATTAAGTGTTCACGCTCCGACTCGTTGGCTGAATGGTCAGCGTACTGGCCTTCGGTTCAGAGGGTCCCGGGTTCGATTCCCGGCCGGGTCAGGGATTTTAATCGCTTCTGATTAATTCTTCTGACTCGGGGACTGGGTGTTTGTGTCCGTCCCAACACTCTCCTCTTCAAATTCAGACAACATACCACACTACAAACCACCACAGAAACACGCAATAGTGATTACATCCCTCCATATAGGGTTGGCGTCAGGAAGGGCATCCGGCCGTAAAACAGGGCCAAATCCACATGTGCGACCCAGTTCGCACCCGCGACCGCACAGGTGTGGGAAAAAGCGGTAGGAGAAGAAGAAGATTAAGTGTTCACGCTCATTGCCTAATTCATGTTTTTCTAATCCCAATTTATTATTATTATTTTCTTTCTAATTCATATTTTACTTTTTTTTTTTTTTTTTTTGCTATTTGCTTTACATCGCACCGACACATATAGGTCTTATGGCGACGATGGGATAGGAAAGGCCTGGCAGTGAACTGGAACGGTCTTTCCTAAAAATAGTTAATTCAGTATGGGATGAGGAGAAAATGCCCCAGCAATGGGAAGAAGGAATTATACTGTATGTCCTATATATAAGAGAGGAGATCAGCTTGAGTGTGATAGCTATAGGGGAATTATATTACTTAACATGGTATATAAAGTATTCTCCAATGTACTATTTGACTGTCTTCTTCCAATTGTTCAGAGCGAGACTGGATCATATCAATGGGATTCATGCCTGGAAAGTCAACTGTAGATCAGACCTTAAGGCAAATTTTAGAAAAACAATCGAATTTGGCATTGGCACGCATCACCTCTTCATTGATTACAAAGCAGCACATGATAGAATAGAGAGAGAGCAATTGTATCATGCTATGACTGAAATGGGAATTCCTGGAAAATTGGCAATGCTGGTGAGAATGACAAGTGAGACACGAAGCAGTATACTACAACTATGAAGAAACATCAAATTTTAACCAAAATAATAATAATAATAATAATAATAATAATAATAATAATAATAATAATAATAATAATAATAATAATAATAATAATCGTATGGCCGCAGCTATCGTGTGCAGACATTTCAATTTGATGCCAGCTGGCTGACTGCTCGTCAATTTCGATGCTCCGTTTTACTCTAGGCCCACTAGATAGCAGACCAAGTAAACCAAAGATCTCTTGGGCGTCTATGGCTGAGATTTAATGATTTCTGTCGGGTGAACACCAAATGTGCCACCAGAGATCTTTTACATGCCGACATCATACGACATGGAGTGTCAAATGGACTTTTTTCCGCCCTTCAAAAATCCGACTACCTCTGCCGGGTTTGAACCCGCTATCTTGGGATCCGGAGGCCGACACTCTACCACTGATCCACAGAGGCTGCCAAAGGAAACAGTACATGATACGGAATTTTTGACTTCAAATTCAAATTTAGGAGACCCAAATTAATAAAAGTTACATTTACTCATGTTCATAAAAAACAGAACACCATGAAAGATTAGAGATAGGAAGTTCATAGTTCATATTCACAAGACATGTTCATTAGTATGTTCTGCAGAAACAATCAGCATTTCAGTCACCTAGGTTCAGCATGTGTCCTGCTGCCTAGTAGGCACTGGGTCCTCCATGGGTACTGATAACTTGTTCCATGCGTTATGGCATCGACACGTATTAGGCGCGAATTGTGTCCTAGAGTATAGCCATCCATGCTGCTTTCACCTGGTTCCACAGTTCATCTTTGGTGGTTGGCATTGGGACACAGCGCCGCACCTGTTGTTTCACCATATCCCACACATCTTTGATTGGAGACAAGTCCGGTGATCGGGCGGGCCAGGGTAACAGTCTGACATCCTGTGACAACAAGAAGGCACGTGTTTATGCCGCAACTTGTGGTGGTGCATTGTCCTGCTGAAATATGGCGTCTGGGGTGTAGTCCAGAAAGTGTATGGCTACAGGTCGCAGGATGTCATTCATGTAGGTCAAACTGCTCACAGTGCCCTGGACACACACCAACTGTGATTTGTGGTTGTACCTCATAGTACCCCATACCATAAGGCCTTGAGCAGGCGCTGTATGTCTTCTGTGAATACAGTCAATGTGATGCCTCTCCCCCGTCTACGGTGAACCGAAATGTGGCCATCACTTTCAAACAAACAGAACGTGGATTCGTCCGAAAACAATATCTACTGCCATTCCTGTCCCCAGTTCCATACACCATTCCAGTCTAGCATGTTTATGCACATTAGTCAAGGGTACGCAGAGAAGTGGACGATGCGCCGTTAACCCAGACCGTAATAAACGGCAACGGACTGTCACTCCTGATCGTGTACGATGTGTTACACTGTTCCACTGTGGCGTCAGAACCAAGGAGAATGCAGATCTGTCCTGCAATGCCATTCGAATGAGGTGTCAATTTTCTGGGTGCTGAGACCAGACCCATCTTTTTGTGTTCTACGGACTTCTGTGAACCATTCTGTACACAATCGTTGCACTGCCGACACACTACGTCCCACACGAACAGCAATTTCCCAGATGGATGCACCACGTTTGCTCATGCCAATAATGTGCCCTCTTTCAAACTCGCTCATTTGACGGTACAGTTCTTGCATATGTCTGCGAGGCATACTGCACGTCTGCTCAAGTCACACTGATCCATTACCTTTGATTTAGAGCAACAACGAGAGCCGCAGACAGATTTTACCAGTCGGTGGTGGTGCGCTGAGATATCAATGTAGACCTTGAACCTGAGGGCCGAAATGCTAATCATTTCCTCAGAACATACTAATGCACACATCCTGTGAATATGAACTTCCTATCTCTAGTCTTTCAAGGTGTTCTGGTTTTTATGAACATGAGTGTACATTCCAACCAACTGACTCTAGAATTGTTTTTTTTCAAGATGTGTTCATGAGGAGGATTATATGACCAACCTACCTGCTGAATGCTCTAATGCTGATAAAATAGAGAAAGGCAAGAACACGTGAACAGAAATAAGTAAGTTTTTCATAACAAACAAACAAACCCCCATGGCACTACAGTCCTTGAAGGGCCTTGGCCTACCAAGCGACCGCTGCTCAGCCCAAAGGCCTGTAGATTACGAGGTGTCGTGTGGTTAGCACGACGAATCCTCTTGGCTGTTATTCTTGGCTTTCTAGACCGAGCCTGCTACCTCACCGTCAGATAGCTCCTCAATTCTAATCACGTAGGCTGAGCGGACCTCGAACCAGTCCTCGGGTCCAGGTAAAAATCCTTGACCTGGCCGGGAATCGAACCCAGGGCCTCCGGGTAAGAGGCAGGCACGCAACCCCTACACCACGGGACCAGCGAGTTTTTCATATATATGGCAAAAAAAAAAAAAAAGGAGACAAATATTGAACATTTTTTAATACTGTAGTGCGAAGAAGTGTGAAAATGTTCATTCTTCCACAAAATGTTGTGACATATTGTAACGGTAAATGTGGTACTTTGGTAGACATGAGACGCAGGGCGTGTACCATTCGTTGAAGTGCGTACAGAGGGAGAGGGTTTATTTAGAAATAAATCTTAAAATTTTTCCTCTGAGTTTATTAAGAAATTCAAAGTCATTTAACCTCTGTACAGCAGATACAGTAGAAAATGTTCCTCGTTCTAGGGCTGGCGATGTCCTTGGATTCCGGCAGCTCCTTTTCCCATACCAGTGAACCACCATTCATCCCCCGATGGAAGTTCTAGAAAATCCATTCGACGTCTTGAAGATCCATACGGTGCTGATGAAGGGCGTTGAGGTAGTCCTTGTGAATGATGAACGTGAATGAACATCGTTAAGCCTTGGGGCGAGTTAATGCAAAGACTGCTTCTGCACAGATGAGAGGAAAGTTTATCAATGGTTTTAACAAGGTTCAAACACAAAGAAAAATGTATCCTTGAGAGTTTATCACACGGTGAAATGTCACTAAATTTTGTCCCGTGTTAAATGAAAGAAGGCCACTAGATTCGAATGAGCATGTAAGTTTAATACTCATAAAAATAAAAGTCCATTCGAAACTTATCATCGAATTTTAACAGAGTCACTTGAAGTTTGTGGCACTTGGTACAATGTAAAGTAATGCCGCACGACTTAGTTCTTTGAAGCACTGTTCAACGTAATTTAATTGGATTCAAAAATAAAGATGTTCCACTCGTGAATTAGAACTCATTCACGTATTGATAATAACATGAAATCAAAAGACGAAATTAATTGAGTATTGACAGTCCTCGGTTCGACTGTTCGTAAAACTGAATGTTCGTAGAATTGAAATGTGCTGTTTAGTAGAATTGAAATGCACAGTTCACACATGCACAGTTCACAGTTCATGACCTAAAAATATTTACACAGTTCATGAAATGGTAAATTAGTGACGTAGTCATGCTTGGAATCGAGTAAATCTGGATTCAAACACAGTCTCATAAACTTGAAGTATTTAGTACTCTGTAAGGAGCAAACTGTTCTAAGTCCTGTCCATAACATGAAACTTCAAATTACGAGCACTCAAAAACATTCGCAAGTCTTAGACACTCGTGTAGAATAACAGTCACTTGATAATATTCAGACGAAGCACAATTTATATCACGTCCCGTCGGAGTAAAAAGTTGTCACTCACAGTATAAAGAAATCCGTACAAGTCCATATTCGACGCGATTAGGTTAAAGTCCACGGATTCGAAGATTAATAGCTGCTTCACGCTCGATCACGGTACTCGCGAACCGACTGTGTGAACTCCACTGCCTAGCGTGCACATACATACTCAGGCTACACACTCAGGCAACACACTGCTCTGCTGAGCGAAGCAGTACGTATTTATATCTGATCCGGGCCTTCACATCTCGTTCCATAACTCCATCGCCTCATGTCAGATTTACGTGAAATTCTTCAGGCACATAGATAAGGGATCGAGTTACATGGTGATGTTGTTAAATTTGTTTAATTATTATTGTGGGGAAAGTTATTACCCATAGAAACTCGAAGAACATTCCACATCAGTCTAGGCTCTGTATTGCGGCGAGGCATGCTGTGACGTCACCCGCTCTCTACGTCACACGCACACAGCTGTTGCTCACCGTCCAGTCAGTCTTTCGTAGGCGGCCCGGAGCATAACACGTAAGTTTTTAAAATTGCTATTACGGGGACTTAGTTTGTACCACCGTTACCGGTACATCTCCCCCTCCTCCTGGGGAAAAGAAAATTCGATAGGATTTTCTTTTAATGATGTTCTCTCCTGAAATATTTCTTTAGGTTGGCTGCATTGTAAATACCCTCGATGCTTCCATCCAGCTTATTAATTTTGTATGCCCCGTTTTCGAGAACCTCTGCAATTCTATATGGTCCTACATAAAGTGGGCAAAACTTTGCATAAATGCGAAGTTCGGGGTGCGAAACAGCTGTTTTTCTTACCAAAACATAATCATTGACCCTAAGTGGTTGTCGAAACGCGCGGTTTCGGTATCGGTTCTCCCTAATCCTAGCAGCGTGTTTGAGTTTCTCCCTTGTTGCGTCCACGCGAGTCTGATGAGCGATTGCTGGATCTTGAGGTGATAGTAGTACTTGGTCCCACGGCCTGTCAGGCATGACATCTCTATGTACAGTCATGGGGATGTCCTGCGTAGACTCATGAATGGTTGAATTAACACATTGCTGCATCACGGGTAAGACTTCGATCCATTTCCAGTGTTCAGTTCTGCAATACAAACAGCAAAACCTTGCAATCTCGCGCATGATTCTCTCAGCGGGATTATCCTCTGGGTGTCGAATAGAATTCATAATGTGTCTTATACCGAGTTCTTCAAGTACTGTTTGGAACTCCATAGATGTAAATTGGGGTCCATGATTGGTGAGTAGGAACTCCGGTTTTCCCATTTCTGGAATAACGCTTTTCTTGATCCTTCGGAGGATGTTTCCGGCATTAGCCTTCTGTATGGGCAGTAGCATCGTATACTTAGAGAAGACATCTACTGCCACCACAATGTGCCTGTTGCCGCGGTTCGCCTTGGGGAGTGGCCCATATAGGTCTAAAGCCAATATTTCACCAGGTTTTTCGGGAAGAAGTGGCTTTGGAAACTCCCTCAATAATCTATTATTAGGCTTAGTCCGTTGGCAGACATCACAAGTTCGGAGAATGTTTCTAATATCACGTCTCATGTACTCCCATGTGAACTTCTCCTTTATGATCATCATTACTTTATCCGTGCCGGCATGCCCGGATATTGAATGACAGTGCCAGATAATGTTGGACCTTAAGCGCGGAGGAGCATAAATTCGGCGTTTGGTTTTGGCATGATCAAGATACTTATATAGCAATCCATCATGAAAGCAAAAAGATTGAGCCAACTGTGAGATGCGAAAATAGTCATCGTCATTTGCAGGAATCAAACCCTTAAAAAATCTAATCAATTCTCGGGACTTCCTATCTCTCCCCTGTGCTTGAGGTAAGTACTGTAATTTCCTAAGAAATTCTTCATCTTCGTTGCTCATGATTTCTATGTGATGACTAGTGACGACATCGACCGGATTGCGGCTTAAAGCGTCAGCTAGGACGTTCTTCCTTCCTGGTCTGTGGATGACAGTTATGTTGAACTGCTGAATAAAGAGTGCCCACCGGGTTACTCTCTCACTAGTTAGATCAGAAGACATGATAAATGTGAGGGCTTTGTGATCCGTGTAGATGGTCACAGGATACCCATATATAATCTTCCTCCAGTACAACAAGGAATACACAATAGCAAAAGCCTCAAGTTCCGTGATAGTATAGGATCTCTCATGTGGTCTCAACTTCCTGCTCATGAATGAAATGAAGATGCGGACATCGGGCTTCTCAGGATCGATTTGGTACAGCGCTGCGCCGATGCCTACGGAGCTGGCGTCGCACTCAAGGCAAAAGGGCCATTGAAAGTTAGGATATGATAACTGTACGCTTCCCTGAAGCATTTTCTTTGTTTCGGAAAAAGCCTCCTCGCATTCCTTTGACCATTTCCACCTGTTATTTTTTTTGAGCAGCAGCTGCAAGGGTGCTACTGTCTTGGTGTAATCTGAGCAATGCTGTGCAAAGAACTGACACAGTCCCAGGAATTGTCTCACATGTTTAATTTTTGTGGGTTTCGGGAAATCCAAAATGCTCTGAATCTTGGCCGGATTAGGCCTGATCCCGTCTCCACTAATGAGGTGACCCAAAAACAGTACCTCTGTCTTAAAAAACTGGCTTTTACAGGCATTTATCATAAAATTTTTGGTTTTGAGTTCGTCGAGTACCTTATTGACGTCTTCAATGTGTTGCTCTAAGGACTCCGAAGCTATCAGGATATCATCAACATAAATCGTTGCGATTTTTTAAATCTCATCGGATAATTGATTCTCAAGAGCCCTGATGAGAACTGCCCCCGATTCTTGATCCCGAAAGGGAGACGATTGAATGCATATGTAATGTTTTCAAAAATGAAGCCTGTAAATTTCCTGCTATCCTCTGCCAATAAGATGTGAAAATAAGATGACGTCATGTCCATAGTAGAGAAGAGCTTCATGCCTCTAAATTTCCGGATGACATCCCTGAGTGAAGGTGGGTGATCATGTTCCAATACAAGTCTATCATTGAGCATGCGCACGTCTAGACACAAACGTAGACTGTCGTTCGGTTTTTTAACAATGGCCAGGGGGTTTAGATACGGAGTGACACATTTAGAAATGATACCATTATTTTCCATCTCCTTTATCACAGTCCTGGCTTCCTCTCGGTACTTCTCAGGAACTGGATAGGGCCGTTTTTTATAAGGAGAGGTGTCCTTAACATTCAATTGGTATTCAAAATCCCTAATAACACCGGGTTTGTCATCAAAAACCTCAGGGAATTTCTCAAATATTTGTCGAGTTGCTTCTGCCACGCGGGAATCGAACTCTGGGCTTTCAGCCGCACTGGTGAGAAATATGAAGTGATCACGACCTTCATCGAACACATCCTCAATAATGGGCATTTCCTGGAACTCGACGGGTCCCTCTTGACCGGGTCTACCCTCTTCGCAATCTATTTCATCGGCAGGCAGAGCATCGCTCATCTTGCCTCCGGTTTCTATGAATGGGGTACCCAGACCTTGGCACTTCAAATTATTACAGTCTACCAGCTGCAACTCTACAGAGTCGATGTTAAAAAATTGTATGACGTTGGCAGGATAATCAATGATTCCCCCATACTTGGCTAGGAAATCTGACCCTAGGATAATGTCGAATTTCATCGGCGAAATGACTAGGAATATATGCTCGAACTGGACACCTTCAATGTCAAATGTAACAAAAGCTTGAAATTTACATTTGATATGCCTGTCCGGTACTATCCCTTTAATTTTGATCTGTGCGACTGGTATCAATAACATGTCTTCTCCCCCCTTCAACATTTCAATTAACCTCTCAGAAATTAATGAAGCCTGAGCTCCAGAATCGATTAAGGCAGTTACGTAAAGGGTATCCAAAGTAATATTAATAACTGGAAGACTTTGTTGGACCCTCGGTGTTGTAGGAGTGGGATCTTCATACAAGAGATCTGAGTCATCCAAGTACCAGTAATTAATATTAGTGACACAAATTATTTCCCCTCTACTCCGGTTTTCAGGCAATCTTATTGTTGTGTTGTCGAAGTTTTTTTTTAATTGCGCCTGTCGATTTGGAGTTTGTCGCAGGCGTCGTGTTCTGTCTCCTGGCATGCTCTTGGTATTCTAAAGAGGTAGCGCCAGGTAATCCTTCATCCCGGTTTCGATTCTGGATATATTCGCGAGTTTCTCTCCATATTCTCTCGATCTCGGTGAATCTCCATCTCGAGTAAGCGACTCGATAGGTTTCTTCCATGTTTGATTACGTCTGTAAGGCGTACTTTGCCCGTATGGACGTCTCCTAAATCGCCGGAAATGAGATAACGAATCTCTCCGTGGTTCCACTTCCTCACGGGGTTCGGGATTCGATCTCGGCGGGTTGTTAACTTCGACGTGGTTGGTTGCAACCTCTTTCATCTTAGTAACCCTGGGCGGATTTTGTGTGTGGGCAGTGTCAAGTTTCCTTAATAAATCATCAAGTTGTCCTAGGTCTTGAACATTGGCTGCCACAAGAATTTCTTGTACATGCGCCGGAAATTGTAAAGTTACTACCTGTATTAACTCCTGTTCTGGCAAAGGAGGATCAAAGAATTGCATCTTCTTTAATTGAGAAATGAGAAAATCAGAATATCGTGAAGAATTAATAGCTGTGTTGTATCTCCTGGAGTACAACTGTAGCTTAATCAAATGTTGAATTTCTGAATTCCAAAACCTCTTCAACAAGGCTTCCTTGAACTCATCATAGGTTTTAATGTTAAATTTAAATGCTGTGTACCAATTTGGTGCTTTCCCTTCCAATAATCTAGAAGCTATCCTCAATTGATGATCGGATCGTACTTTATTCTCTTGAAAGTACTCTTCAATGTTGAGAAGGAATTCTTTCGCTGTGTACTCTTCCTTTCTGGAAAATTTTGCAGGTTTATCGTCTGATAATTTTAAAACTGTGGAAATGCTAGAAGTATCTCCGCTAGACCCTTGACACTGGTGTGTAGACACCTCCTTTTCCACCTGAGAGATTCTATTATCAATCGTCTCTATTTTTCCTTGCAATTCGACCTTGATAGTCTTAACCTGTCCACGGATGGAGTTTTCCACGCTCTGGACTTCCTTTTCGAGGTCCTGCTTCACTTCATTTACATCGCGGCCTAAGCGAATGATTTAAGTATGTGCCCTATCTAATTGGGTTTTTACATACTTATCTGTTTTCTCCTGCTTTGTTTTAAGTAAATTAACCTCATTACTTATTTTCTGAAAGTTAGTCTTAAAAGATTCATGGATGTTATCCTGAATAGAGGCTATTTTTGCTTGTGCCTGTGATAACTGACCATGAGATTCTTTAAATTCTGCCTTTAAGCTTTCAACTTCCTTAATCAATTGATGTGAGGTGGGAAACGAAGCTTTTAAGTCTTCAGCTATTTGTAGTTTAAGGTCCTGTTTTACTGTTTCTAAGTCACGGGTAAGGCGTTCGTTTATTTCCGTAAACTTAGAATTAATCTTCGCATTAGTTTCTGAGAATCGTTTTTCAATCTCAGAACCAGCTTTAGTAAGCCTATGTTCCAAATTAGCATTAACTTCGGTAAACTTGGTATTAATAATTTTAGTTACTTGTGTGATACGACTTTCTAAGTTGGCTGTAGTTGCAACCTTAGATTCGTTAATGCGAGCTTCTAAAGTAGTACCTAACTGAGCAGTTACGGCATTGGCCTCATCAATATGAGTGTTAATCTCAGTAATACGAGATTCTAAAGTAGTACCTAATTGAGCAGTTACGGCATTGGCCTCATCAATACGAGTGTTAATCTCAGTAATACGAGCTTGTAAATCAGCACCTACTTGAGCATGCGATTCGGCGATACGTTCATTTAAGCTAATCTTAAGAGCTTCAATAGCAGCTAAAATATTTTCCATTTTGATGGTAATGTATTTAAACCAAGCAACAAGAGAATCATAAAACACTTGAAAAGAATTCAGGTATCACCATTATTGTCCAATGGTTAAAAGTTCATGTTCAAAGTCATTCAAACATTCTCAAAAAGAAAAACCTCCAAGACATTTAACACACAAAAAAAAATTTTCCGATATCATTGATAACACTTCTTATAGAAGAAAAGTTAAATCTTGTTAGAAAGTTCACTGGAATGTTAATAGCTATTCCACACAAAGCACTGGAAATGTATCTGGATTAAGTTGCTAAGTCACACGATTTTAGTGCGATTTTGTCTATCACTGCACTTCTTAATTTATTACTAGTACTTCAAAATTGAGCCTAGAATGGTTAAGTGTCAATTTAATTTCTACTGCACTCATAATTAAGTTCTGATATTGCTGAAGCGCTAATTTCTATTTCTACTGCACTCCAAATCGGCCCCAACACGACTGGGGCGCCAATTTCTCCCCCTCTCCTCTGTAACAGTAAATGTGGTACTTCGGTAGACATGAGATGCAGGGCGTGTACCATTCGTTGAAGTGCGTACAGAGGGAGAGGGTTTATTTAGAAATAAATCTTAAAATTTTTCCTCTGAGTTTATTAAGAAATTCAAAGTCATGTCACCTCTGTAGAAAATGTTCCTCGTCCTAGGGCTGGCGATGTCCTTGGATTCCGGCAGCTCCTTTTCCCATACCAGTGAACCACCATTCATCCCCCGATGGAAGTTCTAGAAAATCCATTCGACGTCTTGAAGATCCATACGGTGCTGATGAAGGGCGTTGAGGTAGTCCTCGTGAATGATGAACGTGAATGAACATCGTTAAGCCTTGGAGCGAGTTAATGCAAAGACCGCTTCTGCACAGATGAGAGGAAAGTTTATCAATGGTTTTAACAAGGTTCAAACACAAAGAAAAATGTATCCTTGAGAGTTTATCACACGGTGAAATGTCACTAAATTTTGTCCCGTGTTAAATGAAAGAAGGCCACTAGATTCGAATGAGCATGTAAGTTTAATACTCATAAAAATAAAGGTCCACTCGAAACTTATCATCGAATTTTAACAGAGTCACTTGAAGTTTGTGGCACTTGGTACAATGTAAAGTAATGCCACACGACTTAGTTCTTTGAAGCACTGTTCAACGTAATTTAATTGGATTCGAAAATAAAGATGTTCCACTCGTGAATTAGAACTCATTCACGTATTGATAATAACATGAAATCAAAAGACGAAATTAATTGAGTATTGACAGTCCTCGGTTCGACTGTTCGTAAAACTGAATGTTCGTAGAATTGAAATGTGCTGTTTAGTAGAATTGAAATGCACAGTTCACACATGCACAGTTCACAGTTCATGACCTAAAAATATTTACACAGTTCATGAAATGGTAAATTAGTGACGTAGTCATGCTTGGAATCGAGTAAATCTGGATTCAAACACAGTCTCATAAACTTGAAGTATTTAGTACTCTGTAAGGAGCAAACTGTTCTAAGTCCTGTCCATAACATGAAACTTCAAATTACGAGCACTCAAAAACATTCGCAAGTCTTAGACACTCGTGTAGAATAACAGTCACTTGATAATGTTCAGACGAAGCACAATTTATATCACGTCCCGTCGGAGTAAAAAGTTGTCACTCACAGTATAAAGAAATCCGTACAAGTCCATATTCGACGCGATTAGGTTAAAGTCCACGGACTCGAAGATTAATAGCTGCTTCACGCTCGATCACGGTGCTAGCGAACCGACTGTGTGAACTCCACTGCCTAGCGTGCACATACATACTCAGGCCACACACTCAGGCAACACACTGCTCTGCTGAGCGAAGCAGTACGTATTTATATCTGATCCGGGCCTTCACATCTCGTTCCATAACTCCATCGCCTCATGTCAGATTTACGTGAAATTCGGCAGGCACATAGATAAGGGATCGAGTTACATGGTGATGTTGTTAAATTTGTTTAATTATTATTGTGGGGAAAGTTATTACCCATAGAAACTCGAAGAACATTCCACATCAGTCTAGGCTCTGTATTGCGGCGAGGCATGCTGTGACGTCATCTGCTCTCTACGTCACACGCACACAGCTGTTGCTCGCCGTCCAGTCAGTCTTTCGTAGGCGGCCCGGAGCGTAACACGTAAGTTTTTAAAATTGCTATTATGGGGACTTAGTTTGTACCGCCATTACCGGTACAATATGGACAATAAATGACTTCAAAGAGAGGGATAACACACTGGAGGGGATACAGTTGCTTGTCAGAATTTCAAAATGTCCAAGATCACCAACGCCAAGCATTAAAAGACTTACCATGAGTGTCAAGAAGTTATGGCGCCCAAGTGTCATGAGGCGAGTTCCATTGTACTGGAGCTATAGCCGAGCACATCTACTGTTCCAGTGGTGGAAAAAATTCAAACCCATCCCGGTTAGATACTTTATTTCGATACTACCTATTATACGGTACACCTTCTAAGTCAAAACTTACAGCCACTCCCTCGACACAGCTGCGTTTAAATTTTTTCATTTAAATTTGAAAAATAAGTTTGTCTTTGTTTCGTTCCTTACAACACCTGGAAACTTCATGAAGTCAGTTGATATACCATAAACTGCACGTGCACAGCAGTTGTCTCTAATTTTGTCCAGTACAGAGCACATTGTGGTCATCCCTGGGAAGGGCAAATGCAGCACTTTTAATTTGTAATATTTCAATTGTTGCCTTTTAGATTACAAAAATCGCATGCTGTTGTTATATTTAAACAAATAAATTAGTTCGGTTTCGGTGTTTTACCGGGAAACAGTTAAGGAAGAATCTGTTGAAACTTATGCAATGTTATCCTTTAATTCAAATCTATGAACAAAACTCCAAGCAACTGTGGCTATAAATCACATTTTTCTACAACATCATTTTTTTGTTAGTTTCTGTTTTGTTTTTGGCAATATTATGGAAAATATTACAGGTGTACTTATTGGTGAACATTGTAATTGATTAAGTTATATATGGCCATATATATAGGTGTGATATTTCAATTTCCTCAATTAAATTTACTTCCTCAAACAATTCTAATAACGCTGCTGCTTGTCGTTTAAAGGGGCCTAGCATTTAAGGTCATCGGACCCAAACAGGTCTAATAAAATAGCAGAACATGTTATAGCTAATAAATGCTATGTCTACAAATACTTAAAGCTAAAAAATGCTATTTTTAATGTCATTCTTGCTTTAAAACTTTGAAGACGAGCGCCGTGCGCCGTGCATCGATGGTAACGTTCCGTCGAGGACGAGCGACGTACGCCATATGGTGTTGAGGTCTAGTGCTTATATATGCGCTTCAATGTACTATAAATGTTAGCAGAGTGTTGGAACACATTCTGCAGTGCTTGTAGTTGATTAAAGAAATACCAGGTCAGAACCTAATTCTATTATGATACTAAGTTGGTACTATCAAGGCAGCTTCAAAGCCACATGGTCTCGTGAGGCTGACGACTAGAGCCAATTTCCATAATTAATATATTTTTTCATTTCTCAATGATAAGTACGTTATGTTTCATAAATGTATCATGGTGTGTGAATATGTATTTTTTCATGTTTTTAATATGCATTGTGAAAATTAAAAACAACTGAATGTAGAAAACAGATTTTTATAATTTACTTATAAAAGTTATTGGTTTTGCTCCAATATTGAAAATCAGCATATGCATGCATAGATCAAACGTTGCTGAATCCAAAATAGGTTTGTGACTGTAAGTAAGTTTATCAGTTATTTTTGTATAAAAATGTAAAAACGCACTAAAATGCTCAGTCCCGCTCAGTCTTCAATGTGTTAAACAGAAAACTCACCTCAAGTGAAACAGAGTCTTCAGAACCTTCATCACGATATGTAGGCAATTCCTTAGGATTGACAGTTAGTTCCCCAAAAGTTCCAGTTTCTTTAATGAGGTTCCTCCAAGCAGTCAGTCGCTGAGAAATTACAGTGCCTCTTGTCTCAAAACCCTATAAAAAAAGAAGCAGACAATAATAACGTCATTTAAAGAATAAGTTATACCACACACATCTTCCTCCAGGCAGCATGTTGGTAAGGTTTAAATTGGTTTAACTCAAATAGCTTACCAAATTGCAACAACTAATCTACAGCACAATAAGAAATCACAACATTTACAACATTTTCACAATTTTCATTGATTAAAAAGAATTTGTTACATTTCTTAAAATCATGATTGCTAGAAACTTCAGAAATAGTACAGTGAAATTTTTACTTGGTGTTTCATACTTAAATGACAAAATGCGAGAAACGTTTGAAATTTCCATTGATTCATCAAAGTGAATAGTGTAAAGGAAAATCTTCCTGATTTCTATCTGAATTATCTGACTGTAAAAATCTGCAGCTATATGCTGATTTAATTGAATGGGTGCTTGCAAAAATGGTCTAACCGACAAATTTGGAAAAAATGAGTTATGTGCTGCCATCAATTGCGGAAGGTTCAAAGTATCTTCTGTGAGTTGGGCTAATGTGAGGCAATCCTGTGTAATGAGATACAACGCTTTGAATTTTATGCCATTTCATTTAGGCCAATTTTGTTATTGCAAAATCGGGCTAACAGACGTTTATGGAGGAGGCCGTAAAGATGGCGTTGCTGTATATGTAGGTTACAAAACCTTCTCCCCATGTATACTAGAGGCTGTGGGTGTTTCTTGTGTTTTTGTGCTAGATGAATGGAAGGATTTAGTAAAAAGAGCTAGAGTAAGAAAGCCATTTCAAGTAGTAAAAATGATAAGTGATAAGTTTGTGAGCACTCAACCTTTGCTAGAAAAATTAACCAAGAGAATGGTATCTGTAAATAAGCAAAGAGTACTAATTAGTAAAGTTTCAGGCACACTATTTACGAAAGATGTACCATTTAAGAATTTTTTAAATACTTATATGGTATTGTTGAGGAATATGATTATTTTGACCTTCACAAAAGGAACAGTAATGGTGGTCGGCCATCACTTGCTAGTGTTCAGCTGTCACCAAAGTACAGTGTTACAAGGCCAATAAAGCCAGCAAAGCTTAACCCCTCAGCGCCGACCTCTATACGTGGTATAGACCCTCTTTTCTTCCGTAGCTGCCGACCTCTATACGTGGTATAGACCCATACATGGTTTTACATTTACGGCTATAGCGCGAAGGGTTTTGGAGTTATAGATATGCAAATTGTTTTGTTTCCAAGAAGACAGTTTCGGGTTTATCAGCGTTGTAAATAAGAATTGAAAAATCGTTATAATGTAGTTGTTTTTGCAAGGATAATTATTTGTCAAATAAGTCTCAGCACTAATCTCTTGCTTTTTTAAAAGTCTGTTTGCTTCATTCTTTCCCACAGAATAAAATAAAGAAATGACGATCTGAGAAGTTTGTCTTTTCGTGTGATGTTCTTTGCTCTATTTGTACATTGGGAGTGCGGTTTATTTATTATATTTGTCTTTATTTCTCAGCTTGTAATATTTTTGTAACTCTCCACGAGCGCTCTGTGTAGGCATCAGTTAGTGCTGCTTTCTGTCATACGATACGAGAACCAGTTGTTCATGGTATATATCTCGTTTGAAAGACGATGTCTCGACCTTTTATCTGAAATATGTATCGAGTTGGTTTGTTTCGTCATAAATGTTATTCCCCTCATTCAGTTTCGTCCAGTTGCTTTCGGTCTCGCTGCAGCTTCATCAGTCCGTGTCACGCGCCGCGTTCATTGGCTAGCACCAGCTGTGGTTTGACTGACAGTAACGTGCTTGAAATATTGTATAATTCAGATGAAAGTTTAGTCGGAAGTAGTAGTGATAGTATAAGCAGCAGTGATAATGAAATAGATGATGTAGCAGTGGTAAATGATGAGAGTGACGATGAGGAGGAAACAGTACTTGGAAATTTCGTGTAAGAGACTATAGATAATTATACAAGTCAAAGAGAAGTTTTCAATGGTGAATTCTGATTGCTAAATTCTCTAATAACACTCACACAGGTCACAGAGATAAATATTGAGCAATTACCCTATCGGGTTCAGCTGGTGAAAGGTTTGTTTACAAAATACGCTCGCTCGGGAGGGGAACGAAATATTCAAGGCCGGCGCGCATCAGATAATACAGTTCCAAGGTTGCAGGAAAGACATTTTATCAGGAAATTAGCACCCAAGAGTTGGAAATCCAAACCTCAGAGACATTGTATCCTGTGTTCAAAACACGGCGAAAAGAAGACGTCAGTGTACTGCTTCCAGGAGTGTGACTTCAGTCCCTGTCTCAAAGAGTGCTTTGAACTATATCACACGGAACTACATTACTAAGGAAATGTGAAACAATTATGTAATTATCTGCATGTACATAGTTCTGTCATAAGGAATTCCAAATTTCGTGAAAATCGGGCTACACTTATACTTGTAGTAACGCTTTAAGTGAATCGATGTATTTCAGTCGCGCGTAGTTGAAATCTCATCCGGCCGCGGGGTAGAAAGCTATTTAAATGGCTGCGACGTTGAGGGGTTAAGGACTTGCTTGAGCTACTTGAATATGTCCCTGCAATATATCACCAGTATTAGAGAGAACTGACAGCTGGCAATGGCCAAGAGGTGACTGAGGAATCATTTTCCAATGCATTAGAATATGACTCATATGACTGATGATTGTCCCATGAGGGAAAGTGATGTCATATTTCAAAATAAGTCTGAAGCATCTTTATGTCTAAAAAAACCCATGGCACTTATGCCCTTGGAAGGGCTCTGGCCTGCCCAGCGACCGCTACTCAGCCCGAAAGCCTGCAGATTACGAGGGGTCGTGTGGTCAGCACAACGCATCCTCTCGGCCGTTATTCTGGGTTTTTGAGACCGGGGCCACCATCTCACCGTCAGGTAGCTCCTCAATTCTAATTACGTAGGCTGAGTGGACCTCGAATCAGCCCTCAGGTCGAAAGAAAAATCCTTGACCTGGCCGGAAATCGAACCCGGGGCCTCCGGGCGAGAGGCAGACATGCTACCCCTAAACCACGGGGGCCGGCATCTTTATGGCTAGTTTACTGTATAAAACACCTTTTTTTTGTATTGTATGATCATAAAATAAAGTTTGGTTACGAATCTAAGGTAAACTATTAACTATAGCTAGGTCAACGCAGAAGTCAATTTTCTTCCATTTTTTTATATTCCTATTTTTCCAAGCACTTTTCATTTTTAATACAGTTCCAATATATGGTATTGATAATTTAAAGGTACTACATCAAGATAAAATAATGAAACAAATATTATTTTTATGGTATAATTTTTGTTTTTTGACATTTGCAAAAGTTGATTTATCTCTGTTCTGACAAAATGTTAGTTACCCCGTTTTTGCGAGCACCCATTCAATTTGACATAGTCATTGGATTGTAGATAGCTTTCATTTTAAATTAATCTTAGTGGAAAAGAAAAGTAATTACCAGTAACTGAAATAAAATACATAAATCGATGAGAGGGAAAGAAAGGAAAAAAAAAAGTACTATTCATATTTCAGGGAGTCGTGAGGCTAAAACATTTGAAAAATTCTTAAGTAATACAACATGAGTATACAGACATTTGGTTAAAAGCCACAAAATGTGGAAAATGTGGAAAATGTGGAAAATGTAACAGCATGACAAGAAAGGCTAACACGTGCACATGACAAATTATACCAGTTGGTAGACTGTAATAGTCATGCTAGAGATGAAAAAGCTGGCACAGGATAGGATAAACGCAGACAGAAATGGAAAAATCAATCCTACAAAAAGATGCAAGCTGGAAACTCTGCAATGAAGGTGGTGATCAGGACATGTCTGAACAAGAGAATGATTACAGCAATGGCATAGTAGTTCAGAATCATGCAACAAGATGGAAGCATTATGGTATAATTTCGTGTGGCTATTTCTAGCCGAGTGCAGCCCTTGTAAGGCAGACCCTCCGATGAGAGTGGGCGGCATCTGCCATGTGTAGGTAACTGTGTGTTATTGTGGTGGAGGATAGTGTTATGTGTGGTGTGTGAGATGCAGGGATGTTGGGGACAGCACAAACACCCAGCCCCCGGGCCAATGGAATTAACCAATTAAGGTTAAAATCCCCAACCCGGCCGGAAATCGAACCCCGGACCCTCTGAACTGAAGGCCAGTGCACTGACCATTCATAATACAAATATAAATGGTCCATTATTGGACATTATAAATTTTCCAGCCAACTCATTCCTGGTTGCCAGCGTTTCGCCCTCGTGTGCTAGGGTGGGCTCATCAACACACCTACCAATACGCTGGCTAGTGCATACCGTGGAGGCCACTGCGTAGGCTAACTGACCATTCAGCCAATGAGTCGGACAGCATTATGGTAGAACTGTAAAGTTCAACGGACGCATTTGGCGATAAGAAAACAGCGTGACTTTTATCAGTTGGAGACCAGTGTGCCATGCTACGACAATGTGCAGTTAGATGAGTTTGAGAGGATTTGCACAGTGGGCCTTTGATAAGGAAGTTGGTCGTATGAGCAAAGTGCCGAAAGTCCGGGTTTAAATGTTGCAATGGCAATAGCAAAACAAAGGCATACACATTCATAAACCAGGTACAAGATCACCCCTCCAGAATCACTGAATGTTAAGATCAGCGCATTAGGCAGACTGCAATGGCAGAGTGTTCGGCCACAGCAATATGCATTTGAGTTTTCGTTGTAGCTGGAATCTCGGCCCGAACCATGAAAAATCATTCACTGGAGGCAGATCTTTTATCACACGTTCCTCAACGTAGATTACCTACTGCCCTCTGCAGAGCACGCTTAAAGTGGTGTAGCAAATGACAAGCTTAGGTGATCTATAGCATTCAGTGAGGAAGGCCACTTCTGCCTGTGCTACTTGAGCATGATGGCCAAAATATTTTATTGCAGGTACCCAAAATATAGGTTAGAAATCCAACATGACGTGGCTCAAGTGACGTCAAAATTCAGCAAACAGGACAGCCAACATAGGGGCATTAATCTACACAGCAGAAAAATTACACAGTAGTCAGTGGCGTACCCTGGATTCCTCACGGAGGTATGCAACTAGTAACCATGCAGTAGCACAATGTATTCAGTAAATTCCAATTCTACTCAACCTAATTACATGTAGGTGAATTCAACCCTCTGCTCCTTTTTTTCAGAATTCCTTGGTGATGTCACTGTAGGAGTCCTCATATGCTTTCAACTCAACAAGATGATCCTTCTCTATTATTATTATTATTATTATTATTATTATTATTATTATCATCATTATTATTACTACTATTATTTATTTTGCACAGATTGTAGATACAATTCAGGAATGGTGAATAGAGAAAGGGCACAGCCCTACATACACGAATGTGCCTCCATCCTCACTATAGACATCATTCCTAATGCAGAGAGACGACTTTGACTTTAAGAACTGCGGGCAGACGGGCCAATGTACACAATTTATAAAGCTCACGAAGACCACTATGGAGACCACTGGTCAATAGGAACTTCTGTATTTGTGCCACAGTCTTATCTTTGAAGTGTTCAGAAGTGAACATTGCCCTCATTCCGGATTTAAGTCGTACTGTATCAATATATTTTCCACAGACCGATCAATTTACTGAATTGCTCTTTAGGAAAATCACCAAACAAATGAACATTAATTGCACTCAATGTGTGGTGCCCATAAAAATCGTGTGAAATATTTCAGCTTAGAACTCTGGGCAGTAAGGTTTAATTATCTAAGGTTCAATATTGTACGAATTTCTATCAAAGAATTATCGTTCACAATTATATTTGTGCTGCGTGTCAGTACTTCGCTAACATTGTCATACAGCAATATTTTCAGGCGCAATGGCTATATAGCCCAGTACTTGCATATATTTTCAAATTGATTTTATTTTTATTTGCCGTGATTTAAGGAATATGAAAAATGCCCTGTTATTTTATGAAATGACACCCTGCATTAAATGTTTTTTAATTTTATTTTTATTTTACAACCTGCTTTACGCTGCACCGACACAGATAGGTTTTATGGTGACGATGGGATAGGAAAGGGCTAGGAGTTGTAAGGAATTGGCTGTGGCCTTAATTTAAGTACAACCCCAGCATTTGCCTGGTGTGAAAATGGGTAACCACAGCAAACCATCGTCAGGGCTGCCGACAGTGGGATTCGAACCCACTATCTCCTGAATGCAAGCTCACAGCTGCACGCCCCTAACCGCACAGCCAACTCGCCCAGTTTAAATATTTTTTTCAACCTTATATGCCCAAACTTTTCTGTTAGATTAACCTATAAATTAAGTTCAGTTGAATGGAATGATTATTTTTCTCCACATTAACACTCTAAAGAGTAGGGTGATATTAATATTTGTATTATTTTTGTATTTGTTTATGCAAGAAAGCCAATGCTACTGTAAATTGAATAGATCTGTTTGCTCAGTTTAAGTGTATGTTGGGTAGTCTTTACTCAATGTGGGGAGCTGCCAGATTCAGTGTTGCCATTTATCATGAAGTCACTAATTGGGTTAAAATGTGACTACATGGAATTTTGTGAACTAGGTCTACATGAGGGGAATGTTGAAACAGTTGGCTGTGAGCTCGCATCCGGGAAATAGTGAGTTCGAACCCCATTGTCGGCAGCCCTGAAGATGGTTTTCCGTGGTTTCCCATTTTCACACCAGGCAAATGCTGGGGCTGTACCTTAATTAAGGCCACGACTGCTTCCTTCCAATTCCTAGGCCTTTCCTGTCCCGTCGTCGCCATAAGACCTATCTCTGTTGGTGCGACGTAAGGCAAATAGCAAGCAATAACTACAACATACCTAATAAAAAAGAAGACTCAGGTTCCTCATCTGGAGTAGTTGCAATTGGAATATGAATATGCAGCTTAGATTCCTGTCTTATGCAAGGCACTTTCAGAGAATTCATAATTATGTGTAACAGGTGTTCCTAACACTTCTAAGAGCATTTTTGGCATGAAGCGTGAAGCAGTTCTGGCGTGGAGTCTGGTACGCATCTTTATTTTCACCAAGTTCAGCTGACTGAAAAGACCTTCTGCCTCTGCATTGGAACAAGGTAGAGAAATACTGGCAAATGTTTGAATGTATTAACAGCAACAGAATATAAATTTTTAAAGACCTCCACAAAACTTTCGCCTGGCTATCGTTGTAAGGCCAGTCTTGGAAAATGGAGCAGCCGCATGAGGTCCGTACCGAAGAGAGCTCAGCTTGCAGGGGGTAATCCGTGCTTGCCGCTCGACCGTTACCTTCATACCTTGGACGTTCCGACTTCCTCCCAAGCTGCTGACAGATGGTAGTACGTAAAAGGTGACAAAGAGTCAAGTGCAGTGACATCATGCGGAGGGTTTCAGAACAATGTCTACCACTGAATGCAATTTTAAGACTGAATGCGTTACGTCCTTAAATCCTCCATTTGCTGTCTCTTTCTTTCTACAGTGGATTAGATGGTGAGACTACACCAGCGCCACATGTAGTCAAGCAATGGAATTTGTGCAGTTGTGCAGAATTTTTTAACTTCTGAGAGATAAAATTAATAATACTTGCCTTGAAACAACCTAAAATCATACTTCAGACAGTTCCTTGCGCTATCATAATGCATGCAATGAATGCCTTGCATGCAAGGAAAATATACCCCTGACAGTAGTGTTCAAGAGTTGACGCAGTCGTATCTTGATCCATGTCACTACAGTGACATACTTTTCACAATAAAGTTGTTAGGGAATTAAAATTTTCATTCAACATAGTTTCATACCACCAAGTTACCCCACATCCCAATTACCCTAAGCAAAGGTGAGTGTGAGGGTGTAAGCTCACATGAAACCGTAACAAGACCACAGTAAATACATAGATGGATAATCCGCCCAGTCAATACAAAAATGTTATTTACATTTCACATTTTAGAATATATAATACATGTTTCGAGAAATATGTTAATTCTCTTCTTCAGCTATATAGGTTAAAATGCATATATATTACATTAAGACCTGATGAGACAGGGGGGAGGGGCAGTAGGAAAACTAAAACTGTGACATGTACAATATGACATATTAAAAATTGGTAAATAATGGCATGAAAGTAAAGTCCATTTTGTCTTCTCCATATAAACATGACATTAAGGGTATGTCTGTGTAGATAAAATGTTAAGCACTGTTGTGATATGACGTCAGTGAGTCTTGCATATGCCAAGGGGCTCTGGATGTTGGAGCTGTGAAGCGGTCTACAGGCCTATAGTATCCCCTTGAGAACAGAATAGGTCTGCTTAGGTTAGGGTCAGCAAGCGACAAGACCAATGATTTGCAACTTCAAACTGAACGCTTCTCTTATTTTGACCAAATGTGGCAGGCCTAAGGTCGGATGTAATGCGAGCTCTATCGGAGACAATAGCACACTTGCCTTCATCATATCTGGCCAATACAATACTGAAAATGGCCACATTTGGCACATTTACATGGTCCCATTTAAATCTTTATATAAAAAACTAGCAAGATACCCGTGCTTCGCTACGGTATTATAATGACATTTATAATTGAATGCTTATCGTTTTATATATAACCCACCGATATTCGCGATCTGACTCGTTTTCTGAGAGATTCCGCCAAAATTCGCAATCTGACTCGTTTTCTGAGAGATTACGGCAACGTTCCTCCCATTTTTCAATCTTTTCTCCAGCAATCGATTTCGTACTTCCCGTGTTAGGTCCAGGTATTCCACCCGGTCAGTTGGGTCCCTAAATCTTTGCCATCTTTTCCTATAAGCATTTTTAATATGGATCAAATCCTTGAGGAGATCCGGCGTGGTGTTGTCTTGGGTGTCTTGGTGGTACTGAACCTCTACTTGGCGGTAAATTACATCTGCTGCCGTCGTCATTGATGACAGTATGACCAGCACCATTGTCTCCCGTAGGCAAGTGCGCAGGACTGCTGGCGAAACGAATGACATACTTCCGTGCATTATTGACCTTATTACAGAGGTGAACAATTGCACGGTCAATCATATAACTATCGTTTATTTCAAATATGTTTAAATTTTTGTTTATATGCCAGAAGAATCTACTGTAATCTAAGAAGGCTCTCCAAAGGAAAAGATGGATCTTGAAAACGAACCCAGGAGAGATTAAAAATGATCGGTTTATGATCAGAATAAGTACATTGAAAATCCACAGCCTGTTTCCAGTCATTCAACCAGGTCAGGAATGGAATGAATAAGCCCTGCCGAAGCCTGTCGCACTCCAATGGGGCAATGATTAAATTAATGACAAATGAAATGAAATGATATTGGAGAGTGTAGCTGGAATGAATGATGACGGGGAAAACCGGAGTACCCGGAGAAAAACCTGTCCCGCCTCCGCCTTGTCCAGCACAAATCTCACATGGAGTGACCGGGATTTGAACCACGAAACCCAGCGGTGAGAAGCAAGCGCGCTGCCGCCTGAGCCACGGAGGCTCCTTATAAGCATATTAGGAACAGTTAAAGCAATTGGTCTCACCTCTGTTTTCACCCCACCGCGGTTAAGTTGATTTACCTCCCTCCCTCAAAAAGAAAACGTGCTCCTTTATGTTTAAAGGAGATTTCAAATACCAATGTTCACGTGTGTTACCTTCAGTTTTGAGATATAAGTATTCCCATAAAAATAATTCACTTTTTTCACTTACTTTCACACTCCCCGCCCCCCTTAAGTGAATTTTCCGGCAAAAAAATACTTGTTTCTTTAATAGTAAAGGATCTCCTAATACCAATTATCTTCAGTTTTTGAGATATGTGTCCGCATGAAACGAATTCAACTCCTTTTCACACTCGCCCCCAAAAATGATTCTCCGCCCAACCCCCCCCCCCAAAACGCGTCGTTTTATTTTTAAAGAAGATCTAAATACCAATTTTCAAGTCTGTAACAACTTTAGTTTTTATTAGATGTAAGTATCCTCATACAATTAATTCAATAAATTTTTCAATTTTTCACCCCCCCCCCCCCCAACCTTCATTGGATTTTCCGAGAATACCTGTTTCTTTAGTTTAACAGGAAATTCCAAATACCGATTTTTATGTCTGCAACATTTTATGTTTCTGAGATATACTGTAGATATAGTCTTTCTAAAAATTCACCCCAATTTGTCACTCCTGTTTAACCCCCATGAATTAGATTTACCAAAAACAAAAAAATAAATGTTTCTGAATTTTTAAAGGAGATTCCATATACTAACTGTCTGGTCTGTAATATTTTCAGTTTCTGAGATATAAGTATCCTCATTAGAGGCATTCAACCCATTTTCACCCCTCCTATTAGGATTTTCCGAAAACAAAAAGAATACATGTTTGTTTATTTTTAAAGGAGATTCTAAATACCAATTTTTACATCTGTAAACTTTTAAAGTTCTAAGATGTAGACGCAGTCATTTTAAAAATTCACCCCCCTTTTACCCCCTATTATTTGGATTTTCCAAAAACGAAAAAATACCTGTTTCTTTATTTTTAAAGTAGATCCCAAATACCAATTTTTAGGTCTGTAATATCTTCAGGTTCTGAAATATACGTAGCCTCATTACTGGCATTCAACCCATTTTCACCCTTTTCCACCCTTCCTATTGGGATTTTCCGAAAACAAAAAATTACTTGTTTCTTTATTTTTAAAGGAGATTCGAAATACTAATTTTTACATCTATAAACTTTATAAGTTTTGAGATATAGATACACTCATTTTCAAAATTCACCCCCTTTTCACACCCCCCATTAATTGGATTTTCCAAAAACAAAAGAATACGTGTTTCTTTATTTTTAAAGGAGATCCCAAACACCAATTTTCTGGTCTGTAATATTTTCAGTTTCTGAGATATAAGCATCGTCATTAAGGCATTCAACCCATTTTTCATCCCATTTCACCCCTCCTATTGCGATTTTCCGAAAACAAAAAAATATGTGTTTCTTTATTTATAATGAAAATTCTAAATACCAATTTTTACATCTGTAAACTTTCAAAATTTTGAGATATAGATACACTCATTTTTAAAAATTCAGCCCCCTTTTCACCCTCCCATTAATTGGATTTTCCGAAAACAAAAAAAAAATACGTATTTCTTTATTTTTTAAAAGAGATCAAAAGTTTTTCAGGTCTGTAATATGTTCAGTTTCTGAGATATGAGTACCGGTATCCTGACTAAAGGCATTCAACCCCTTTTTCACCCCTCCTATTGGGATTTTCTGAAAACAAAAAAATACGTATTTCCTTACTTTAAAGAAGATTCTAAATGCCAATTTTTACATCTGTAAACTTTTAATGTTTTGAGATATAGATACACTCATTTTAAAATTTCAACCCCCTCTTCACCCCCTTAGCGACGGAATATCCAAAAATCCCCTCTTAGCGAGCACCTATATCTTAATATGAATGTATCCACAAAATTTCATTTCTTTATGTCCAGTAGTTTTGGCTCGGCGATGATGAATCAGTCAGTCAGTCGCCGAGCCAAAACTACTGGACATAAAAAATGAAATTTTGGAGATATATTCATATTAAGATGTAGGTGCTCGCTAAGAGAGGATTTTGGATATTCCGTCGCTAAGGGGGTGAAGAGGGGGATGAAATTTTAAAATGAGTGTGCCTATATCTCAAAACTTTAAAAGTTTACAGATGTGAAAATTGGTATTTAGAATCTTCTTTAAAAATAAGGAAACACGTATTTTTTTGTTTTCAGAAAATCCCAATAGGAGGGGTGAAAAAGGGTGAAAAAGGGGTTGAATGCCTTTAATCAGGATACCGGTACTTATATCTCAGAAACTGAAGATATTACAGACCTCAAAATTGGTACTTTTGATCTCTTTCAAAAATAAAGAAACGCATATTTTTTTGTTTTTGTAAAATCCAATTAATGCGAGGGTGAAAAGGGGGGTGAATTTTTAAAATGAGTGCATCTATATCTCAAATGTTTTAAAGTTTAGAGATGTAAAAATTGGTATTTAGAATCTTCATTAATAATAAAGGAACACGTATTTTTTTGTTTTCGAAAAATCCCAATAAGAGGGGAGAAAAGGGGTGAAAAAGGGGTAGAATGCCTTTAAAGAGAATACTTATATCTTAGAAACTGAAGATATTACAGACCTGAAAATTGGTGTTTGGGATCTCCTTTAAAAATAAAGAAATGCGTATTTTTTTATTTTAGAAAATCCAATTAATGGTGGGGGGTAAAAGGGGGATGATTTTTTAATATGAGTGTATCTATATCTCAAAACTTTTAAAGTTTATAGATGTAAACATTGGTATTTAGAATGTCCTTCAAAAATAAAGAAACAAGTATTTTTGGTTTTTGGAAAATCCAATTAATCGGAGGGTGAAAAGGGGGTGAATTTTTAAAATGAGTGAATCTATATCTCCAAACTTTTAAAGTTTGCAGATGTAAAAATTAGTATTTAGAATCTTCATTAAAAATAAAGAAACACGTATTTTTTTGTTTTCGGAAAATCGCAATAGGAGGAGTGAAAAGGGGTGAAAGAGCGGTTGAATGCCTTTAATGAGGCTACTTATATCTCAGAAACTGAAGATATTACAGACCTGAAAATTGGTGTTTGGGATCTCTTTTAAAAATAAAGAAACACGTATTTTTTGTTTTTGGAAAATCCAATTAATGGGGGGTAAAAAGGGGGTGATTTTTTAAAATGAGTGTATCTAAATCTCAAAACTTTATAGTTTATAGACGTAAAAATTGGTATTTAGAATCTCCTTTAAAAATAAAGAAACACGTATTCATTTGTTTTCGGAAAATCCCAATAGGAAGGATGTAAAAGGGTGAGTGATGGGTTGAATGCCTTTAATGAGGCTACTTATATTTCAGAACCTGAAGATATTACAGACCTGAAAATTTGAATTTGGAATCTACTTTAAAAGTAAAGAAACACGTATTTTTTCGTTTTTGGAAAATCAAATATTGGGGGGTGAAAAGGGGGGTGAATTTTTTAAAACGAGTGTGTTTACATCTTAAAACTTTAAAATTTACAGATGTAAAATTGGTACTTAGAATCTCCTCTAAAAATAAAGGAACACGTATTTTTGTTTCCTTAAATCCCAATAGGAGGGGTTTAAAAGGGTGAAAAATGGGTTAAATGCCTTTAATAAGGATACATATATCTCAGAAACGAAAGATATTACAGAACTGAAAATTTGTATATGGGATCTCTTTTAAAAATAAAGAAACACGTATTTTTTAGTTTTTGGAAAATCCAATTAATGGCGGTTAAACAGGAGTGACAAAATGGGGTGAATTTTTTGAAGGACTATATCTACAGAATATCTTGGAAACGTAAAATGTTACAGACGTAAAATGTGGGTGTTTGGAATCTCCTGTAAATGTAAAGAAACATAGGTGATTTGTTTTGGGAAACTCCACTTAAGGGGAACTCAAATGGTGTGAAATTTTAAAATGAGAATTTTTACAGTATATCTCAAAATACTTAACATGTTACAGAAGTGAAAAATGGTATTTTTTATCTCTATTAAACATAAAGAAACGTGTATTTTTAGTTTTCGGAAATACCACTTAGGGTAAAAGTGACTGAAAATGGTGTTGAATTCTTTTAATTAGGCTAGTGATATCTCAAATATGAAGATGTTACAGACGTGAAATTTGATATTTGGAATCTGCTTTAAAAGTAAAGAAACATGTATTGTCGGAAAATCCTATGAAGGGGGGGGGGGGGTGAAAGAATTGAAAAATTAATTGAAATTCACTTGGGGAGGGGGTGAGTAGTGTGAAATGAAGTGCAAAAAGTAAATTATTTTTATGGGGATACTTATATCTCAAAGCTGAAGGTAATAGACGTGAACATTGGTGTTTGGAATCTCCCTTAAACATAAAGAAACAAGCCTTCTTTTAATTTTTCTTGGGGGGGGGGGAGGTGGCGGTACATAAACTTAACGGCGGTGGGGTGTAGAAGGAGGTGAGACCAATTGATTTTACTGTTATTAATGTACTTATAAGGATCCTCCGTTGCTCAGGCGCAAGCGTGCCGGCCTCTCACAACTGGGTTCCGTGGTTCAAATCCCGTTCACTCCATGTGTCATTCGTGCTGGACAAAACGGAGGCGGGACAGGTTTTTCTCCGGATACTCCGGTTTTCCCTGTCATCAGCCATTCCAGCAACACATAATAATAATAATAATAATAATAATTATAATAATAATGTGCGGACCGCGCTGGAAACGGCTCCTGGACGGGTAATGACTAAGAATGCAGCCCGGCCGCGGGTTCAGTGCCGCCAAGGCACCCAATATGACACCACGCCGTATCTCCTGAAGGATTTTATCCATATTAAAAATGAGTATAGGAAAAGATGGCACAGATTTACGGACCCAACTGACCGGGAGGAATACCTGAGCCTAACCCGGGAAGTACGAAATCGATTGCTGAATAGGGAGATTGAAAAATGGGAGGAAACGTGCCGTAAAATAATAGAAAACGAGTCAGATCGGGAATTTTGGTGGATTCTCGCAGAAAACGAGTCAGATCGCGAATTTCGGAGGATTATATATCTAAAACAATAAGCATTCAATTATAAATTTCAGTATAATACCGTAGCGAAGCACGGGTATCTTGCTAGTTTTATATATCTAAAACAATAAGCATTCAATTATAAATTTCAGTATAATACCGTAGCGAAGCACGGGTATCTTGCTAGTTTTATATATATAGATAGATAACTTGACCTGACTGACTGACTGACTGACTGATTCATCATCGCCGAGCCTAAACTACTGGACATTAAGAAATGAAATTTTGGGGATACATTCATATTAAGATGTAGGTGCTTGCTAACAGAGGATTTTTGGATATTCCATTGCTAAGGGGGTGGAAAGGGGGTTGAAATTTTAAAATGAGTGTATCTATATCTCAAAACTTTAAAAGTTTGCATATGTAAAAATTGGAATTTAGAATCTTCTTTAAAAATAAGGAAACACGTATTTTTTTCTTTTCAGAAAATCCCAATAGGAGGGGTGAAAAAGGGTGAAAAAGAGTGAAAAAGTGGTTGAATGCCTTTAATCAGGATACCGGTACTTATATCTCAGAAACTGAAGATTTTACAGACCTGAAAATTGGTACTTTTGATCTCTTTTAAAAATAAAGAAACACATATTTTTTTGTTTTTGGAAAATCCCAATAGGAGGGGTGAAAAAGGGGTTGAATGACTTTAATGAGGATACTTATATCTCAGAAACTGATGATATTACAGACCTGAAAATTGGTATTTGGGTTCTCCTTTAAAAATAAAAAAACACTTATTTTTGTTTTTGGAAAATCCAATTAATGGGGGATGAAAAGGGGCAGGGGGTGAATTTTTAAAATGTGTGTATCTATATCTCAAAACTTTAAAAGTTTACAGATGTAAAAATTGGTATTTAGAATCTCCTTTAAAATAAAGAAAGGCGTATTTTTTTTTTGTTTTCGGAAAATCCCAATAGGAGTTGTGAAAGGGGTGAAAAAGGGGTTGATGCCTTTAATGAGGATACTTATATCTCAGAAAGTGAAGATGTTACAGATCTGAAAATTGGTATTTGATTTCTCCTTTAAAAATAAAGAAACACATGGAAAATCCAATTAATGGGGGTTAAACAGGAGTATCTACAGTATATCTCAGAAACGTACAACATTACAGACGTAAAAATTGGTATTTGGAATCTCCTGTGGAAGTAAAGAAACATAGGTGATTTGTTTTTGGAAATTCCACTTAAGGGGAACTAAAAAGGGGGGTTAATTTTTTAAATGAGTGTATCTATATCTCAAAACTTTAAAAGTCTACAGATGTTAAAATTGGTATTTAGAATTTCCTTTAAAAAGAAAGAAACACATATTTTTTTTGTTTTCGGAAAATCCCAATAGGAGCAGTGAAAAAGGGTGAAAAAGGGGTTGAATGACTTTAATGAGGATACTTATGTCTCAGAAACTGAAGATATTACAGACCTGAAAATTGGTATTTGAGTTTTCCTTTGAAAATAAAAACCACTTATTTTTTGCTTTTGGAAAATCCAATTAATGGGGGTGAAAAAGGGGGTGGGGTGAATTTTTAAAATGAGTGTATCTATATCTCAAAACTTTAAAAGTTTACAGATGTAAAAATTGGTATTTAGAACCGCCTTTAAAAATAAAGAAAAGCATATTTTTTTGTTTTCGGTAAATCACAATAGGAGTTGTGGAAAGGGTGAAAAAGGGGTTGAATGCCTTTAATGAGGCTACTTATATCTCAGAAAGTGAAGATATTACAGATCTGAAAATTTGTATTTGATTTCTCCTTTAAAAATAAAGAAACACATGGAAAATCTAATTAATGGGGGTTAAACAGGAGTGAAAAATTGGGGTGAATTTTTAGAAAGACTATATCTACAGTATATCTCAGATAAGTACAATGTTACAGACGTAAAAATTGGTATTTGTAATCTCCTGTGGAAGTAAAGAAACATAGGTGATTTGTTTTTGGAAACTCCACTTAAGGGGAACTAAAAAGGGGGATGAAATTTTAAAATGAACATTTCTACAGTATAACTTTACATGTTACAGAAGTGAAAGATGGTATTTTTTATCTCTATCTTCTTAAAAAAAATGAAGAAACACGTATCTGTTTTTTTCAGAAAATCCACTTATGCTAGGAGTGGAAAGGGAGGGGGTTTGAAACGAAGTGAAGAAAGAGTTGAATTATTTTTATGAAGATACTCATATATCAAATACTGAAGATGTTAGTGTCCGGCTCCATGGCTAAACGGTTAGCATGCTGGCCTTTGGTCACAGGTGTCCCGGGTTCGATTCCCGGCAGGGTCGGGAATTTTAACAATCTTTGGTTAATTTCGCTGGCTCGGGGGCTGGGCGTGTGTGTTGTCTTCATCCTCAACACGACGCGCAGGTCGGCGACGGGTGTCAAATCGAAAGACTTGCACCTGGCGAGCCGAACATGTCCTCGGACACTCCCGGCACTAAAAGCCACACGCCATTTATTTGAAGATGTTAGAGACGTAAAAATTGGTATTTAGAATGTCCTTTAAAAATAAAGAGACACATATTCTTTTATTTACGGAAAATCCACTTAAGAGGGGGTGAAAGAATTGAAAAATTAGTTGAATTCTTTGTATGAGGATACTTATATCTCAAAAACTAAAGTTGTCACAGACGTGAAAATTGGTGTTTGGAATCTCAATCTCAAAAACTTAACATGTTACAGACATGAACATTGGTATTTGGAATCTTCTTTAAAAATAAACACCGGGCGAGTTGGCCGTGTGGTTAGGAGTGCGCAGCTGTGAACTTGCATCCGGGAGATAGTGGGTTCGAACCCCACTGTCCGCAGCCCTGAAGATGGTTTTCCGTGGTTTCCCATTTTCACACCAGGCAAATCCTGAGGTTGTACCTTAATTAAGGCCATGGCCGCTTTCTTCCCATTCCCAGGCCATTCCTATCCCATTGTCACCATAAGACCTATCTGTGTCAGTGCAACGTAAAACAAATAGAAAAAATAAGAATAATAAAAGTAAAGAAACATGTAATTTTTTGTTTACGGAAAATCCACTTAAGGGGGATGAATTTTTAAAACGAGTGTATCTACAGTACATCTCAATATCTTAACATGCTACAGGCGTGAAAATTGGTATTTGGAATCTCCTTTAAAAATAAACACGTATTTCAACGTTTTCCGAAAATCCACTGAATGGGGGTAAAACGAATTGAAAAACTTCTACAATGTTTAATGACGATACCGATACGTATATCTCTAAAACCGAAGATGTTGTTCTGTGGGTGTTTGTTTCATACTGGATCTTCCGTCCTGAACTCATTCTTAAGGGAGGCCTGCTATAGTACCATTTTGTGTTTTCATACCTTATGAAAATAGTAAGGTGCATTTTATTTAGATCCCCGAACATCGAGGATTAAGACCCACCTCTTGCCGATAACGTGACCTGCTAGCGTTTGTAAGTTCGTACCGAAGAGCTCCGTGGGGGAAGATAGGGGAGGGAGAGTGTAGTGTTTGTTGCCTGACATGCGCATGAAGTATGGAACTGACAACAACAGCACTTCGTTTCACTTCGTGTTGAATGCTCTGAGCTCTCAGTCTTTGTTCGCACAATAGCGGAGTTGCAACACGGAATACGTAGAATTAAACGGTGTCATAAACACAATATTTTAAAATAATAAAATAAGTGTTTTACGTTTGTATATTTACTTCTACACTTCAAGGGATATTTCTCAAGGACGTTGGATCGTCCGGTGGGGATGGTGACCTTGAGACACGACATCACAAGCGCAAGTTCATAACTTTCTGGTTTAGCGTTCATTGTTTTCTGTACGCATTGTAAAATAATACAGTTGTGTATTCAATCGATAACACTTCAGGCATTCTAATACATTTAGTATGGCTGTTGAATGGTTAAATATAAATGGCTCCGTGATGCCCCATTCTGTCGTTCCAATTATTGGTGATAGAGCTTGCCTGTTTAGGGCAATATCCTTTGTTTTGTATGACACTCAAGTCATGGCCCGAGAGGTTCGTGATGAGATAGTGGCTCACGTGGTGAGTCACTGGGAAGATTTTTGTATAATGTCACATGATAGAGATGGAAATAATTACAGCTGTTCTGCCGACTACTTCACTGATATGTCGCAGTTTCATACTTATGGAGGTTTATGCGAGTTAGTGGCTGCCACACAAATATATTTCACAATGTTCGAGGTCTATTTCAATGGAGAGCTGTATGAGAAATTTGGTGTAGAAGGGAACCCCGTAAAGAGACTGCGTTTTACTTCTATGCAAGACCTGTCTCATGGACATTTTGATGTGTATGTGCCTCATGAAGATGGGTCGACTACATCTATTTCTGAACTTTTTTTTTTTTTTTTTGCTAGGGGCTTTACGTCGCACCGACACAGATAGGTCTTATGGCGACGATGGGATAGGAAAGGCCTAGGAGTTGGAAGGAAGCGGCCGTGGCCTTAATTAAGGTACAGCCCCAGCATTTGCCTGGTGTGAAAATGGGAAACCACGGAAAACCATCTTCAGGGCTGCCGATAGTGGGATTCGAACCTACTATCTCCCGGATGCAAGCTCACAACCGCGCGCCTCTACGCGCACGGCCAACTCGCCCGGTATTTCTGAACGTGACAGCTCTGATAGCATGGTCACCTTTAAGAAACATACTAGAAAATGTCGTGGTAGATTTACCGACGCCATTAGGAAAAAACAGCTCTTACATTATTCTACTAAATATCAACAAAAAAAAACGAGAAATTCACAGAGCAGCTACAGCTAATTACCAGCAGAATCATCCAGAGGTTCACAGAGCGGCTGCAGCTAATTACCAGCAGAATCATCCAGAGGCTCACAGAGCGGCTGCAGCTAATTACCAGCAGAATCATCCAGAGGTTCACAGAACAGCTGCAGCTAATTACCAGCAGAATCATCCGGAGGTTCACAGAGCAGCTGGAGCTAATTACGTGCAGAATCATCCGGAGGTTCACAGAGCAGCAGCAGCTAATTACCAGCAAAATCATCCGGAGGTTCACAGAGCAGTTGTTCGTAGACATGCGCAGAATAATCCAGGACGACGATTGGAAAGGCGATCTTTTCCATGGAAGATGAAAGCTTTTTCTGGGATGAAATATGACTCGGAGATAGCTTATGAAACCGATACAGCCGTATCCCTGGGCACTATGAGTCATAAAGGCGTATACTGTAACGCCCTTAAGTTTAAAGAAGAGTCGCCTGGTATGTGCTGTAGCGCTGGTAAAGTACAGCTTCCGGCTTTATTGCCCCTTCCTGAGCCGCTCTATAGTTTGATCATGGGTATGCATCCTGAGCACATACATTTCATGGACCGCATTAGAATATACAATGGCTGCTTTCAAATGACTTCTTTTGGAGTAAAAAAAAAGTTATGAAAGATGGGTTTATGCCAACTTTCAAAGTGCAGGGTCAAGTGTATCACTTAATTGGTAGTCTGCAACCTCTGCCTGAAAAAGACCCTCAGTTCTTACAGATTTATTTTGTTGGAGAGGATGAGAGGGAGGCGCGCTTAAGATGCACTAACTTCCCTGATGTAAAGCAAGGCCTGGTAAAACAATTGCAGGCGATGTTGCACCATAATAACCCGTACATAAAGGACTTAAAAACTACTCTCGGGAAAGCACCTCAAAATTTTAAAGACTTTGAAGTTGTAATACACGCTGATAGAAAACCAGCCAATGCTCATAGAGGACAATTTAATGTACTGACAGCAAGCGAAGTAGCACTGGTCATAGTTGGACAACAGTTTGAAAAACGAGATATTGTATTACAAAGTCATGGTAACAAATCGCAATGCATCAGTGAAATGCACCGTTCGTATGATGCATTGCAGTATCCACTACTTTTCCCTCGTGGTGAAGATGGTTACTCCATCTCTCAGGTTGACCCAAAAACGAAATTACCCCTTTGAAAAACAGTTTCTGCGTTAAACTTTTATTCTTACCGTATAATGATCAGACATATGGAAACCAGCCATTTATTGTACTGCCGATGTCTTTTTAGTCAATACTTAGTAGATATGTACGCTAAAATTGAGACAGAGCGACTAAATTTCATTAGAAGCAACCAGGAGCAAATCAGAGTTGATAATTACATACACCTTAGAGATGCTACAGGAAGACAAGATACCGATGTCGCTCAGCTTGGTCAGATGATAGTACTTCCGTCATCTTTCACTGGGTCACCACGGTATATGCATGAAAAGACTCAGGTCACCATGACATACGTTCGCCATTACGGTCGTCCTGATCTATTCATTACATTTACATGTAATCCTCGATGGAAAGAAATTGCAAGTGCATTACTATCTGGACAACAGCCTCACGACCGTCATGATATCACAGCTAGGGTATTTCACTTAAAAGTTAAGGTGTTTTTGGCATTGCTAACAAAGGGGAATTTGTTTGGGGAAGTGCGTTGTTTTATATATTCCATTGAATGGCAAAAACGTGGTCTGCCTCATATACACATTTTGTTGTGGCTACAACAACGCATTTCTCCAGATAAATTAGACAGTGTTATTTGTGCAGAGATACCAGACCCTGCAGAAGATCCTCTCCTTCAAGAAATTATCAAGGCGAATATGATCCACGGGCCTTGCAGTCATTTAAATAACAGATCAACCTGTATGAAAGCAGGTAGCTGCAGCAAGAAGTTTCCTCGACCTTTCATCCAAGAAACTCAAATGGCAGAAGACCCAGAAGATACCCACAATATCGACGAAGAGCTCCAGGAGATGGTGGTTTCACTGTTGAAATTAATGGTGTGACCTCTGATAACCGGTGGGTAGTGCCATATAACCCTGTTCTTTCACGTACTTTTGGTGGTCATATTAATGTGGAATACTGTAATTCTGTGAAATCCATCAAATACATATGTAAATATGTTAATAAAGGGAGTGATCAGGCAAAATTTAGTCTTGAAAATGAAAAGGATGAAGTTAAATTCTATGAGAATGGTCGATATATAAGCAGCTCCGAGGCTGTACGGAGAATTCTGGCTTTTCCCATTCATAAAAGGTTCCCGACTGTCTTCCATCTCGCTGTGCATTTAGAAAATGGACAGCGTGTCTATTTTAATCCAAATGACTCCATTAACTTGAAAAATATGATCAATAATCCACCCAAAACTACACTTTTAGCATTTTTTGACTTATGCAAAACAGATGATTTTGCAAAAACACTTCTTTATGTTGAAGTTTCCTCTTATTATATATGGAAAAAGAATAGATTTGAGAGAAGAAAACATGGAAGAAAACACGTCAATGGCTGGCCGGGAATAAAGAAAGACTGGGCTTTAGGCAGGGTGTATACTATCCACCCTAATAATACAGAGTGTTATTATCTTCGCCTTTTACTTCATGAAGTCAGAGGCCCCACATCTTTCTTGGATTTGAAGACTGTTAATGGCACGATTCAACCCACATATCAGTCAGCATGTAAGGCTCGAGGCTTGCTAGAAGACGAAAGGCACTGGGATGCAACTATAGAAGAAGCTGCGCTTTGTTGTCTTCCATTTAGATTACGTGAACTTTTTGCAGTAATGTTGATATTTTGTCAGATGTCAGATGCTTTAAATCTTTGGGAGAAATACAAGGATAGCCTTTCTGAAGACATACGGCATGAAATGGAGTCAGAATTAAAACATGGAGATGTTCATCTAATTTTAAATGAAGCATACAATAAATGCTTGGTTTGTCTTGAAGATACAGTGCTATCTTTGGGAGGTCAGTGCCTACAACAGTATGGTTTACCTCAGCCATCAAGATGTGAAGCAGTCTTACAAAACACAGACTACCTCCGGGAGATCAGCTACAATCCAAATATTTTAGCACAGTTTGTAAGTGCTAACGAAAATTTGTTAAACGATGAACAGTCCTACATTTATGACCAAATTTTAGAAAGCATCGAAAGAGATATAGGTCAGACATTTTTCTTAGACGCTCCTGGGGGCACTGGTAAGACATTTGTCATAAATCTTTTATTGGCAAGAATACGAAAAGATCGTGGGATAGCCTTGGCTGTTGCTTCTTCAGGCATTGCTGCTACGCTGCTGGAAGGAGGTAAAACAGCTCACTCTGCTTTCAAACTGGTCTTGAACATGATGCGAGTAGAGACACCTATGTGTAATATTTCCAAACAGAGTAACATGGCGCAAGTTTTGAGAGAGTGTAAGCTAATAATTTGGGATGAATGCACAATGGCACACAAGGGCAGATTCGAGGCTCTCAGTAGAACATTACAAGATATAAGAGAAAACAATAGCTTGATGGGAGGGCTTACCGTGCTGTTAGCTGGAGATTTTCGCCAAACATTACCCGTCATACCTAGGGGTACAGGGGCAGATGAAGCCAAATTGTGCCTAAAGGCTTCATATTTGTGGCAACATATCCGGAAACTTACACTTCATAGAAATATGAGGGTCCATTTAAGAGGTGATATATCTGCTGGGCTTTTCGCTGAGATGTTACTGAAAATAGGCGATGGAAATTACCCTTCAGTAGAAGGTAAAGTCGCCATCCCCTCAGATTTGGGTACAGTGGTTAGCTCCCTACCAGAGCTAACTTCTAGAGTATATCCTGATATAAGTAATATCAAGGAGAAGCCCATAGAATGCTTGTACGAGCGTGCCATCTTAACTCCGAAGAACGATAAAGCAGCCGCAATTAATGACTTCCTATTAAAGGTCATGAAAGAACAAGACGTTGAATACAGGTCTTTTGACTAAGTGATCCAAACGGACGACGCCATCCATTACCCCATAGAATTTCTTAATACTCTTAATCCTTCTGCTCTTCCATCACATAAACTCATTCTTAAAATTGGAGCACCTGTAATGTTAATAAGAAATCTTAATACGCCTAAATTGTGCAATGGAACTATGCTACAAGTAAAAGCTTTGCATAAAAGCATTGTAGAAGCCACAATAATCACTGGATCTGCTCGGGAGGAGACAGTTTTCATCCCAAGAATACCGTTAATCCCAACGGAATATCCGTTTGAGTTTAAAAGAATACAGTTCCCTCTCAAGGTGTGCTTTGCCATGACTATTAATAAATCTCAAGGACAGTCACTGAAATTGGCCGGCATCGACTTGAGAGAGGACTGTTTCTCACATGGACAGTTGTATGTCGCATGTTCCAGAGTTAGCTCTGCCAGTAGCCTGGTCATCTTAGCCCCAAAATGTAACACGACAAACGTGGTTTACAAGGAGGTACTGGGGTAGATGAAACTCAATTTTTCAGTGGGTTTTTACACTTCAGGAATTTTCAGATAATGTCTTAGTGCAGTGCCGAGGAACGATTACTTTTATCAAATTACTAAATCTACTGACTGTCAATCAACGCCCAGGCAAAGCTACTGGACATAAAGATAATAAAGATAATGTAATTTTGGAGATCCGCTTCTATAAAAGGAAGGGTTTCAAAAAATTCCACCTCTAAGGGGGTGAAACAGGGATAAAACCCTCAAAACCAGAACACTCATTACTCCAAAACTGTTCACCGGACAAAGTACAATGATTGCTAAATGATTGTAAAATGGAGCTAGTTATTTTTATTTATTTGTGTCGGAAGTACAAAATAAAAAGGAATCATGTAATGGACACAAGTACACAAATGTGTGTGCATTAAGTGATTTTAAACAGTTCCCGTCCAATACTTAGCCACTTCGCGAGCACCTGAATTAGTTTGAGGCAAATCACTCATTGTACAACTGGATGGGCACAACGGACTATATAAGAGATGTTGTGTTGTTTGAAATTCGCCACAATCACATACATGTCTTGGTCTGAAACTGTTTGACGTACAACATTGTCATTTCACATGATGGTTCTTCCTACATGTCTTAGATTTTAAATAAGAAGTGGTCTTAAAACAACGCAGCTGTAGAGGGTTTAGACCGAAGGGGTGGGGGGAGGGAAGAGGTGGGTGAGGTCTGATGAAAAACCGCTTGACATACAAGGTTGAAATGTCACATAATGGTTACCCCTCAGTGTCTTAGATTCTAAATGAGACTTATTAAAACAATACACCGCTAAGGGTTTCTGAATGGGGGTAAGGGCCGATGATAAAAATATTCCTCTTAAACCGCTTGACGTACGAGGCTGCAATTTCACACGATGGTTGCTCCTATATGTTTTAGACTTCAAGTAAGAAGTGGTCTTAAAACAATACAGCCCTGAGGGGTTTTCACTGGCGGAGGTGGGGTGAGGTTTGATGATAAAAATATTAATTTCTCTGAAACCGCTTGACGTACGAAGTAAACATTTTAAATTATATCGCAGGTATTAAGTAACATCAGGTTTGAAAATATAACCCCTCAGGGAGTTAAATGGGGCTTAATATCCTTAAACATTCCTCCAAAAACGTTTAATGTACGAAGATAAAATTGGAAGTGGGGGGATATATTTTAAATCCCAGGTGTGAAATAGGAGTTATTTGAAAACATCCCACCCCTAAGGGGTAAACGAAATTGTTCATTTCTCTAAAACGTTTGACCTATGAAGTTGGAATTTTACACGAAGGTTGTTTTTATGTTCTAAGTGTCAATTATCGTATACTTCAAAACATTTCTTCCCTAGGGACTAACTCTAAAATGGCACAATATTCATTCTTCCAAAACTGTTTCACGTACGAACTTTAAGTTGTATATGGAGGTTGGTCTTCTATGTGCTAGATGTTATCTAAGAAAACATTCTACACCTTTGATAGTGTTCGACGTACAAATCACAATTGCGCAGGTTGATCACTTCGGCGTCCTAGATTTTAAATAACATAGGGTTTTAATCATTCCTATTCTATGGTATTAATATTAGTTTTACATCCGAAATTAAATAATCATTCCTCGAAAACCGTTTGAAGTACAAACTGAGGATACTTTTTATGGGCCCAGCCGACAGCGAACTTCCTGAAATGTTAAACATTCAATTATAAATTTCAGTAAAATACCGTAGCGAAGCACGGGTATCTTGCTAGTTCTTCTATATAAGGAAGAATACTTCTAGAGGCAGGTTGGTGGGTCCCTGGCATGCATAAAGGAAGGATTTCCCTTCTGTGTTACTTCAGGTATAGCTTTATATCATTTTATAATGGGTAGAGTGGGATAATTTGGCGGTACATTCTTCTAATCGTAAACTGCTCATATTATTAAGGTCAAGATATGACTAATTGGAAGTATTTTGTTGTCAAGTACACATACTAGAAGCTCAACATTTTTATGCCAATACTGGATGTTGGTAGATGAGATGTCCCGACAAAGTGAGAAATATCCAAATTACCCTACCATGGGATAATCTGGTGCTGTATGACTATTTGCTCGCACCTGCCATTTTTACTGTCCTTGGGGTAAATGGCTGGTAGGGGAGACTGCTGTACCAAGCAATATGTTTAATTCCTGTAAGTTCTTTATTTTTCAATCAAATTAAATGGTTTTCTAGTGATACACTCCATATTCATCTCCAATAAATCAGAGAACTTGTTTGACATTTAAAAAAATCAAAAGTGTAAAGTGGCCCAAGAAACAAAATGCCTTTGTACCTTGCACCATGGGATACTGTACCTTGGGCTACCAGATGTAACATACAGTTTAATTTAAAATAATAGAGGTAAGTATTGGCAACATCAAATATATTTCTGCTGAAGTGCCATCGTACTGAAACTTGTAATAAAGAGCAAAGCCCTGCAGTGACTTACTTTTTTGCAATAAAATTGTTAGGGAATTAAAATTTTCTTTCAATATCACACCACCAAGTTATCCCACATCCCAATTACCCTATACTACCCTGCTTTTATTGTTTACAAAATATGGATACCTGCAATTGATTTGCTACCCCTTCCGGTTTTTTTTTTTTTTTTTTTTTTTTTCCAGTGTAAGACAGATTATCTACTGGGAACAAAATACCATACACACATCTGTTAACACAACCTAAAACTGTTGATTAAACAGTTCACACGAACACGGTACCTGTAAATCAAGTGAATGACCCTGATGACCTTCGACACATTTTAAAAATTTAAAAAACAATCACAACTTAGGAAAACTGTTAGTAGCAACTAAGGCATAATACTTGGAAGCAATATTTTCTTTATAATATGAATACTCAAGCAGCAAGATATTTTCTTAAATTTTAAATTATAAACTTACTAGCTGAGGATCTGAGAAATTAGGTAGAGTCTTTGTTGTCAATGGTATAACCAAACACGTTCCAGCAAATACTGCCACAGCAACTAAGATGACATATGGATGATGTGTCACAATACGAGCAAACCTGTAAGAGATGATGCAATGTTAATTAAACTTCACTCCACAACAAAGAAAAGGAAACAACATTTAAAACAATTGTCACAGCTCATAATTTCTTAATAACATGTCATTAGTTCCAAATGTGGAAAACCTGAAAAATTTTAAAAGCCTCAGAAACCAGGTTTACAAAATTTTATTTGACAGTGAAGTTTTATTAAGTATAAAATATTTAATTTACCAATCAATAAATGAACATGTGAACTGATAAGCTGAGTTAGTTTTAAACATAAATGTAAAGTCTCAGTCTCAAACTAACCCACAAACTTTGCATTGGAATATTATTCACTGAGCAATTGGCTGCGTGGTTTGGGTCACGTAGCTATCAGCTTGCATTCAGGAGAGAGTGGGTTTGAACCCCACTGTCGACAGCCCTGAAGATGGTTTTCTGTGGTTTCCCAATTTCACACCAGGCAAATACTGGGGCTGTACCTTAATTAAAGCCACAATTGCTTCCTTCCCACTCCTATCCCATCATCGCCATAAGACCTATCTGTGTTGGTGTGACGTAAAGCAAACTGTCAGAATATTATTCCTTCAGCGTATCAAAAGATGCAGTTTCACTCACTGACTGGTAAACCTATTCTACAGCAGTGCTCTTTGCCGAAAGGAAGTTGCAAAGAAAATGATTGTGATAAATCCCCGAAATCCCCATGGTGCAAGAGCCCCAAAGGGCCATGGCCTACCAAGCGAACGCTGCTCAGCCTGGAGGCCTAAAGATTATGAGGTGTCATGTGGTTGGCACAACAAATTCTTGTGGCTGTTATTCTTGGCTTTCTAGACTGGGGCTGTTATCCCACCATCAGAGAGCTTTTCAACTGGAATCACGTAGGCTGACTGGACCTCGAACCAGCCCTCAGATCGAGGCAAAATCCCTTATCGGGCCAGAAATCGGACCCAGGGCCATCGAGTAAGAAGCAGGAATGCTACCCCAACACCGCGGGGCTGGCACTGAAAATGAAAACCCACAGCCTGTTTCCAGTCATTCGAATGGGTCAGGAATGGAATGAACAAGGCCCCCATTTAGAGCGAGGATAGGAATCGTGCCGGCTGCCGAAGCCTGTCGCACTCCTCTGGGGCAATGATTAATGAACGACAGATGGAAGGAATTGATATTGGAGAGTGTTGCTGGAATGAAATATGACAGGGAAATCCGGAGTACCCGGAGAAAAACCTGTCCCGCCTCCACTTTGTCCAGTACAAATCTCACATGGAATGGCTGGGATTTGAACTACGGAACCCAGCGGTGAGAGGTCGGCGCGGTGCCACCTGAGCCATGGAGGCTCCTACGTATTAAGATAATGATTAATATTTATTATGGGAAAATCTACAGATTATTTAATTTAGTAGAATGTCTCTTTACAATAAAGATTCGCACTGATGCAGGCAGAGGTGCATTCATACAAATGTCTGACACACCCTATAGAAGGCTGCTGAAGGTGTTACTTCAGATTCTGCATAATTAGCAAGCAAGGGCAGAAACTGTCATACCACCTAGTGCCAAACATGCTCGACCTGTGAAAGCCTGACACCACAAAAGGGGTCAAGGGAAGTCTATAACTTAACAGGCTTAATTTTGTTAAGAAATGGATTAGAGCAGCAGCTCCATAAAGCTTCAGGATATCCTGAATATACTGTTGCACTGTCATGGTTCTGAGAATGACTGTCAGCTGGAACTGGGGAAAAAAGGTGAAGGTTCTCTGTACCAGAACATATTGCACAACAGTGACATCTTGATTTGTGCACTGTCCAGGGTATCTTCATTATTCTGTGGTCTTCTCTCTCCACGTAAAACATTGATTAGTCACTAAACACCAGTCCACAAGTGACCTTGCCATCCACACACAATAACACAGTACTGTAAGCAAAGCTCAACAATAGCAAAGAGTTAATGGAAGACTGCATATGACATATTGAAGATGCATAAGATGCAGATTTTGTTCTACAAGGCACCTTGTGACTGAAATTTTACAGTTTGATACTTACTGATGTTGAACCTGTCTCTGGATGGCGGACGGACATATGGATCTATTAACGGTTGTACAAGCCATGGGTTTAATTTAAATGAAAGCTACAAGTAAATAAAGAAATTCATTTCTTTTATATTGAATAGTGAGAGTTGAACAATAATTTGATGTATAACACACCACTTCTGGTTGATCTCTCCTTAAGTGTAAGTTTTTAAACCGAATTTGACCACAAATAGTAAATCTACTCAAAACTCCAACTTAATCCTTTCTTATTCTAGGTTAAAAAAAGGGGGATAGTAATTGCACCAGAGCTTATCCACCAATAAATGTCCATCTTTAATTGAAGATGGCATGTCTGCAGGCCTAAATGAAGAGGCTGAGAGAGCATGCTAGTGAGGAGAGCACAGTTGTTCACAATGCATCTAGGAAATACTCTGTTTACAACTACAGTACACAACAGGGGGCCATACAGCGAGATCTCTTGCAAGATGAACTCAGATGAAATGGTCACTACCAATTCTTCAAAACAAGAAATATTTACTTTTAAGTCATGAGGGAGCTACCGTAGTCTTTGTTACAAATGAATTATGAAAATTACCTGTAGGCCTATTCAACGAATTTCATGGGTTGGTTGCAATAACAAATTTTTACTTACCAGCTCATGTTCTTCTTAGCAGCAGGATTAATGAAATCCGAATTGAGGGTTCCAGAATTCCCGACATCACACCTATAAATGCAATAACAGGCATTGAAACACAGCACAGATAATTAACTAAAAACAGTAACATCCCATAACCAATAACAATTTGCAAGAGGTAACGCAAACTAGTGAGAGATATGCGTCAAAAAGAAATGTAACTTCAACTTTGTTTTATAATGTGCATAACATGTAAAAATAGAAAATTGCACGTGGAGTTAACACCCTCTCTCACCTACCCTAACCTCAACCCTTCGGAGTAAACAATGTCATCAGTGCGCCTCTGGACCAATGGAAGAGAAGATTGGATGTTATCCATCCGAAATACTGTAGCTGCAGTGATTCAGGAGAGAATAAGTAACCGTAAGGTGCTAACTGCACACTACTATTGTAAAAATTAGTCACTTAAGTAAGAGGAACTTTGTTTTTCTCTCCACACCAGAATGTAAACAAACGAATGCACGTGGGGCCAGCAACGAAGACATGACATTTCACTCTCAACGACATTTCATAATTACATTACACATTGAATGAGATTCGAACACCACCCGTCGTGATGTTAACAAGTGCAATATCACTCGGCTGTCACAGCCTGAGTTCAATATTGCTAATAATAATAATAATGCTAACTGGTTTTATGTCCCACTAACTACTTTTACGGTTTCCGGAGACGCCGAGGTGCCGGAATTCTTTCCCGCAAGAGTTCTTTTACGTGCAAGTAAATCTACCGACACGGGGCTGACGTATTTGAGCACCTTAAAATACTTCAAATACTGTACCACTAGACTGAGTAGGATCGAACCTGCCAACTTTGGTCAGGAAACCAGCGCCTTAACAGCCTGAGCTAAATTTAGTATAAATCACATGTATTTTATTCCTTCTGTATTTAGACACACAGAAACATGGGGAAGCTTGTACAATATCGAAGAAGCAAGCAAACTTGCAGTTCTATGTGACTGTTGACATCAAGATCACAGGCACGGGACCTCCAGATTAACGCGCAGTACGGTAGATTCTGAACCACAAAGACATGACATTTCACTCTCAGTGACATGTATGCATTGAATGAGATTCGAACCCCATCCGTCGTGATGTTAACAAGTGCAATGTCACTCGGCTGGCACGGCCTAAGTACAATATTGTTAATAATAATAATAATAATAATAATAATAATAATAATAATAATAATAATAATAATAATAATAATAATAATAATAATAATAATGTCATTTGTTTTACGTCCCACTAAGTACTTTTACGGTTTCCGGAGACGCCGATGTGCTGGAATTCTTTCTCACAGGAGTTCTTTTATGTGCCAGTAAATCTACCGATACGGGACTGACGTATTTGAGCACCTTCAAATACCATCAGACTCGAGTAGGATCGAACCTGCCAACTTGGGCTCAAAAAGGCAGCGCCCTAACCGCCTGAGCCACTCAGTCCGGCAACTTTAGTATATCGGTAAATCACATACATTTTATTCCTTCCGTATTTAGACACGCAGAACTGTAAAACTGTTTATCAAAACTGAAATATATCGCTAAAATATTATACCGTTAGTTTGTTATAATTCTTTTGGGGAATCGAACTGCTAACATTGTTTTGGAAGTTCTTGATCCGTAAAAAACAATAGGTCCTCGTAGTAGGGAAAGGTGGGGGAATTCCGCCACCGCGGGCAATACCGCCAGCCAGTTACATTTGAATAACCGCGCGTCGAGCATGTGGGTGAATACGCGTGATCTCTAGCGGATGACTACCCAAACACTCCAAGGTATGTCAGTTTCCTGTAAGTAAACGTATTTCTACTTGGAGATTGAACATCTGATCTAAAATCATCCTTTATCATCTTATTTTGTGACATAAATTAAACTGAGGTAAGGGTAGTTTAAATTTGCGATCGTCAAATTACGGCTATATTTTATAGAAGTATGATCATTATTAAGTATTTTATAACAAACTTTTCTTTTGTTCATTTTGTTGGTTAGGCAGCATTTTGATCCAATATAGCCATGTGCTAACGGGGTAATGTCGCCACAGGTGGCAGTATTCCCCCATGCAACTTTTCAGTGGGCGCAATTATATTCCTTTATTTTCAGCTGCCTCGAAACAGACTGAGAAGAACAGAAAAACCTAACTGGACTGCGGAGGACTTGCCGAAAGCTATTAAAGCAGTGAATGTGGACTAGTCTGTTAAAATGGTGTCCAAGATGTTCAACAAACCAGAAAAAAACATTACGAGATAGGCTCAAAGACAGTAAATGAGAAAAAAACCTGCATTGGGGTGAAAACCTTTATTTTCTGAAGAACAAGAGAAAGAAATTCGTCATCACCTGTTGCTCGTATCACAGATATTTTATAGCTTCTCTATCGTAGAACTTCGTCGTCTGACATTCGATCTGGCAGAAGGAAATGGGATTGCTCATAATTTCAACCGGACAACATAGCTGGCTGGTCCAGATTGGGTTTATGGTTTTTAAAGAGAATTGCTTACTTCTGCACCTATGAAAGCCATATTTGAAGAAGCAAAAAGTAATATATGTATTCATATGTGATGAATATGGAAAAAACAATGAATTGTGGTATAAATGCACATACTGCTCTAAGTGGGCCCATGCAGAATGCAGTTGTCAAAATTTTCCTGAAAACTAGGTTTGTGTTTTGGGGTCACGTTTCCGGAGTATCCGACGGGCTTCATGGCACGGCCAAGGAGTACATTAAGGGCATGTGCTTTTTTCTCACTATTTATGAAGAGTGAGAGCTGGTAAGGAATGATGGGAAGGGAGAGTAGGACATACCCGTAAGAGGACGGAGTGGGTACGGGCCCACTCCAAATAAGCAAAAGAAGGGAGGATGTGAAAGGCGGGACGTGGGATGAGAGCGGCTCCAGTTTTCACGTGGACGGCCGCAATGGAATGGTGAGAAAAAAGCGCATTGTCATCTGATAGGGCCGGTCGTGTCGTCATCGGGAGGGTGGCCTTCTTCTCACCAGGGGTGATGACACGGCCGGAGAGTAGCAGTAGTTAGTATTTATTATTATTGTGAACATGTATTCGGGGCTGAACGCCTGTTATGTTCATTAATAAATAAACTAGTAAACGATGATTTTTGTTTGTGTAATTATATGTAGCGTCTATCGTGCCGGTAATTGTGCATTTGTCATCCAAGACTACCTGTATGTAGGCCTATCCATTAAATTTGCTAATGGCGCTATTACCGCAGTCGAATGGCGGAATTGCCCTCGTGCTATGGGCATTACAGCCACATTCACTGTTATACATTATGTATAACAACTGTGTATACTTAGTACTGCACAAACTATTATAATAAGGAACTACGTATATTCTGTATTGTGTTCTTTACTACAAGGTGGCGCACGATAGGTCACCCAATTGAATTTTGATCCTACAAGTATACTATTGGGGCAATAGCTTTCAAATTGTGCGCTCAACTTCGTGCAGTTCTTGGAAATTACTCCAGATGTCGTTACGACTTCATCGCTTTTGTTTTGAGTCCGCCATTTCAGTTTGCCGCGATGGCGGACAAAGAACGATAGACAGTCGCACAAAAGACGAACAGTGTTACATTGACACAGAGAAGGTTTCGTGCTCATTTCGGCACACGGTTGGCTCCCAGCCCACAGACAATACGCAGATTACATCACAAATTTGCAGGTACTGGATCTGTTTTGGAGTGTAAGCGGCCACATGCACGTACCGTACGTTCACCGCAAAACATTGAAGCAGTTCGAGTGGCTTTGACTCGTAGTCCGAGTAAATCAACAAGAAGAGCCAGTGCCGAGTTGGGAATTTCACGCCGATCTGTACAAAGAATTATTCAATCCGAGCTTCGCTTGTATCCATACAAGATGACTGTGACACATAAGCTTACTGCGAGAGGTAAGGAGCGGAGACTACATTTTGCAAGGTGGGCAATCGAGCAAGACCAAGAGGCAGTGCTACGCAACACATGGTTTTCGGACAAAGCTTATTTTTACGTGAACGGTGTTGTGAACAAACAGAACGTTCGATTTTGGGCACCGTGAACCTCCACGAATAATCCACACGAAAGACACCTACGGGGAGAAAGTGTGCGTGTGGGTCGCGATGTCAAGTCATGGAATCATCGGTCCGTTTTTCTTCGATGCTACAGTAACCGGTGAACGCTATTTAGACATGCTGCGAAACCAGTTCTTTCCTCAACTAATGGCCACAGGTCTTCCATTCGAGACACAATGGTTAATGCAGGATGGAGGACGCCCCCATACTGCCAACGTTGTGCTTTATTTTCTACACGAAAGACTTGGCCTTAGGGTATTGTCAAACAGATTTCCAGAACGTTATGAAGGAGAAGGAATATGGCCGCCTCACAGCCCGGATATTAACCCATGTGACTTCTTCCTTTGGGGGTTCCTTAAAGAGAAGGTGCACCACAGAAAACTCGAAAATGCAGTGCAACTTAGGGTCATCATTGTGGAGTTATGCCGCGCCATTCCAGAAGATTTGTGTCTGAGAGTCGTCACAAATGCACGTGTGCGATTTGAAGAAGTTGTAAAACAAAACGGCAGTCATATTGAACATGTGATTCATTAGTTTGTAACCGAGCTCGATAGCTGCAGTCGCTTAAGTGCGGCCAGTATCCAGCATTCGGGAGATAGTAGGTTCGAACCCCACTATCGGCAGCCCTGAAGATGGTTTTCCGTGGTTTCCCATTTTCACACCAGGCGAATGCTGGGGCTGTACCGTAATTAAGGCCACGGCCGCTTCCTTCCCACTCCTAGCCCTTTCCTGTCCCATCGTTGCCATAAGACCTATCTGTGTCGGTGCGACGTAAAGCAACTTGCACAAAAGAAAAGAAATAAAACCATTAGGTTGTATTTCCAAGCTGTATTCTTTACTTCTACATCAATAAATTGCAAATCTTGTCAACAACAAATGTGTTATTTATGAAACAAGTCAGGTGACTTATCGTGCGCCACTCTGTACATTAAACTATATTAACACCAAGTGCCATTATCCTTAAGGTGGCGCCATTCCCCCATCCTCCCCTACCTACAATGAACTTGGCGTACATAAATAGCCTATCATCTGATCCATTGCCTGACTTCTGAGAATCCTTGACTTTCTTCAGTTCTTTCCGAATACAATTTCATAGTGGATTATTGGTTTTACCACTGCTTCTTTTGTAGCTTCGGAAACAATTTTCGATAACTTCACTCGATTGTTCACAAACAACATTTTGTTTCGTTTTTAATTGTGTACTCTTTACTTGTTGCCTTTAATGCTTTCACGGCACGCACTTATAGACAAGCCCAAAAGCCTATACAATATCATGTCTACTCTTTACTTGTTATTTTCCATAAGCACGAATTAGAACAGCATAGCTGGATTCGTTTTGAAATGCTCGAGTCCGACATTATGTCCTTCAGAGTAAACAATGACATCAGTGCGCCTCTGGACCAATGGAAGATAAGACTGGATGTTTTCCATCCATCCGAAATAGTGTATCTGCAGTGATTCAGGAGAGAATAAAGTAACTGTAAGGTGCTAATTGCACCTTCAACAGATTTACTTCGAGCTAAGCCTAAGACGATACAGGGACGAAAATTCTGCCAAACACGGTTCGTCATACCTGTCATTTCGGATCTACGCAGGCAGGACGGACGTTGGCGGGTTTGATACCGGCTTGGTCCGATGGTATTTGAAGATGCTCAGATACGCCAGCTTCATGGCGGTTGATTTACCGGCATGTAAATGAACTCTGAGGGACAACTTTTTGGCACCACGGTGTCTCCGATAATCGTAAAGGTAATTAGTGGAAAGGAAAATCAATAACATAATTATTATGATGGCCCAAGAATGAAAGGAGAGGGCATGTAAGTCTCTTGGAAGACCCCAACTAGAGTATGGTTCCAGTGTATCGGACCCTCACCAGGATTACTTGATTCAAGAACTGGCAAAAATCCGAAGAAAAGCAACTCGATTTGTTCTGGGTGATTTGCGACAAAAGAGTAGCGTTACAAAAATGTTGCAAAGTTTGGGCTGGGACGACTTGGGAGAAAGGAGACGAGCTGCTCGACTAAGTGGTATGTTCCGAGCTGTCAGTGGAGAGATGGCGTGGAAAGACATTAATGGACGAATGAGTTTGAGTGGTGTCTTTAAAAGTAGGAAATATCGCAATATGAAGATAAAGTTGGAACTGGGGCAAATATTCGTTTATAGGAAGGGGAGTTAGGGATTGGAATAACTTACCAAGGGAGATGTTCAATAAATTTCCAATTTCTTTGCAATCATTTAAGAAAAGGCTAGCAAAACAACGGATAATCTGCCACCTGGGCGACCGCTCTAAATGCAGATCAGTATTGATTGATTGATTGATTAATTGATTGATTTAATTAAAATCCACCCTTCTCCCAGTGCACAATGCGTTACATTAGTGGAGACAAATGATGTCGATGTTTGGCCTCTTAAATGATGATGATGATGATGATGATGATGTAAACATCTTTTAAACTGTTGCCTTCATTTATATTAATAATAGGTGGAACAGATTGAGTAAGATAGGATGGTACATTGCGGTAAGGTGTCTCCTGTGATGTAATAATAATAGGCCCTAATAATAATAATAATAATTGTTACCGTGTTTTAGCGGTAGGTAGAGGTGAAAGAAGGTGCGGGTGTGAATGGATCTCAAGCTACGAAATTATAGTGCCCGTAAAGTAAATTTAAAATTTAATACGGTTATATTTTCTTTTCAAAATAAATAAGTAACAAGCATGGCAGGTACAGAATAGCAAGTCAAAATAAGGTAGTTACAATTTTTACAGAATTTGGGCTTCGCGCCCCGAGTTCACAATGCTTGGGCAATCAGCTCAGTTTTACCCCAAACACAAGTTTTAACAGAGGGGCAGAAAACCCCATTCATACCTAGGAGCCCTTGCTCCAAATTACACTGAAAAGCCTCCTCGAGGCATACAACATACAATTTTCAAAAGAGCCACTCGCTCTCAAATTTAAGCCTCTCACAGGCCACACCAAACTCCACCTTCAAGCTGTCCTCAACGGACATAAACACAGGGGTAAAATACCCAATCTACTGAGGTCTATTAAACGAAAAGAATGTTAATTAAATGACCTCTAAAATAACAATTTGAGAGGAGGCGAACTTGCACTCCTAATACACTAGATTAAGACCTACTTGGCGCTAGGCCGTTAATACAAGGGCTAATCCCATACTAAAGAGGTGACTTAAGAAGAGAACAATTTGTTTTACATTAACGAAGAATAGGTTGAGAAAAATAAGTTCACCTCAAGACAATGTGAGTGGGAGCTCGAGAGGGTTAGCACTCTCTATCCCAGAATGTAGCTTTCCCAGAGAATAGATGAAAAGAGTAGTTACATTTACATTTTAGGAAAAGGTTACATGGTGGAACGCTTCGCACCCGCCCCGAGAGTTAAACTGCTGAGCTAGCAAAGAAAGAATATATTAATCGGCCATTACCTTATTGATGACCGCTGCCGGAGAAAGAGGCGCTTCCCGCCTCCTGCTATGTACTTAATACACTGAAAGATGGAACAGAAGTGGCCCGGAGACCCAAAAATCAGCAGTTTATATCCTCTCGCGGAAGGTTCTAGGTGTTAGGGGAAAGAAAACACCCTCCCACAAACCTTTTATTGGCTAGGGTATAGAAACATATTCAAGTTGGGGAAGATACCAATGATTGGTCAGAAATTAATAACAGAAATTCGGGATTGGTCAAAAGCAAAACAAGGGGAAAGAGAGGGGTATACAGCCAACTTAAACAATAACAGAAAGAAATTTAACAAAGAACAAACTTTTGAAATAAAATTTTCTCCAAAGAACAGTTATTTTTCTTCCCACTAGGGTGCACTATTGTAGTTTTTCAGTGGTGTCCTCTAGAAGAGAAGGTTCACACCTCTTACTTCAAGCAAAACAAAAGTACGTCGAAAATGACACAGTTCACAAACTCAAAAATTTCCAGGTGGTGACATCTTCTGAGAAACTAGAAAATTAATAGGGTAAATAAAGTTCAGACTTCCTCCAGCAGAGGAGTTTCCACAGGCGCACATTTTAAATTAGCGGAGTGGAGGTGTACCGCCCGGTACAGACCTCCCCCCCCCCCAAAAGTTCCTCGAGGGATGACACATGAAGTCAGTTTGAAACAAGTTCCAAGTTATGATGTGAATATGAAGATAGATTGCAGAAGCATTTATGAGATTTTCTTAATTTGGTTTGTTTCAGTTTCAAAATTTTGTTGTTGCAAGTGAAGTAAAGTCTTTCTGTTTGTAGTAGTTGAATTCTGAGGAAAAACTTTTAATACTTAAAAGTGAAGAAAAAATTTTGCAATGTCCACCAAATATTGCTGTTGAATTCCCATGAAACGGTATTAAGGTTGAACAGGAATGTCTATGTAGTTGATGTAGGCTAAGTTGGATGGCCAGACCGGCCGTTACAGCTTGCGTCCAAAGGAAGCCGCTCGGACCCCTCAAGTACCCTGAGATACCGCTCGCCCGCACTATGAGGGGAGCAGTGGTGTTGAAACACGCCGCGCCCGCGGTGAAGGAATACAGGCTGCGGGCAAGTAGCAGGACGTGCGCCGCACATCAGCCTAGGCCGGGAGGAGAGCTCCGGCTCGCCGTGCACATGTCGTCATCGCTGGGGCCGAGGGGGCCCGTCCTCGAACCCAGCCGCGGCACAGCGCCGCGCGGCTGCGGGGGCATTGAAACATTAAAGCTAGGCGGCAGAATTGTGTTGGACCATCATTTTTCTTTTGAGGGCACAGGCATGTAGAGAGATTGAGGGGCCAGCGGCGTGCAGATATCCATGGCATTTCATCTAAGCCAGCCACTGTGTGTAGTGGAGCAGGAGACGGGAGCGTGGTAATGGCCGTGACAAGGACAGGATGGCAGTTTAACAATCGGGGGAGGTTTACAAGAAATGCTTACATATAAAATAAAATAGAAGGAGCAGAATGCCTTAAGAGTGGAACTCAAAAAAAAAAAAATATAACCATCGTATTCCTATCAAATTATATGAAGCAAGTTGAAACAAATTTACACCGGTTTCACCTGGGACAGGTGAACCCTAGATATCCTCTCGGTGGCTGAATTGCTTACTAACAATGTAACTGGAGTAAGAAAATCGAGAATGATGCATGGCCCATGAAATCTGGGGGCAAGCTTGCCCGCGGGAACAAAATTCTTGACCATAACCTGGTCACCTACCTTCAAAGTGGTGGGTCTCCGTCCACGATCATACTTTTCTCTAACCTTTTCATGAGATACCTTAAGATTGGCTTTAGCCTTCTTCCAAAGATCTTTAATATTATCCGGATCTATTGTCTCGGGTAGAATGTCACTCAGAGACCAAAGGTTAGAGAGCGGAGTGTTGGGAACAAACTTGAACATCAAGGAAGCTGGAGTGAACTTATGAGATTCGTGAACCGCCGAATTCAAAGCAAAAGCTAACCAATGCAGGGACGTGTCCCACCTGGAATGATCTTCATGATGATAGGCAATAAGTGCGGACCTGAGATTACGATTAACCCGTTCAGCCAGAGATGGTTGAGGGTAATAAGCAGAAGTAGTTACATGAGAGATGGATAAGTCAAAACAGAATTTACGAAATAAGTTAGATGTAAAAGCCTTCGCATTATCAGATACAATATATTGGCACGGACCAAAAGAAGCAAAAATAGAATTTAAGCAAGTAATGGTGGACTGAGCGGTAGCCAGCTTAGTCGGAAATAACCAAGAAAATCTGGTAAAACCATCTACACACACAAAGATGAACTTGTTGGCATTACCCTTTGACTGGGGGAAGGGTCCTACATAATCAATATACAGGCGTTCCATGGGGCGCGACGCTTGCTGAGAAGACAAGAGGCCTACCTTGGTGGACATGGTCGGTTTACTAAGCAAACAGGATTTACAAGCCTTTACTAGTTCACGGATTTCACCGTCCATACCTTTCCAGATGAACATATCACGAATTTTTTCACGAGTTTTAAAGATACCAAGATGCCCTCCTAATGGGGTCTCATGATAATACTTGAAGATCATAGGTACAAGAACAGCTGGAACAACAACTTTCATCATCTTATCATGCCTCGAAGGGCAACATAGAACCCCATTCCTCAGAACATAAGGGACAACATGTTCCCCAGAAGAAAGGGTTTCCATTATCGGAGCCAGCGTCGGATCTTCACGTTGGTATTTCTCGATATCCCTAAAAAGCATGGGAGCATCTGTTAGGATGGCATTAACCTCAGATAGTATGGACTCGGAAGGTGATGAACTGTCGACCGGTTCGTGGGTCTCGACGTCGTTAGAAAACATACGGCTGAGTCCATCAGCAACAACATTTTCGATACCTCTGATATGTCTAACATCAAATTGGAAGGCAGAAATACGGATGGCCCAACGGGCTATACGACCAGTACGACGCGGTCTACCTAAGACCCAGCTTAAGGCTTGATTATCTGTCTCCAGGTCGAATTTGACGTGTTCCAGATAGAGACGGAACTTTTCTAAGGCGAATAAGACTGCCAAACCTTCAAGCTCATATATGGAGTACTTTGCTTCTTGAGCCGAGAGAGTCCTAGATGCATAGGCGATGGGGCGCCTCCCTAGTTCAGTCTCTTGGAGAAGGACTGCAGCTACCGCCGACGACGATGCGTCGGTTTGGACAATGAATTTCTTCGAGAAATCAGGCATAGCAAGTACAGGGGCATTACAAAGTGCTAATTTAAGGTCTTCAAAAGCGGCTTGTTGAGAAGGTCCCCACTCGAATTTGATGCCTTTCCTACGAAGAAGGTTTAAGGGCGCCGCTCTATTAGCGAAGTTAGGAATAAACTTCCTGAAGAAATTCACCATACCAATGAACCTGGCGATACCTTTAATGTCCTTGGGAGGTTTAAAATCACGGATGGCCTGTGTTCTAGAATGATCGACTGCTACACCATCGGGTGACACAATATGCCCTAGGAATGACATAGAGGGCTTAGCAAAGGCAACCTTGGACAACTTAACAGTTAACCCAGCCTTACGAAGGCGATCGAGAACTTCTCGCAGATGATCTAGATGTTCTTCAAAAGTCTCTGAAAATACGACGACATCATCTAAGTAGTGATATAAGTACTCGAATTTGATGTCGGAGAAGACCCTATCTAGTAGCCTAGTGAGCACAGCTGCCCCCGTGGGGAGCCCGAAAGGTACGCGGTTGTATTCATATAAATTCCAGTCCGTGGCAAACGCTGTAAGGTGTTTAGACTCTTCGGCAAGGGGAATTTGATTATAGGCCTGATTCAAGTCCAAGATGGTGAAGAACTTGGCCTTACGAAACCATGAAAAACAAGAATGTAGGTCAGGAAGGGGCACAGATTGCAACACCACCTTCCGATTGAGAGCCCTGTAATCAATGACAGGCCTGAAGCCTCCTTGGGGTTTCGGGACTAGAAAAATAGGCGATGAATACGCCGACTTAGAGGGCCTAATAATACCATCCTTCAACATCTGATCGATAATTTCTTTCAGAGCCTTCATTTTCGGTGGAGATAGCCTATAAGGTGGAAAACGAACAGGAATCGAATCCGTGACCTCAATTTTGTATTCAATAAGGTCAGTAACACCAAGAGTATCAGAGAACACCTCGGGAAACGACAGACACAGTTTGCGAATACTATCAGCCTGCTCCTCAGGTAGATGTCTAAGGTCTAACAACATCTCATCCTGGGTAGGCGAAATAGAAGAACATGACACAGAATTACACTTTAATAGTGGGATTTTACAATTAGAAGCAAATTTGAATGTGCACGACCTAGACTGGAGATCGAGCACAAGACCAGTGTGAGAAATAAAGTCCGCTCCCAATATAATGGGGCAAGACAATTGCTTAGCCACAAACAATTTAACTTTCCATGTAAACTTAAAAATACGAATTTTGACCAGTAAGGAACCTAGAATTTCTAATGGAGATGAATTAGCCGATACGTATTGAACAGGAGAAGAGACATAGTCAGGAAGTTTACAAACCGTTTTCAATTTAGAATACCATTCAGCCGAAATAATCGAACAAACACTGCCTGAATCTAAGAGAGCTGTTATAGGCTCGTTATTTAACTCAATCTTAAGAAAAGGAACAGGTGCGGGGGTATCCGCCGCAATCCTAAGACATTCTTTAGGGCATTCAAAAGATGATTTTGAAGGCTGATCGTTCTCTGCATTTACAACCTGTTTACTAGGGGCTGAGTCTCGGGAAGATGGATTAGTCGACTCAGCCGAAGCCACTAGTCACTTTTTAGTATTGGCATAGGTGGAATTTGCACCAGAAGTTGAGCAGGAGGGGGTGCTATTTGAGTTTGGGCAATTCTTGGCGATATGTGAGAAGGCCCCACACTTAAAACAGCCTTGTGATGACCCGGCTCCCTTCCTTGTCCCACTTGACTTGATCAGTGGACACTTGTTGCGCAGATGGTCAGGCGACCCGCAAGCATAACATTTACGGGGATTGACTGGTCGGCGAGGTGGAGGCCGAGTATTACTAAAGGAAGGCGGGGGTTCTTTCGCGACACGCAAGGAATCGGCGTATCTAACTCCTTCCGCTGAGACGGCCAACGCTTCAAGTTCAGAGAAAGTTTGCGGGCACGCCGCGAAACACAAATATGACCTGTAGGGTGGTGAAATCCCTTCCACAATAGCTTGTACAATCTGATCCTCAGGGAAATGAAGAGCAAACACCCTAGTATAAAACTTCATGTCCTGTATGAAATCAGCCAAGTTTTCATCCAAGCGTTGTACACGGTAATAGTACTTCTGAATAAGGGAGGACCTGGCCCTAGCCGGGATGAAGTTAGCTAGCAAATGGGCATGGAAATCCTCAATAGATGATTGCTCGGCAATGGCTCTTACGATTTTATCTGAGAGAATACCAATAGCATACGGATAGATAATTTGCAAAATTTGACATGGAGAAAGAGAAAACACAAGGGCATGATCCTGAAATTCAACTAGAAATCTTAAAAAAGAAATTACATCACTGGTGGTATTAACGGAAAACTTAGAGATACCTCTGAGCAACATTGCCAATGGATGAGGCAAGCTGCTAAACCCGGGTGACATAGTAGGTAAGGGTTTCAATGGCAAGGAAGTTAATTCAGAACGGATGTTACTCAAAGATGCACGACGTTCAGATTCGTTGTCCAATGGGGCAGGGATAGTTTGAGCAGCAACGGTTATCCTATTAACTTCTCCCTTGGGAGGCGCTTCCTCACTACCTGCATTCACTATGGTGGGTTGATCAGATTTGGGAGGAACTTCCCCAGTTAACAATTGAGTGACCTAACTAGATAATTCGGAAATATTTTCCAGGAGCGTACTAGCTTCCTTCCTCTGAACGTCATTCAGTTTTAGAGACAACAGATCGTTAACCCTATTCGAAAAATGATATAGCCTGCCTTGCACACGCTTAATTTGATTAGGAGACGGATCATTTTCATCAAAAAAACTAACTACAGAAGCTAGCCCAGTAATATTCTCGACGATCGTGGAAAGAGAGTCATCAATTTCTTTCTCTCCCAAATTGGGGATGGAAATGGGCAAATCAAGGGACTCTCTAAGCTTGTTAGTGTCTACTGCAACCGTGCCTCCAGATTGCACATTTCTGATAGTTAATTCATAGATCAACTCCTCCTTGCGCAAATAGTTAAGATGGAGAACATCGCGAGGGCCGGGCATGGTGACAGAACAATTTTGAAAAACTCAAAAAATTCCAGCAACTGGGAAAATAGTTAGAGTTCGGAACAAAACAATGTTTAGCCGTCAAAAGGGGCTAAAATGAGACCCATTCAACCACGCTCTGCTACCACTTGTTACCGTGTTTTAGCGGTAGGTAGAGGTGAAAGAAGGTGCGGGTGTGAATGGATCTCAAGCTACGAAATTATAGTGCCCGTAAATTTAAATTTTTTTTTTTTTTTTGCTAGTTGTTTTACGTCGCACCGACACAGATAGGTCTTACGGCGACGATGGTACAGGAAAGGGCGAGGAGTGGGAAGGAAGCGGCCGTGGCCTTAATTAAGGTACAGCCCCAGCATTTGCCTGGTGTGAAAATGGGAAACCACGGAAAACCATTTTCAGGGCTGCCGACAGTGGGGTTCGAACCTACTATCTCCCGAATACTGGATACTGGCCGCACTTAAGTGACTGCAAAATTTAAAATTTAATACGGTTATATTTTCTTTTCAAAATAAATAAGTAACAAGCATGGCAGGTACAGAATAGCAAGTCAAAAATAAGGTAGTTACAATTTTTACAGAATTTGGGCTTCGCGCCCCGAGTTCACAATGCTTGGGCAATCAGCTCAGTTTTACCCCAAACACAAGTTTTAACAGAGGGGCAGAAAACCCCATTCATACCTAGGAGCCCTTGCTCCAAATTACACTGAAAAGCCTCCTCGAGGCATACAACATACAATTTTCAAAAGAGCCACTCGCTCTCAAATTTAAGCCTCTCCCAGGCCACACCAAACTCCACCTTCAAGCTGTCCTCAACGGACATAAACACAGGGGTAAAATACCCAATCTACTGAGGTCTATTAAACGAAAAGAATGTTAATTAAATGACCTCTAAAATAACAATTTGAGAGGAGGCGAACTTGCACTCCTAATACACTAGATTAAGACCTACTTGGCGCTAGGCCGTTAATACAAGGGCTAATCCCATACTAAAGAGGTGACTTAAGAAGAGAACAATTTGTTTTACATTAACGAAGAATAGGTTGAGAAAAATAAGTTCACCTCAAGACAATGTGAGTGGGAGCTCGAGAGGGTTAGCACTCTCTATCCCAGAATGTAGCTTTCCCAGAGAATAGATGAAAAGAGTAGTTACATTTACATTTTAGGAAAAGGTTACATGGTGGAATGCTTCGCACCCGCCCCGAGAGTTAAACTGCTGAGCTAGCAAAGAAAGAATATATTAATCGGCCATTACCTTATTGATGACCGCTGCCGGAGAAAGAGGCGCTTCCCGCCTCCTGCTATGTACTTAATACACTGAAAGATGGAACAGAAGTGGCCCGGAGACCCAAAAATCAGCAGTTTATATCCTCTCGCGGAAGGTTCTAGGTGTTAGGGGAAAGAAAACACCCTCCCACAAACCTTTTATTGGCTAGGGTATAGAAACATATTCAAGTTGGGGGAAGATACCAATGATTGGTCAGAAATTAATAACAGAAATTCGGGATTGGTCAAAAGCAAAACAAGGGGAAAGAGAGGGGTATACAGCCAACTTAAACAATAACAGAAAGAAATTTAACAAAGAACAAACTTTTGAAATAAAATTTTCTCCAAAGAACAGTTATTTTTCTTCCCACTAGGGTGCACTATTGTAGTTTTTCAGTGGTGTCCTCTAGAAGAGAAGGTTCACACCTCTTACTTCAAGCAAAACAAAAGTACGTCGAAAATGACACAGTTCACAAACTCAAAAATTTCCAGGTGGTGACATCTTCTGAGAAACTAGAAAATTAATAGGGTAAATAAAGTTCAGACTTCCTCCAGCAGAGGAGTTTCCACAGGCGCACATTTTAAATTAGCGGAGTGGAGGTGTACCGCCCGGTACAATAATAATAATAATAATAATAATAATAATAATAATAATAATAATAATAATAATAATAATAATAATAATAATAATAATAATAATAATAATAATAACCTTACCAACTTGCAAAGGCTTGTGTGTCACAGTGATGTAGGTAGTAGAACGGTAAGTGCAATCATATCGGATGGTAATCTCTTTGCAGACCAGACCAACGAATGATTAACTGAAAGAAGGCAGCAGCCCTTCAGATATTGTAAAGTTAGCAATCTGGATAATTGTTAGAAGAAGTCTTGTAATATTAACTACCTGATACTATAGAACGATTGGAAGTAATGGGAAACTACAGTCAAGCCCTGCTTAAGGTCCAAGTGACCCGAGCGGCCGCCCTGTGCACCGCGTATGTAGGGGCGCAAAGGCAAAGAACGTTACGATTCGGAGATTTAAAACAAATTTACTGCGTCCTTACAGCGTGTACGCAATAACCAACTAAAGATGTCTTAAGTAATTATACTAAAACAAGGGATCACCACAATGCCAAATTTATTACACTTAGTCATTTGTAGCATTTTCATCGAACCCATTTTCTCTTCCTCAGTTTGGTGTTGGCCTTGATACTATTGATTCAATTAAATAACTTAAAAAGAAACTGATAATTTGGCCTGTACTCCATACTACTGATCCCTCCAAGCCCAAAATAAGCCTGAGATAACCTAACCAAAATATACACTATTGTAATAATGTACTGGTAACACAATTTTTAAAGAAATAAACTGCAGATTATGCTCCACAAAGATAACAAATCAGCTACATTCATACAAGGCTATAATAGCCCGGATGAAAGTTTTGCCTTGAACCTTGAGATCTGATATATATATATATATATATATATATTGCTAGTTGTTTTACGTCGCACCGACACAGATAGGTCTTACGGCGACGAAATCTGATAATTTAAATTAAGACGGAAATCTAATAGTGACGGAAGACTCGGTGTATTGCATTGCATAGTATTGATTCATCAGTCTGAGGGCGTGTTCCATCCATAGCCGTGGGAGAGAATCTCAAAAAGACCGAGGAAATTTTCGGAGCCCGACGATCTAGACTGGCCTGTTCCTTCCCTCTACGTTGTACAGTGTTAGTAAACGATAGTGTGCACTAACTAGAACGAAGCATATACGTCAATTTTTCTTCACATTCTCTGTGTATCTTAAGTTATGCTGATAGCCTGATCAGGGGCAGCCTGGATGAGGCAGTAAAGGCATGCTCGGTTCACCCGAAGGTGGCTTCGATTCCCCGTCAGAAAGTCAAATATTTCAGAAACGAGATTTCTACTTCTGGAAGTGCACAGGGCCCTGAGGTTCACTCAGCCTACACCAAAATTGAGTATCAGGTTAATTCTTAGGGGCAAAGGCAGCCGGGCGTAGAGCTAACCACTCTACGCCACAAAGTGCTGAGGTTACGCATAGTGGAAGCATTTACCTTGCACCTCTCCCAGGGCCTTCATGGCCTGTACGGAGATGACTTTGGTCTTTGGTTTGCTTTGCTATTTAATTGCAATCAGGTTATAAAAAAGCATAGTAATCTCCGTACAGGCCATGAAGGCCCTTGGAGGCGTGGAAGGTAAAGGCTTCCACCATCTGTAACCTCGGCACTTGATGGAGTAGAGATGGTTAGCTCTACGCCCGGCCGCCTTTGCCCCTAGGAACTAACCTGGTACTCATTTTTGGTGTAGGCTGAGTGAACCTCCGGGCCATGTGCACCGTCGGAAGTGAAAATCTCGTTTCTTAAATTTTTCGACTTCCTGACGGGGATTCGAACCCACGTCCTTCTGGGCGAACCGAGCACGCCTTTATGGCCTTGGCCAGGCAGCACCTGATTGCAATTAAATACTATGTTGAAAACTTGTATTTCATTAAAACGGATTTTGGACGTCTTTGGGCCATGAATAACATTGCAAGAGTGGAGGACCTTACCTTCCATTTTGAAGATAAAAGCTTCCACTATTTGTTAAACTCGGCATTAGGCGGAATAGGATAGAGTGGTAAGCTCTCTGCCTGGTAGACTTTACTCCCAGGAATTAATCTGGAAATCAATTCTAGTGTAAGCTAAGCTATCCCCAAGGCCACCTGCCTATCCAGACATAAAAATCTAGTTTCTAAATTTTTCAGTTTTCTGTCGAGGAATCGCATCCACATCCTACCGGCGGAACCTAGCACACCTTTACATCTCGGCTATGCAGACCTCAAAGTGCAGGGAACACGATATACAGAGTTGTGGGGAGCCCTAAGGAGATTGGAAATAGAGCAGTAACATTTTGTGGTATTGTGGTCATCACTTAAGTACTCATCATCATCATCATCATCATCATCTGTTTATCCTCCAGGTTCGGTTTTTCCCTCGGACTCAGCGAGGGATACCACCTCTACCGCCTCAAGGGCAGTGTCCTAGAGCTTCCGACTCTTGGTCGGGGGATACAACTGGGGAGAATGACCAGTACCTCGCCCAGGCGGCCTCACCTGCTATGCTGAACAGGGGCCTTGCGGGGGATGGGGAAGATTGGAAGGAATAGACAAGGAAGAGGGAAGGAAGAGGCCGTGGCCTTAAGTTAGGTACCATCCCGGCATTTGCCTGGAGGAGAAGTGGGAAACCACGGAAAACCACTTTGAGGATGTCTGAGGTGGGAATCGAACCCACCTCTACTCAGTTGACCCCGTTCCAGCCCTCGTACCACTTTTCAAATTTTGTGGCAGAGCCGGGAATCGAACCCGGACCTCCGGGGGTGGCAGCTAATCACGCTAACCACTACACCACAGAGGCGGACACTCAAGTACTCATACGAAAGTAAAATGTATATGACAGCATGTGATATTGTGGTTCGTGTAGTAGCGTACTGTAACGCACATAACTGTGAGTGTTCCAAACATTGTAATACGGTACTAACACAGTATTTCCTGGAAGAAGTATGGAGAACTGGGAGAATAATTAATTCACACTCAGGTTAGGTATGGTCAGAGATTGAGCCACCCCCACTTCGATTCTCTAGCCTTCTGATGGAAAGTATCAACATTATCAACTAAGAAGTTATGCTCTCTTGAAGTTTATGTAGAATACTTTAAGTAAGTTCTTAACGTTAACATAAGTTGCTTTTTTATATGCATAACAACATAACAAAGTATTGAATGAGAAAAGTAGTTTTATATCCCTAATTTTTTAGATCGGATAGTTCCATTGTGAAAGCCTCCGTGGCTCAGGCGGCAGTGCGTCGGCCTCTCACCGCTGGGTTCCGTGTTTCAAATCTCGGTCACTCCATGTGAGATTTGTGCTGGACAAAGCGGAAGCGGGACAGGTTTTTCTCCGGGTACTCTGGTTTTTCCTGTCATCTTTCATTACAGCAACACTCTCCACTACCATTTAATTCCATCTGTCAGTCATTAATCACTGTCCGAGAGGAGTGCGACAGGTTTCGGCAGCCGGGACAATTCCTGTCCTCGCCGCAAGATGGGGGCGTAGATCATTCCATCCCTGACCTGGTCACTGACTGGAAAACAGGTTGTAGGTTTTCATTTTCAGTTCCCGTGTGGAAGAAAATTACCGCAAGATTCATTACAATGCCTATCATATTTTAAAATTCGTTTTCGAAGAGTCGGAGTCCCATGAATACATCCGTGCAAACACTAACACAGGAAATATAGTAGATACCAGCTTCCCGTACTTTACGGAAATAATGCGATTGATGCAACATTTCTCTGCAGTTAAGTCCTGAAATTCTTACCACGGAAAGTAATGGCCGCAAACCATTCGTTTACTCGCCTGCACGAGGAATGGGAACACATTTTAGAACTATTTATTTTCTTTCTTTCTTAATCTGTTTACCCTCCAACGTTGGTTTTTCTCTCAGACTCAGTGAGGGATCCCACCTCTACCGCCTCAAGGGCAGTGTCCTGGAGCGTGAGACTTTGGGTCGTAGGGGTAAAACTGGGGTGGAGGACCAGTACCTCGACAGCCCTCGTATCACTTTTCAAATTTCTTGGCAGAGCAAGGAATCAAACCCGGGCCTCCGGAGGTGGCAGCTAATCACACTAACCACTACACCACAGAGGCGGACATTTAGAAGAAATGTGATTTTAATTTACTATAATTATAATTTGATCAAGTTCAGCTTTCCAGGGGAATGATGATCTTTCTAAAGCTAGACACAGAAGAGCGATCTATCCTTCCAATTGGCCGGGTGCTGATCCAAAAACTTATCGTGTGTGGGGAATCCGTGATGTATCTTCGTGTCTCGGCAGGCACAGCTGGATATCCGTCCGATTCAAAATCCACCGCGCCGAGCCACCGAACCATCATTTGGACTTCTCGTGTGTAGGAAATCGCGGGGCTGATTAGATTCGAGCAATTTGTTGGCCTCACTGTGTGTGTGGAATTCGCGACCCAAACTGCTGTCTGCGTGATTTCGTTATTGAGGTGACTGGGAGATACCGTAATCTTCTTTACCTTTTTCATGTCCTGCTCCTTAGCTAAATGGTCAGCGTAATCGACTTCGTCTCAGAATGCCCAGGATTCGATTCCCGACCGGGTTGGGGATTTTAATCTTAAATGGTTAATTCTCGAAGCTCTGGGACTGGATATTTGTACTATCCCTGCAAATCACACACCACACACAAAATAGCTATGGAGGGAGAAATTAAGGAAATTCCTTACATCTCATTTTCAGGTAAAGGCAACCTCATGATGCATTTGAGGAATATATTGCCGAGAAAAAGGCTGTCCATTCCGGCTTCGACGGCACCTTTTTGTCAAAAACCATTAATGACGCTATTTTAACGTTGAAATTGGAGTGTTGAACGCCACTTCCAGAATAGTCACAGACGAAGAGCGTCTGCCTAGCCTACATCTTCCTAAGGAGGCGAGGATCCCATAATGAGTGCCTACGTCAGTGCTGTTGAGCCGTATACATAAAGATTACAAGTTCAAATGAGACATCTCCCACAAGTAATTCAACTATAGAGTTATTGAAAAATACACCTGCTGTCTCTTCTCCTTTATCCCGACTTTTAAATTAAACATTTCTCCTATATTTATTTTTCAGATTGCGCTTGATTATTTTTGTGAAATAAAGTCTATCAATACTGTACCGGGTGGTACACCTCCACGCCGCTTATTTAAAATTTGCGCCAATTGAAACTCCTCTGCTGGAGGAAGTCTGAACTTTATCTACGGTATTAATTTTCAAGTTTCTCAGAAGATGTCACTACTTGGAAATTTTGGAGTTTTTGAACTGGGTCATTTTTTATGTACTTTTGTTTTACCTGTAGTAAGAAGTGTGAACTTTCTCTTCTAGAGGACACTACTGAAAAACTACAACGGTGCACCCTAGTGCGAAGTGAAAGAACTGTTTTTTGGAGAAATTTTTATTTCAAAAGTTTGTTTCTTGTTAAATTTCTTTCTGTTATTGTTTAAGTTGGCTGTATACCCCTTTCTTTCCCCTTGTTTTGAATTTAGCCAATCCTGAATTTCTCGAATTCATTTTCCACCAATAATATGTTTCTTCTTCGTATTGTGTAGGGGTTTTCTTGGTGAACCAATAAAATCCTTGTGGGAGGGTGTGCTCATTTCAAAAACGCCTCGAACTTTCCGCGAGAGTATTTAAACTGCTGATTTTCGGGTCTCGGTGCCACTTCAGTACCATCTTTCAGTGTGTAAAGTACATAGCAGGGGGCGGGAAGCGCCTCTTTCTTCGGGCAGCAGTTCAACAACCAGGTAATGGCCATTTAATAACTTCTTTTCTTGCTAGCTCAGCAGTTTAACTCTCGGGGCGGGTCCGAAGCGTTTCCACCATGTAACCTTCCCTAAAATGTAAAGACACTTTGTATTTATTCTATCTTTTAAGCTACATATTGGGATAGAGAGAGCTTAACCCTCTCGAGCTCCCGCTCATATTGTTTTGAGGTGAACTTATTTCTCACAACCGATTCTTCCTTAATGTAATGTAAATTGTTCTTTTCTAAAGTCACCTCTGTAGTATGGGATTAGCCCTTGCATTAGTGGCCTAGAGCCAGATTAGGTTTTAAAACAAATGCATTAGGAGTGCAGATCGCCTCCTCTCAAGTTGGTATTTTAAAGGCCATATAATTAACCTTTTCTCACTCAATAGGCCTCAGTAGGTTGGGTATTTTACCCCTGTGTTTATGTCCTTAGAGGACAGCTTGAAGGTGGAATTAGGTGTGGCCTTTGACAGGCTTAAAATTTGAGAGCGGGTTGCTCTTTCTTGAAAATTTTGTTTTCTGCGCGCCTCAAGCAGGCTTTACTGTGTAATTTGGAGCAAGTGCTCCTGGGTATGAATGGGGTTTTCCTCCCCTCTGTTGAAACTTGTGTTGGGGTAAAACTGGGCTAATTGCTCAAGAATTGTGAGGTCGGGGCTCGAAGCCCAAATCCTGTAAATATTGTAATTGTACTTTTATTGCCTTGCTACTCTGTACCTGTCTTTCGTGTTATTTCTGAATTTTGGAAAGAGAATATAACCTTGTTAAATTTTACATTAACTTTAATTTCGTAGTTTGAGACCCGTTCACACCCGCACCTTCTTTCACCTCTACCTACCACAAAAATACGGTAACAAGTGGTAGCAGAGCGTGGTTGAATGGGTCTCAATTTAGCCCCTTTTGACGGCTAAACATTGTTTTGATTCGAACTCTAACAATTTTCTCAGTTGCTGGAATTTTTAAATTTTCCTTTTTCAAAATTGTTCTGTCATCATGCCCGGCCCTCGCGATGTTCTCCATCTTAACTATTTGCGCAAGGAGGAGTTGATCTATGAGTTAACTATCAGAAATGTGCAATCTGGAGGCACGGTTGCGGTAGACACAAACAAGCTTAGAGAGTCCCTTGATTTGCCCATTTCCATCCCCACTTTGGGAGAGAAAGAAATTGACGACTCTCTTTCCACGATCATCGAGAATATTACTGGGCTAGCATCTGTAGTTAGTTTTTTTGATGAAAATGATCCTTCTCCTAATCAAATTAAGCGTGTGCAAGCCAGGCTATTTCATTTTTCAAATAGAGTTAACGATCTGTTGTCTCTAAAGTTGAATGACGTTCAGAGGAAGGAAGCTAGTACGGCGCTTGAAAATATTTCTGAATTATCTAATAAGGTCACTCAATTGTTAACTGGGGAAGTTCCTCCCAAAATCGATCAACCCACCACGGTGAATGTAGGTAGCGAGGAAGAGCCTCCTAAGGGAGAAGTCAATAGGAAAACCGTTGGAGCTCAAACTATCTCTGCCCCATTGGACAACGAGTCTGAACGCCGTACGTCGTTGAATAATGTACGTTCTGAACTAACTTCTTTGCCACTGAAACCTTTACCTACTATGTCACCTGGGTTCAGCAGCTTGCCTCATCCATTAGCTATGTTGCTCAGAGGTATCTCTAAGTTTTCTGTTAATACCACCAGTGACGTTATTTCATTCTTAAGTTTTTTAGTTGAATTTCAAGATCATGCTCTTGTTTTTCTCTTTCTCCGTGTCAAATTTTACAGATAATTTATCCTTATGCAATTGGTATTCTCTCAGATAAAATAGTAAGAGCCATTGCCGAACAGTCATCTATTGAAGATTTTCATGCACATCTGCTTGCAAATTTTATTCCTGCTCGCGCGAGGTCATCTCTGATTCAGAAGTACTATTATCGGGTACAGCGCTTGGATGAAAACTTGGCAGATTTCATCCAAGATATTAAATTCTATACTAGGGTGTTTGCTCTTCACTTCCCTGAGGATCAGATTGTACAAGCTATTGTGGAAGGCATTTCACCATCGTATAGGTCATATTTGTGTTTCGCGGCGTGCCCGCAAACGTTCTCTGAACTTGAAGCATTGGCCGTCTCAGCGGAAGGAGTTAGATACGCCGATTCCCTGCGTGTAGCGAGAGAACCTCCTCCTTCTTTCAGTAATCCTCGGCCTCCACCTCGCCGACCTGTTACACCCCGTAAATGTTATGCTTGCGGGTCGCCTGACCATCTTCGCAATAAATGTCCATTGGTCAAAACTAGTAGGGCAAATAATGGAGCTGGTTCATCACAAGGCTGTTTTAAATGTGGGGCTTTCTCACATATCGCCAAGAATTGCCCAAATTCAAATAGCACCCCCTCCTGCTCAACTTCTGGTGCAAATTCCACCAATGCCAATAATAAAAGGTGACTAGTGGCTTCGGCTGAGTCGACTAATCCATCTTTCCGAGGCTCAGCCCCTGGTAAACAGATCGAAAATTCAGGGAACGTTCAATCGGCAAATCCATCATTTGAATGCCCCAAAGAGTGTCTTAGGATTGCGGCGGATACCCCCGCACCGGTCCCCTTTCTCAAAACTGAGTTAAATAATGAGCCTATAACAGCCCTATTAGATTCAGGCAGTGTTTGTTCTATTATTTCGGCTGAATGGTATGCAAAATTGAAATCTGTTGGTAAACTTCCTGACTATTGTTCCTCTTCGATCCAATATGTTTCGGCTAATTCATCTCCCTTCGTAATTCTAGGTTCTTTACAGGTCAAAATTCGTATTTTTAAATTTACATGGAAAATCAAACTGTTTGTGGCTAAGCACTTGTCTTGCCCCATCATATTGGGAGCGGACTTCATTTCTCACACTGGTCTTGTGCTCGATCTTCAGAGTAAGTCGTGCACATTCAAATTTGCTTCCAATTGTAAAATCCCCTTGTTAAAATGTAATTCTGCATCATGTTCATCTATTTCGCCTACCCAGGATGAGATGTTGTTAGACCTTAGACATCTACCTGAGGAGCAGGCTGATAGTATTCGTAAGTTGTGTCAGTCGTTTCCAGAGGTGTTCTCTGATACTCTTGGTGTTACTGACCTTATTGAATACAAAATTGAGGTCACGGATTCGATTCCTGTCCGCTTTCCACCATATAGGCTATCTCCACCTATATGATTTTTCACGAGAGTTTAATCCTGATGTAAACAAGGCATGTCCACGCCTCAGCCAAAGAAAGAGTTGTGATTCGCTGAGCGTGTAGTATCGACCTCCGCCCCGTCAACGTCTCGTGTTCGGGCATACAGTGCTTCGCATATTACCTAAAATAGACGAGGAACAGTTTTTGAGCTGTGCGAAACTAAACAGAGGGGTCTAAAGGGAGATCTACTGCTGAAGATTAGGGCCTACGTTATTTATTTATTCATTTCTGAATATTAAAGAAAGCTATCGTAGGCTAGAGCACCTCTTGCTCCATTTCTCTCACTGTGAATACTGACACTTACAGCTGCTGCAAGTTGCAACACCTTATCTCCACACTGTACAGCTTGGGACTTTCCCTAGCTATGAGAAGACTTCCTGCATTACACCACGCCTTCTGCCTTCATATCTCGTTATTTAATCACTGTTTTATTTTTAAAAATTATAGGTACACACCGGTATATATGACAACCATATTTTAATTCGATTACGTACTCTTTCAGACTATCTAAATGAAATAAACTAAGATAAAATTAAATTAATGCCACGTACTAATTTTCTTCGAGCTCGCATACAGTCCAGTGAGTGCGAAGGTTGCTTCTCCAATCAACTACGTCTGTGTCCACGTGCAAAGCCAAGGTGCTCCGCCTATTTGTTTACATCAGGATTAAACTCTCGTGAAAAATCATATAAAATGAAGGCTCTGAAAGAAATCATCGATCAGATGTTGAAGGATGGTATTATTAGGCCCTCTAAGTCGGCGTATTCTTCGCCTATTTTTCTAGTCCCGAAACCCCAAGGGGGCTTCAGGCCTGTCATTGATTATAGGGCTCTCAATCGGAAGGTGGTGTTACAATCTGTGCCCCTTCCCGACCTTCACTCTTGTTTTTCATGGTTCCGTAAGGCCAAGTTCTTCACCATCTTGGATTTGAATCAGGCCTACAATCAAATTCCCCTAGCGGAAGAGTCTAAACACCTTACAGCGTTTGCCACGGATTGGAATTTGTATGAATACAACCGCGTGCCTTTCGGGCTCCCCACGGGAGCAGCCGTACTCACTAGGCTGCTAGATAGAGTCTTCTCCGACATCAAATTTGAGTACTTGTATCACTACTTGGATGATGTCGTCGTATTTTCGGAGACCTTTGAAGAACATCTAGATCATCTGCGAGAAGTTCTCAATCGCCTTCGTAAGGCGGGGTTAACTGTCAAGTTGTCCAAGGTTGCCTTTGCTAAGCCCTCTATGTCATTCCTAGGGCATATTGTGTCACCGGATGGTGTTGCAGTCGATCATTCTAGAACACAGGCCATCCGTGATTTTAAACCTCCCAAGGACATTAAAGGTATCGCCAGGTTCATTGGTATGGTGAATTTCTTCAGGAAGTTTATTCATAACTTCGCTAATAGAGCGGCGCCCTTAAACCTTCTTCGTAGGAAAGGCATCAAATTCGAGTGTGGACCTTCTCAACAAGCCGCTTTTGAAGATCTTAAATTAGCTCTCTGTAATGCCCCTGTCCTTGCTATGCCTGATTTCTCAAAGAAATTCATCGTCCAAACTGACGCGTCGTCGTCAGCAGTAGCTGCAGTCCTTCTTCAAGAGACTGAACTAGGGAGGCGACCCATCGCCTATGCATCTAGGACTCTATCGGCTCAAGAAGCAAAATATTCCATATATGAGCTCGAAGGTTTGGCAGTCTTATTTGCCTTAGAAAAGTTCCGTCTCTATCTGGAACATGTCAAATTCGACCTGGAGACAGATAATCAAGCCTTAAGCTGGGTCTTAGGTAGACCGCGTCGTACTGGTCGTATAGCCCGTTGGGCCATCCGAATCTCTGCCTTCCAGTTTGATGTCAGGCATATCAGAGGTACCGAAAATGTTGTCGCTGATGGACTCAGCCGTATGTTTTCCAACGACGTTGAGACCTATGAACCGGTCGATAGTTCATCTCCTCCCGAGTCCATGCTATCTGATGTTAATGCCATCTTAACAGATGCTCCCATCCTCTTTAGGGATATCGAGAAATACCAACGTGAAGATCCGACGCTGGCTCCGATAATGGAAACCCTTTCTTCTGGGGAACATGTCATCCCTTATGTTTTGAGGAATGGTGTTTTATGTTGCCCATCGAGGCATGATAAGATGAGGAAAGTTGTCGTTCCAGCTGTTCTTGTACCTATGATCTTCAAGTATTATCATGAGACCCCATTAGGAGGGCATCTAGGCATCTTTAAAACTCGTGAGAAGATTCGTGAAATGTTCATCTGGAAGGGTATGGACGGTGAAATCCGTGAACTAGTAAAGGCTTGTAAATCCTGTTTGCTTAGTAAACCAACCATGTCCACCAATGTAGGCCTTTTGTCTTCTCATCAAGCGTTGCGCCCCATGGAACGCCTGTATATTGATTATGTAGGACCCTTCCCCCAGTCGAAGGGAAATGAAAACAAGTTCATCTTTGTATGCGTAGATGGTTTTACAAGATTTTCCTGGTTATTTCCGACTAAGCTGGCTACCGCTCAGTCCACCATTACTTGTCTAAATTCTATCTTTGCTTCTTTTGGTCCGTGTCAATATATTGTATCTGATAATGCTAAGGCTTTCACATCTAATTTATTTCGTAAATTCTGCTTTGACCTATCCATATCTCATGAGACAACTTCTGCTTATTACCCTCAACCATCTCTGGCTGAACGGGTTAATCGTAATCTCAGGTCCGCGCTTATTGCCTATCATCATGAAGATCATTCCAGGTGGGACACGTCCCTGCATTGGTTAGCGTTTGCTTTGAATTCGGCGGTTCATGAATCACATAAATTTACTCCAGCGTCTTTGATGTTCAAGTTTGTTCCCAACACGCCGCTCTCTAACCTCTGGTCTCTGAGTGACATTCTACCCGAGACAATAGACCCGGACAATATTAAAGATCTTTGGAAGAAGGCTAAAGCCAATCTTAAAGTGTCTCATGAAAAGGTTAGGGAAAGATATGATCGTGGACGGAGACCCACAAATTTGAAGGTAGGCGACCAAGTGATGGTCAAGAATTTTGTTCCCGCGGGCAAGCTTGCCTCCAGATTTCATGGGCCGTCGTGTGTCATCCTCGATTTCCTTACGCCGGTTACGTTGTTATTAAGCAATCCAGCCACCGAGAGGATATTTAGGGTTCACCTGTCGCAGGTGAAACCTGTATAATTTCGGTGCTAACTTGCCTCATATAATCTTGAAAGGAATATGAAGGTTGTATTTTTTTTTAGTTTTCACTTTTAAGGCATTCTGCCCCTTCTATAATATTTTGTTTTATATGTAAGCATTTTTGTAAAACCTGCCCCGAACAGTTAAACTGCCATCCTGTCGTTGCTACGGCCATTACCATGCTCCCGTCTCCTGCTCCACTACTCCCAGTGGCTTGTACGTGAAATGAATTTCTCCACGCCGCTGGCCCCTCAACCTCACCACAATGAATGTACCCTATTATCATTCTGGTCCAACAAAAATTCTGCCGTCGAGCTTTAATGTTTCAGTGCCCCCGCAGCAGCACGGCGCCGTACCGCTCCTGAGGCAGGGTACGGGCCCGCCCTTCCCCAGTGAGGCCAACCTGTGTACGGCGAGCCGGAGTCCTCCTCCCGGCCAAGGCTGATATGCGGCGCACAACCTGTAACTGGCCCGCAGCCTGTATATGTTCGCCGCGGGCGCGGCGTGCTTCAACACCACTACTCCTCTCATAGTGCGGGCGAGCGGTATCTCAGGGTACTCGAGGGGTCCGAGCGGCCTCCTCTGGACATAAGCCGCAGCGGCCGCTCTGGCCATCCAACCTAATCAACCTTGAAAATATTTAATCAGCTATATGGACCTTCCAGTTCAACATTACTACCTTTTCTTGGATTTACTGCAATACCTGGTGGACTTAGAAAATTTTTTCCTCAACTTTAAAAACTAAAGATTTCCTTCTGAATTTAACTTCTACAAACATAAAGACATTACGTCAGCAGTTACTACGAGAATTTTTGAAGCTGGATCAAATCAAATTTCAACAATTTTGATAAATGCTGCTGCAATTAATCTCCATATCAACATCATAACTTGGACCTGGTTTTCAAACAAAAGTTTATGTTCTTCTGTGTTACCCCCTTGGAGGAACTTTTGGGGGGGGGGGGAGGTCTGTACCGGGTGGTACACCTCCACGCCGCTTATTTAAAATTTGCGCCAATTGAAACTCCTCTGCTGGAGGAAGTCTGAACTTTATCTACGGTATTAATTTTCAAGTTTCTCAGAAGATGTCACTACTTGGAAATTTTGGAGTTTTTGAACTGGGTCATTTTTTATGTACTTTTGTTTTACCTGTAGTAAGAAGTGTGAACTTTCTCTTCTAGAGGACACTACTGAAAAACTACAATGGTGCACCCTAGTGCGAAGTGAAAGAACTGTTTTTTGGAGAAATTTTTATTTCAAAAGTTTGTTTCTTGTTAAATTTCTTTCTGTTATTGTTTAAGTTGGCTGTATACCCCTTTCTTTCCCCTTGTTTTGAATTTAGCCAATCCTGAATTTCTCGAATTCATTTTCCACCAATAATATGTTTCTTCTTCGTATTGTGTAGGGGTTTTCTTGGTGAACCAATAAAATCCTTGTGGGAGGGTGTGCTCATTTCAAAAACGCCTCGAACTTTCCGCGAGAGTATTAACTGCTGATTTTCGGGTCTCGGTGCCACTTCAGTACCATCTTTCAGTGTGTAAAGTACACAGCAGGGGGCGGGAAGCAGTTCAACAACCAGGTAATGGCCATTTAATAACTTCTTTTCTTGCTAGCTCAGCAGTTTAACTCTCGGGGCGGGTCCGAAGCGTTTCCACCATGTAACCTTCCCTAAAATGTAAAGACACTTTGTATTTATTCTATCTTTTAAGCTACATATTGGGATAGAGAGTGCTTATCCCTCTCGAGCTCCCACTCATATTGTTTTGAGGTGAACTTATTTCTCACAACCGATTCTTCCTTAATGTAATGTAAATTGTTCTTTTCTAAAGTCACCTCTGTAGTATGGGATTAGCCCTTGCATTAGTGGCCTAGAGCCAGATTAGGTTTTAAAACAAATGCATTAGGAGTGCAGATCGCCTCCTCTCAAGTTGGTATTTTAGAGGCCATATAATTAACCTTTTCTCACTCAATAGGCCTCAGTAGGTTGGGTATTTTACCCCTGTGTTTATGTCCTTAGAGGACAGCTTGAAGGTGGAATTAGGTGTGGCCTTTGACAGGCTTAACATTTGAGAGCGGGTTGCTCTTTCTTGAAAATTTTGTTTTCTGCGCGCCTCAAGCAGGCTTTACTGTGTAATTTGGAGCAAGTGCTCCTGGGTATGAATGGGGTTTTCCGCCCCTCTGTTGAAACTTGTGTTGGGGTAAAACTGGGCTAATTGCTCAAGAATTGTGAGGTCGGGGCTCGAAGCCCAAATCCTGTAAATTTTGTAATTGTACTTTTATTGCCTTGCTACTCTGTACCTGTCTTTCGTGTTATTTCTGAATTTTGGAAAGAGAATATAACCTTGTTAAATTTTACATTAACTTTAATTTCGTAGTTTGAGACCCGTTCACACCCGCACCTTCTTTCACCTCTACCTACCACAAAAATACGGTAACAAATACATAAATAAAAAATGAAATGGCGTATGGCTTTTAGTGCCGGGAGTGTCCCGAGGACAAGTTCGGCTCGCCAGGTGCAGGTCTTTTGATTTGACTCCCGTTGGCAACCTGCGTGTCGTGATGAGGATGAAATGATGATGAAGGCAACACATACACCCAGTCCCCATGTCAGCGAAATTAACCAATTAGGGTTAAAATTCTCGAGCCTGCCGAGAATCCAACCCGGGACCCCTGTGACCAAAGGCCAGCACGCTAACTATTTAGCCATGGAGCCGGACCGTAAATAAAAGTAAGCCAGCTATTATCTGGAGCGCGTGTTCTGCGGAGCGTTCGCGTGTGCCAACCTAGTAATTTTCAATGCTGCCAAATGGACTCGATCTAAGCGGACTCGGGCGAAATGGATCGCTCGTGTGTGGCCGGCTTAAGTCTACACATACAGTACACATACACTAAAACCCTTTTCAGTTAATTCCTTCAATATTGTTCGCAAAATAATTCATGTGCATTTCGCCTTTTGGAAAGGAATATTTCAACGTTGCGTTTCCTATCGTAAGTTAGTTCTTTGTTATTCTATAAAATAGCCCGCCCTATGGTCTAAGGGTAGCGAGCCTAGGATAGATTCCCGGTCAGACCGGAAATTTTTACTTGGTTTTGAGGGCTGGTTCGAGGTGCACTCAGCCTACGTGAGAACAACTGAGGAGCTATCTGATGATGAGAGAGCGGCCCTGGTCTATAGCTCGTTCCATGTTAAGAAAACAGTCTTGCAACAGGGCTGCTATATCGAACGGCTCTTCCCAACACCATCACGCGAAAACGGCAGCATATAAATTAGTGAAATTCAGTATTTAAGTTCCAGACAAAAAACGGAACTAAGCTACAAATTCATTTTGTGAACTAAAGGGGACGAGGGGTTTACAGGGGCTATTTTTGGTTTGTACGGAATCAGATGTAAACTACGCACACAAAAACTTCAGCATTTAAGTGTAAGGCAAATTGGGGAGAAAATAAACAAACCATTTTTATGGGCTCGAGAGGTGAGGGATGCATGCGCTGTACTATGTTCTTTTTTCGATCTTCCCTCAGTATTTTGTAAGTAAGCCAACCTATAGCGGTGTGGTGTTACCTCAACGGTCTCAACATTAATGCTGACAAATGTAAATACATTAGGTTAAGTAGGTCTCGAAACCCAGGAGAATGTATACATAAGATTAATAATGTACATATTGAGCGAGTTGAAACCATGCATTTGCAAGAAATAACGATTTCTGACCAACTAAAATGGAACAAAAACAGAGAAAGTGAGATGCAAAGCTGCCAGGGTAGTCGGTTTTATGCACAGAAGCCTCCGTGAGTGCAAGTCGAATGCTACCGTATACGGATGGCTTATCTGACACTATATAGTGAGGCCTATATACAGGGTCTTTATTTATGCTTGGCAAGAACTTTCTCGCTCGACCTTGGCCGCCAGTGACGGTTCAGTTGCCGGCTAGTGCACGTGCATATGTAGGCTACGGCATAATACGGTGTTCAAAATCATTATCATGCATTTTATTCACCATGTTTACAGTTTATACTCAAAATCATTATCATGCATTTTACTCACCATTTTTACAGTTTATGCTGAAAATATTCCCCATGCGCTGCCAAACATAATCAGCATCTCATAATGAAGTTTTCGGTTACTCTACCAAGTTCTTCAGCACTGATGAATGCAATTGCAGCTCTTATATTGTCTTTAAGTTCATCTAGTGTGTGAGGGTTGTTCCCATAAACTACATTTTTTAACATTCCCCACAAATAAAAATCGCATGCCGTTAAATCTGGGCTACGAGGGGGCCACAGATTTTTACTTATGATCCTCGTACCGAACAAGCTTCAGTAAGGAGACCTTTACGTCTATTTTTATTGTTTACTGAACCTGTACGTTTGAATCTCTTGGTCAATTGTTTTATTGCCCGATAGGAATGGGTCTCCCTGGAAATTTCGCTCGAAACTTTTGTCTTGTCCTAGCGCACGATTTACTGCACTTAAGGTAAGTATTGTGCAGATATACACGTAAAGAATATTTCACACACATTACAGCACTATGCACAATCACGATAAAACACTATACAATACGACATACAGTACGCAATAGCTTCATTGAACACCTTACTATCTCGCAGCTCAGCTCTCAGCAACCGCAGGAAGTGCCGGAAATCGCTCGCCAGCGGCCGGTAGCGGCCTGTCATCGGCGGCCAAGGTCGGGCGAGAAAGTTTTTGCCAAGCATAAATAAAGACCCTGAGTTACTTTTTTCTTGCTAGTTGCTTTACGTCGCACTGACACAGATAGGTCTTATGGCGACGATTGGACACGAAAGGGCTAGGAGTGGGAAGGAAGCGGCCGTGGCCTTAATTAAGGTACAGCCCCAACATTTGCCTGGTGTAAAAATGGGAAACCACGGAAAATCATCTTCAGGGGTGCCGACAGTGGGATTCGAACCCACTATCTCCCGGATGCAAGCTCACAGCTGCGCTCCCCCAACCACTCGGCCAGCTCGCCCGGTGTGGAAGAATGAACCATGGAGTGAAATGTTGTGTAAGTCAGAAATATGCATAGGCCTACATTATGCTTTGTTACTTTACCTGTAAATGGTGTATATGACTGTTTAGTTTAGGATTTAGGTAATTATTTCAAAAGATGTCTGCCTCTGTGGTGTAGTGGTTAGTGTGAATAGCTGCCACCCCAGGTGGCCCGGGCTCGATTGCCGGTTCTGCCGCGACATTTGAAAAGTGGTCCGAGGACTGGAACGGGGTCCACACAGCCTCGGAGGTCATCTGAGTAGAGGTGGCGTCGCTTCCCACCTCATCTATCCTCGAAGTGTTTTTCCTTGGTTTCCTACTTCTCCTCCAGGCAAGTGCCGGTATGGTACCTAAGTTAAGGCCACGGCCGCTTCCTTCCCTCTTCCTTGCCTGTCCCTTCCAATCTTCCCATCCCTCCACAAGGTCCCTGTTCAGCATAGCAGGTGAGGCCACCTGGGCGAGGTACTGGTTCTCCAGTTGTATCCACGGCCGAAGGTATCACGCTCCAGTGCACTGCCCTTGAGGCAGTAGAGGTGGAAACCGTCACTGAGTCCGAGGGAAATATGACCCTGGAGGGTAAACAGACTAAGAAAGAAGAAGGAAAGAGGGCTCTGTCCTTTTTCCCAAGGCCTTCCATAGATACTCTAAACGTGTGACTTGCCCCTAGATGGAGAACAATTGAACGAGAAATGCAACTATCCAAGCTAAGGGCGCCAATCTTTAAGTTGATGACTTAAAAACAAAAATTTATAAGAAAGCTCGGACGGACTCTCATCACAGGATAGGGTGACAGTGCACTAATCATAAGCAGGATAATTAGAAATCAAAAGGCTAATTAAGGCAGAATGATCAAAATGAACCAAAAAATAACATTTATTATACTGAATAAAAAATGACGACGGTTTTCCGAGAAGTGAATTTAAAGTAGGAAATGAATTTAACAAAAAATCGAATGACTCTACCTCGCGGAAACTTGCAATATTTTTAACTCGCTTGCTCACCATGTGGACTTGTTCTGCTGGTCCTTGGAACGCCTCCGTCCTTGTAGCTGGAACATCACCGGTCGTCTTTGAGATATCTCCATCTGCCGCCAAGTACCATTCCTGCCTTGCCAAGTGCATCAACCACTAATAGGATAATGGCTTCGAAACTACCATTCCCTGTTATGCTCTATCCCATATATTGGAGATGAGCCCTGAATCACTGTTATAAGAAACCCTTTGGGTTATGCGGAGAGGATACTGAATTAACAATCCTTCCAACTTTACTGAAAATGTGTACCGTAGTTTCATTTCTAGCTAGTTTAATGCTATCTATTGTTTTAGACTGGTACAAACCAGTCTAGTATACTTCCTGATGAGAGTGACTATACACCCATCATTCAGAAATTCCTAAGTACCACGTCGTGGTAAGGAATGAAGACTGAAGAAGTGATAAACTATCAAACTAGTCCACTATGGTACATCAACCATAAGACAAGTCATCAGACCTAAAGCGAAATACGAGATAGAATGATGCCAAGAGCTCCAACTCGCCCTTAAGTAAACTTTACTGGCTCTAATTACAGGTTGAAACACGTGGTCCAATCAGGTGACACGTCTGTCCCTACTCCTGATATTGAAGATGATGGATCCCAACGATGCTGTCAACTGTTCTTCCATTAGTCATTTCACTCAGTATCTATGGCAACGGGACGCTCCTTTGGAAATGTAAAAGGTGACCAGTTTGAATTACTCAGCTCGGAACACAGTAGCTGCGGTTACAACGCTTGGACACGTGCCGGATTTTCCCATGAATTGCGGTCTAAATTTGTCGCTTCTTCTTCCTCGATGATGTGGCAAGATAGAGAAAAATCTACTGCAAGTTAAATTTAAACGGATGTCGCAAGAATCTAAATTAATATAAGGATACTAGCAATATACCCGTGCTTCGCTACGGTATTATACTGAAATTTATAATCGAATGCTTATTGTTTTATATATATAATCCGCCGAAATTCGCGATCTGACTCGTTTTCTGCAAGAATCCGCCAAAATTCGCGAGCTGACTCGTTTTCTAATAGATTACGGCAAGTTTTCTCCCATTTTTCAATCTTTCTTTCCAGCTATCGATTTCGTACTTCCCGAGCTAGGTCCAGGTATTCCACCTGGTCAGTTGGGTCCCTAAATCTTTGCCATCTTTTCCTATAAGCATTTTTAATATGGATCAAATCCTTGAAGAGATCCGGCGTGGTGTCGTCTTGGGTGCTTTGGTGGTACTGAAGCCGCGGCCGGACTGCATTCTTAGTCATTAGCCGTCCAGGACCCGTTTGCAGCGCGGTCCGCACATTTGACGACGGTCCACAATATTATTATTATTATTATTATTATTATTATTATTATTAGAACTTCTGAACCCCACAGCAAGATGCAAGACCGTTAATTGGCGGCAAATTACATCTGCTGCCATTGTCATTGTTGACAATGTGACCAGCACCATTGTCGCGCGTAGGCAAGTGTGCGGGATTTCTGGCGATACGAATCACATACTTCCCTGCATTATTGACCTTATTATAGATGTGAACAATTTGACGGTCAATCAAATTCCTATCGTTTATTTCAAATGTGTTAAAATTTTTATTTACAGTATATGCCAGGAGAATCTACTGTAATCTAAGAACGTTCTCCGATGGAAAAGATGTCTGTTGAAAACGAACCCAGGAAAGATTAAACATGATCGGTTCACGATCAGAATAAGTACATCGAAAATCTACAGCCTGTCTCCAGTCATTCGACAGGGTCAGGAATGGAATGAATAAAGCCCCATCTAGCGGCGACAATAGAAACTGTGCCGGCTGCCGAAGCACTCCTCTGGGGCAATGATCGATGAATGACAAATGAAATGAAATATTGGACAGTGTTGCTGGAATGAATGATGACAGGAAAAAACCGGAGTATCCGGAGAAAAACCTGTGCCGCCTCCGTTTTGTCCAGCACGAATATCACATGGAGTGACCGGGATTTAATCCACGGGACCCAGTTGTGAGAGGCCGGCGCGCTGCCGCCTGAGCAACGGAGGCTACTTATAAGTACATTATGAACATTAAAATTAATTGGTCTCACCTCCTTTTACACCCCACCGCCGTTAAGTTCAATGTTCACGTCTATTACCTTCAGCTTTGATATATAAGTATCCCCATAAAAATAATTCACTTTTTTTCACTTCCTTTCACCCCCCCCCATGTGAATTTTCCGGCAAAAAATACTTGTTTCTTTAATAAAAGGATCTTCTAAATACCAATTATCACGACTCTAACTTGTTCGGGTTTTGATTTATGTGTCCTCATGAAAGGAATTCAACTTTTTTCACTCCCACCCCCAAAATGGTTTCCCCCCAAAACGCGTTCTTCTTTGTTTTTAAAGAAGATCCAAATACCAATTTTTACGTCTGTAACAACTTTAGTTTTTATTAGATGTATGTATTCTCATTCAATTAAGTCAATATATTTTCAATTCTTTAACCCCCACCCCCGCGTTCATTGGATTTTCCGATAATACGTGTTTCTTTACTTTTAAAGCAGATTCCAAATATCAAATTTTACGTCTGTAACATCTTATTTTCTAGATATCAGTAGCCTAATTAAAAGAAATCAACACCATTTTCATTCACTTTTACCCCCCTCCACCAAAGTGGTATTTCCGAAAACTAAAAATACACGTTTCTTTATTTTTAATAGGGATAAAAATACCATTTTTCACTTCTGTAACATGTTAAGTTTTTGAGATATACTGTAGAAATTCTCATTTTTAAAATTTCACCCGTTTTTATTTCCCCTTAAGTGGAGTTTCCAGAAACAAATCACCTATCTTTCTTTTCATTTACAGGAAATTCCAAATACCCACTTTTTACGTCTGTAACATTTTACGTTTCTCAGATATTCTGTAGATATTGTCTTTCGAAAAATTCACCCCAATTTGTCACTCCTGTTTAACCGCCATTAATTGGATTTTCCAAAAAAAAAAAAAAACGTGCTTCTTTATTTTTAAAGGAGATCCCATATACAAATTTTCAGTTCTGTAATGTCTTCAGTTTCTGAGATATATGTATCCTCATTAAAGGCATTCAACCAATTATTCACCCTTTTATACCCCTCCTATTGGGATTGACAGAATACAAAAAAATACGTGTTCCTTTATTTTTGAAGGAGATTCTAAATACCAATTTTTACATCTATAAACTTTAAAAGTTTTGAGATATTGATACACTCAAATCAAAAATTCACCCCCCCCCCTTTTCACCCCCCATTAATTGGAATTTCCAAAAACAAAAAATACCTGTTTCTTTATTTTTAAAGGAGATCCCAAAAACCAATTTTCAGGTATGTAATTTCTTCAGGTTCTGAAACATAAGTAGCCTCATTAAAGGCATTCAATCCCTTCTTCACCCTTTTCCACCCTTCCTATTGGGATTTTCCGAAAAAAAACGCGTTTCTTTATTTTTAAAGGAGATTCTAAATACCAATTTTTACATCTATAAACTTTGAAAGCTTTGAGATATAGATACACTCATTTTACAATTTCACCCCCTTTAACCCCTCCCCCATTAATTGGATACGTATTTCTTTATTTTTAAAGGAGATCCCAAACACCAATTTTCAGGTCTGTAATATCTTCAGTTTCTGAGATATAAGTATCCTCATTAAAGGCATTCAACCAATTTTTCACCCCTTTTCGACCGTCCTATTGGGATTTTCCGAAAACAAAAAATACTTGTTTCTTTATTTTTAATGAAGATTCTAAATACCAATTTTTACATCTGTAAACTTTAAAAGTTTTGAGATATAGATGCACTCATTTTTCACTTCTGTAACTTGTTAAGTTTTTGAGATATATTGTAGAAATTCTCATTTTAAAATTTCACCCGTTTTTATTTCCCCTTAAGTGGAGTTTCCAAAAACAAATCACCTATGTTTCTTTTCGTTTACAGGAAATTCCAAATACCCACTTTTTACGTCTGTAACATTTTACGTTTCTCAGATTTTCTGTAGATACTGTCTTTCGAAAAATTCACCCCAATTTGTCATTCCTGTTTAACCGCCATTAATTGGATTTTCCAAAAACAAAAAAATACGTGCTTCTTTATTTTTAAAGGAGATCCCATATACAAATTTTTAGTTCTGTTATATCTTCTGTTTCTGAGATATATGTATCCTCATTAAAGGCACAGGAAGGGTGAAAAAGTGGTTGAATGCCTTTAATCAGGATACCGGTACTTATATCTCAGAAACTGAAGATATTACTGACCTGAAAATTGGTACTTTTGATCTCTTTTAAAAATAAAGAAACACGTATTTTTTGGTTTTTAGAAAATCCAATTAATGTAAGGGTGAAAAGGGAGGTGAAAACAAAAAAAATACGTGTTTCTTTATTTTTAATGAAGATTCTAAATACCAATTTTTACATCTGTAAACTTTTAAAGTTTCGAGATATAGATACACTCATTTTAACATTTCACCCCCCTTTTCACCCGCCTTTTCACTCCCTTAGCGGCGGAATATCCAAAAATCCTCTCTTAGCGAGCACTTACATCTTAATATGAATATATCCCCCAAATTTAATTTCTTTATGTCCAGTAGTTTTGGCTCGGCGATGATGAATCTGTCTGTCAGTCTGTCAGTCAGTCAGTCAGGACAAGTTATTTTATATAGTCGTATATAGATTCAGCCCTCGTTTAAAAGTCGTAGTTACAAAGTAGTGAGCAGATGATCAAACATAATTTATTATAAAATTACGCACGAAGATAAATATCATGACGTAAAATATACCATTCCTGAAATTATTAGACATAATAAAATTAACATAATTACACTGTGACGTCTGGAACGTTACAAACGTTAATAATTAATGGTTATGAATTTCATGTTTTTGGTCCGTATTGAACTGAGAATAATATATAAGTAATAATAATAACAACGTAAACGTTTCCACCTTTTCAATACTAAAATATATTCACAAAATTATAAATTACACGGTACTAGTTTCGACCCATCTAGGGGTCATCATCAGCCGTATTGAAGTGATCTTTGCTTTGTTTCGACCCATCTAGGGGTCATCATCAGCCGTATTGAAGTGATCTTTGCTTCAATACGGCTGATGATGACCCCTAGATGGGTCGAAACTAGTACCGTGTAATTTATAATTTTGTTAATATATTTTAGTATTGAAAAGGTGGAAACGTTTACGTTGTTATTATTATTACTTATATATTACAAACGTTAATGGTAAATAAATAATCAGTTAATGAATTATGGTATATACTCCTCACCTACCTCCCTGTGGTAGAGTGTCGGCCTGCGGATTCCAAGATCGCGGGTCCAAACTCGAAAAGGCAATCGGATTTTTGAAGGACGTCAGCATTTAAAGATCTCTCGTTTTGTTGTTCACCCGGCAAAATTAATTACAACTCAGCAACAGGTAAGCCAAAAAGAGTTCTAGTTTTACTGTCACGGGCGAGTTGGCCGTGTGGATAGGGGTGCGCTGATGTGAGCTTGCATCCGGGAGAGAGTGGGCTCGAGAACCACTTTCGGCAGTCCTGAAGATAGCTTTCCGTGGTTTCCCATTTTCACACCAGGCGAATGTAAGCCGTTACCTTAATTAAGGCCACGGCCGCTTCCTTCCCACTCCTAGGCCTTTCCTAACCCATCCTCGCCATAAAACCTCTCTGTGTCGGTGGAGAGCAAATTGTAAAAAAAAAAAAAAAAAATGTTTTACTGTCACCTTGTAGTGAAAAACGATAAACAAAATTGATACACAGGGAGCCTAAATTGCGTTAAATCTAAATACTTGCACATGGTAGTTGATGCTATAAAATTATTATTATTATTATTATTATTATTATTATTATTATTATTATTATTATTACTATTATTATTAAAATCGGACGACAGTCTTAGTAGACAGGATGTCTTTGAGCTGTAGTGTAAGATGATCTAAATATTCTGTAATATAGAAGTGATAAATATTCCGAGAATAAAGTATAGTATTAAGATAACTAAGTCCGCCCCTGTAGTGTAGTGGTTAGTGTGATTAGCTGCCGGGATGGTACCTAATGTAAGGCCAGTTCATACCCTCTTCCTTGGCTATCCCTTTAAATCTTCCCATCCCCCAAAAAGGCCCCTGTTCATCACAGCAGATGAGGCCACCTGGGCGAGGTACTGGTCCTCCCCCAGTTGTATTCTCGGCCAAATGTCTTACGCTCCAGGACACTGCCCTTGAAGCGGTGGGGATAGGGTCCCTCGCTGAGTCCTGGGGAAAAAACCAACCCTGGAGTGTAAACGGATTCAATTTTAAAAAGGAACCCTGGTGGCAAACTGAGTAAATGACCATAGATAAATAGTCTCCTTGCTCGTCACGCAAATATCAAAATAATTTATGCAGTTCCTTTTACCAACTCAAAAATTAATGCGAATTCGGTAATTTCTCTGCCGTAATTGTAATTCCCTTTGTCTTCTGGCGACTTTTCAGACGCCTGCATTATAATACTTTTCGATTGTTTTAAAGCAGGATTACTTCGTCCAATATGTGCAAGCTGTAATGCGGTTCAGAGAACATGTGATAGCCTTCACGAGGTTTCACAACAAAAACTCCGACTAGCAGTAAAGTTGTGCTTGAGCTGAGCTATAGCTCTGATCACTAGGTTACGATAAACCTGTTCGAATGGCTGCCAACTAGATTGTAATTTCTGACCCCTTAGCACAGAACTCATCAGGTAAAATAAAGACTTCAACTTCAGGAGAAATTAACTCTAGAAAGAACAGTCCAAAAAAGAGGTATCGATAGGGAGGAGTGGCGGGGGGGTGTTAGCGTTTTGAAATCAGAAATATAGCACTTCGATTTGTAATTTAGCGTTTTAAAGGATAAACATAGAATAAAAGTTAATTCTGACAAATAGGTAATGGGTCTTGATAATATTTTTTTTGCTAGTTGTTTTACGTCGCACCGACACAGATAGGTCTTACGGCGACGATGGGACAGGAAAGGGCTAGGAGTGGGAAGGAAGCGGCCGTGGCCTTAATTAAGGTACAGCCCCAGCATTTGCTTGGTGTGAAAATGGGAAACCACGGAGAACCATTTTCAGGGCTGCCGACAGTGGGGTTCGAACCTATCTCCCGAATACTGGATACTGGCCGCACTTAAGCGACTGCAGCTATCGAGCTCGGTCTGATAATATTTATGTGATATTAAAATCACATTTTCATAAAGCTAGTAATAAATTAAAAAGGCATAAAGTGTAATAAAATTGTAAATTCTTCTCAAATAGATACAAGGTAAAGAATAACGGACAAAATATTAATACTGATAAAAACCAGGATAATAAAAATAAAATATACCTATACAAAATTAACTTAAGTCATTTTCATGACTCAGTGTCACTTTGAAGGAAATAGTGGAACATAATCTGAATATTTATTTCCGACATTCGCATTGTATCACTTACACTTAAATGTAGGCCTATTTACTGAAATATCTTTCAACATTTACAATCTTGGTAGGACCCCAGATATATCGCAGAGATGTTGGCAAGCTCTGCGTATATGAACTTAACAGCCAACAACATATAAAGGTAGTCCGAAGAGTGCACGAACTCCTCGGTTTAAGTTTCCAGAAGAAAAATAAAAACGAAATAACGTTTTATTTGAAAAATCATCGGCTTCGCATTTATATTGTATTTAGTACAAATTTCGCATTATATCAAGCATATCGCAAGGTAGTTTAAAGGACATGAAAACTGCAAATACAGGAGTACAGGCCTTTATAAGAATTTCACGTCATATCACCATTGCGAAAAATCACCCCTAGGCATGGAGTATCTTGCCGCCACACTGATAATGATATCTCAGGCGTAAGGAAAAGAATCCACCTTCGATAATCGATAACTGTTTCAATTAATTCATGACGACACTATTCACAACTAAGTATACTTTTGGTACAAGAATTGATCGTCGATAAATTTCCGCGGATCGAGTTGGCAATGAGAATCTTCCTTAAGGCTCACCATTGAACCACGCCAGAATGGTCAAACTAGAGATTATCATGTGTCTCCGACTTTCGACAGTAATGTATAAGGAAAACGGCAGCTTACATTTAGGGGCAGATCAGTTTCTTTATTCTTTGCGCCCAAAGGTCTACATGCTAACGGGACACACCCAACAATCTCCAATGGAAATAAGCAGAGTAACAATTGTCTCTCTCAAGTCAAGTCATGGTAGCGTACCCTTAAATTCTCAAAGCTTGTTAGCTTTGTGTCGGTTATGAGCCTGGCATCTCGCCAAGGCGCCTGCGGTTCGAATCATATAACCAAAGCATGTGAATTTTTTGAAATGGACACCTCACTCGTCTGGTTCGGTTTCCTTGTCAAAACGGGGAGCTCGTAGCTATAATCACGATGTTAACAGCTTGTATCCGGTTTTGAGAGTTTTTCTGGTGTCGCTTCAGAGGGACTTGCTAGAACTTGAGAGCTTTCGTAACTAGCAATGCTACGAGCACTTTCGACAAAAAAGTGCTGTGCAGAGGTTCAACCTAAGCTGAGTTCATACTAATAAACGGTGTATAAAATTATGCCAGGTTTATACACCGTTTCTGCTCAATTTGTTACTAATAAACCGTTCCTGTTATGTTCTTGTTTATTCGAGCATTATTTTATCGTGCCTTTGTCTGGCTCCTTGACTAAATGGTTAGCGTGCTGGCCTTTGTTCATAGGGGTCACGGGTTCGAATCCCAAAAGTGTGGGGAATTTTAACAATAATTGGTTAATTCCACTGGCAAGAGGGCTGGGTGTATGTGTCGTCTTCATCATCATTTGATTTTCATCACGTCGTGTAGATCGCCCGTGGGCGTCAAATAGAAAGCCTGCACCCGGCGAGCCGAACTTGTCCTCGGACACTTCCGACACTAAAAGCCATACACCATTGCATTTATCGTATCTTTGTCTCTCTTTACCGTCAGATACGTTCGGCTCCATGGCTAAATGGTTAGCGTGCTGGCCTTTGTTCACAGGGGTCCCGGGTCCGTTTCCCGGCAGGGTTGGGAATTTTAACCTTAATTGGTTAATTTCACTGGCACGGGGGCTGGGTGTATGTGTCGTCTTCATCATCATTTCATCCTCATCACGACGTGCAGGTCGCCTACGGGAGTCAGTTCAAAAGACCTGTACCTGGCGAGCCGAACTTGTCCTCGGACACTCCCGGCACTAAAAGCCATACGCCATATCATTTTTACCGTCAGATACAGGACGATTCAGCTGTTATTCAGGACGTGAGTCAAGAGACTGTACAAATTGTGAGCAGGAAGAACTCTTGAAGTTTAGAAACAACTGTGGTTTCAAGAATATTATAGGCGCAATCGACCGCACTCATATTAGGGTGTAAAAAGTGCCAGGAGATGTATCACAGTATTAAATCAATGGGAAGGCCCCTCCACCTTTAGTGTTGAAGTAGCCTACTGTAGCATGTGACGCATTCTTGCGCTTAAAGGATATTGTAGCAAGCTGGAGGGGAAGTACGCACGTCAGCAGAACTTCCTGCAAAAGTCGCATGAAGCAACATTTTGAGGGGGATGAAAAATGACGTCTTTTGAAGGATCCTGGCTATTACGCCTTAATTATTTACTCCAGTTTCGAATCCTACTATTGCTAAAGAAGAAACGTACAACAAAGCCCGCATACGTACCAGAAACATAGTTGAATTACGTTTCGGAGTATGGAAACAGCGATTCATGTGTTTGCTGAGGGGGTTTCAATAAAATTCTGCATAGTAGCATTTGCTATGCTGCATAACATTATTACTGACATGGGTGAAGACTTTGATGACGAACCGACAATTATTCCTAAAGAACCTAATGTACTCAGAGCTAGTAATTTGCAAGGCAATGCTGCCAGTGCAACCTTTATTAAGGACTATTCTCTTCTGGCTTTCACCTCGTGTTGCCACTGCCTTTTCGATTTACAATGTTTATTCGTGCTACCACGCAGCTTCTCGAACGGTTTTTGCTGTTAGGTACCGTTGACCATCATGATCGATCATAGAGACTTCCAATGACTATGCGCCAGGCTGAGTGGCTCAGACGGTTAAGGCGCTGGCCTTCTGACCCCAACGTGGCAGGTTCGATCCTGGCTCAGCCCGGTGGTATTTGAAGGTGCTCAAATACGTCAGCCTCGTGTCGGTAGATTTACTGCCACGTAAAAGAACTCCTGCGGGACTAAATTCCGGCACCTCGGCGTCTCCGAAAACCGTAAAAGAGTAGTTAGTGGGCCGTAAAACAAATAACATCATTATTATTATTAATGACTATGCAAGTGGTATAGTAATACAATGCGAATGCCACTTTTATTAGTAAGAAAAATCTCCATCGGTTAAACAGGGCTTATTCATGGCCTAGCTATACAAGTGGTATACAACTGTATAAAGTTTCTTTATTGGTAAGATGGACAGTAAATATCGTCCGATCCGAATGAATATCACCTCCGGATAAAGCTCGACGCCTGGTAAGAAAGCAACACACATGACACAGCTGTTTGACAGCAACGTGCCTTAATGAACTGCCCAGGCGTCAATATTCGCTAGCGTTTCCTCTCCTGGATGTGCTGGGCCGTGATAAACAAGCAACACTTTAATATTGACGCGTGGCTGCCACAAGAGCTTGCCCCTACCCCAGCCTCTGTTCTCAAATATTGAACGATCACTCCTCTCACCGAGGAGCTGCCTAGCCGAGGTGGGAAAGGCGTGCTCGGTTCAACTGGAATGACGTTGGTTCGATTCCACGTCAAGAAGTTGACAACTTTGAGAAACGAAATTTCCATTTCTGGAGCGACATACGGCCCTGATATTAACTCAACATATATAAAAAATGAGTTCCAGGTTAATTCCTGGAGGCAAGGGCGACAGGGCGTAGAGATAACCACTCGACCTTCCTTAGTGCCGAGGTTACGGATAGTGGAAGCCTTTATCTTCCACTCCTCCAAGGGCCTACATGTGGTGTACGAAGATCGCTACTCTTCTCACAGAGTTCATTCAGTGTTTACACTTTTGCTAATGAAATGAGTATCTAGCCTCCTTTTCTTTTACGGTCTAAATCGTACATATCACCATATATTAATACTTTTATCACATATGAGAATATACTATCGTCCAAAATATAGGACAGCGGATTGGGGTAATCACACAAATGGGGTTGTAAATAAAGGGTACAGTACACCTTGTGTGAAAAGTCAAGGTAATACCCAAGGTAAAACGTCAGAGCATTGGAATAGTATCAGGATGTATCATGACTATACCGACAACCGGAAAAGTTGGCCGTGCGGTTAGAGTCGCGCAACCGTGAGCTTGCATCCGGGAGATAGTGGGTTCGAGCCCCACTGTCGGCAGCCCTGAAGATGGTTTTCCGTGGTTTCCCATTTTCACACCAGGCAAATGCTGGGGCTGTACCTTAATTAAGGCCACGGCCGCTTCCTTCCCACTCCTTGGCCTTTCCTATCCCATCGTCACCATAAGACCTATCTGTGTCGGTGCGACGTAAAGCAAAATAGCAAAAAAACTATACCAACAAAAATATCAGGGATGCTCTTCGTGTTATGTAAGAACGATGGTGCAATCGGATTGGCGGAGAACATTTTTATTTTCGAAAAAATGAGGTTACTTTGATTTTTCCGGGCGCGCGATTCGAATTGACGAACCTCTTAGATCCAGGTAAAATTCCTGACCTGGCCGGAAATCGAACGCGGGGCCTCCGGGTAAGAGACATGTAGTGTTGCCAGGTCTACAAATTAAAAATCGGTAGATTGTACGTAAATATTTCGGGACTTTTAGTGAAAATTTCGGTAGTTTCTCGAACACTGAAATGTTATAACTAAATTAAAGAATGCAATAGCCGTTTGAAGTTATTGTGAGAAAAATATACAATTTCATTCACCCGTACTTTCTGGCCACTCTATGCTTCTTCTTATTATTATTCTCCTCCACTTATTCATCACGCGTAGAAATTGTGTACCAATTTTGAAGTCGTAGCAGGATGCAGATTTTTTATTCTGTGTGCGGGTCGGTGATTTCCCTTCGAATGATGCAGTCAAGCATGACTTTTGAGTTCAATAAGAGGGGAGAGATTACGTAATTCGAGCCTAAAATGAATACGGGGAAGTACTTAACGTGTGATGTTGTCGATAAAACATCACGTAGTGAGACGACGAAAGAGTTTTTCGGCACAAATATATTATCTACCATTAATCATTATTATTCATTTTCATTAAATTTGGATTAGAAGAAATATCGGGAGACTTTTGGTTTGATCGGGTTTTCTGGTGTGTTGCGAAAATATCGGGAGATCTCCTGAAATTTCGGGAGACCTGGCAACACTGGAGACATGCTTGCTACCTCTATACCACGTTTCAGATTGCAATAATCACCATGTGCATCACATAATGAAACATGATTTATTAAGCATAATTTTGAAGAATGGAGTTCAAATTTGATGTCATAAACATTTTCGTGAGTTCTTGGGAGGCAAAATTGACTGAGCTTCTAGGAAGCATACATTCTGTAAGTGCAGTCACAATCGAACGAAACCAACATCGAAATTAACGTCAACGTTTGGAAAATCTTCCTCTTCAGGGGGGTGAGTTAGCATTTCATCACATCGGTGATGGCGAATGCAGCATTCACTTCAGCAGTGAGCATATAGTTCTGTCACTTTTGAGCTGTAGGGGATACCAGGAGACCCCGGGTTCAACTTCCAGCTCAACCAGGTATTTCAATTCTGGGCTGAGGCTTAGTCTCGTGGGACCAGCTGAGATGCTGTGCGATATGAGAGGTAGTGGGCCAGGATGTCGTCACGTTGACCACGTGGAGCTCTAATATTTACAGGTCATATGGCTGGGTACCAGTCATCTTGACAAACCAAGGCTCTTAATAAGCTGTACCGAGCTCGATAGCTGCAGTTGCTTAACTGTGGCCAGTATCCAGTATTCGGGAGATAGTGGGTTCGAATCCTACTGTCAGTGGTCCTGAAGATGGTTTTCCATGATTTCCCATTTTCACGCCAGGAAAATGCTGGGAATGTACCTTAATTAAGGCCATGGCCGCTTCCCTCCCACTCATAGCCCTTTCCTTTCCCATCATCGCCATAAGACCTATCTGGGTTGATGCAACGAAAAGCAAATTGTAAAAAAAGTCAAAAGGCTGTATGAGCCACGTGTTGTCTTTGTATATAGTTGAAGCATATTGGAACACACATCGGACCTATTTCCCACAAAAACGTAGATGATTCAATTTGGTACAGGTCAATTCATATACTGTAGTTATATATCAAGATTTAGTTCCTCTAGACATAGCCTTTCATTTGAAGTAATTGCAAATTTTAAGTCTATAATACAAAATAAAATATGTGCGGAAGCTATTATCTGTCTATTAGGTCATCAGTCTAGAGGCTGGTTGGATCCTCAAATAGCTCAGTTATGGGAAAACCACAAAAACCAATGGCAGCACCAAAATGAGGCGTAGTAGGCAAGATGAGGTGTGAGGTAGTTTGCCATTGCTTTCCTCACTAGGCCAGAAAGTGCTAATGTAGCATGATGAACCCAATGAGCAACACCTTTCATAACACTGAGACGCACTAGTTGTGCTCCGAATGTCATTACTCAGCACCACCCTACCCCAGCAGCTTCCATATTGTCACAGCCATGGATGAGACTGTGACTTGGGTGGAAGGTACACTTTGCTCTGGCCTATGCCATGATATGGATGCAGAAACACTGTATCCATCAAGAACTGACAGCAGGTTGACGGCAGCTTTTATGAAGTGAAAAAAGTGAAAAGTGAAAAATATTGTGTGTGGAAGAAAATGTAAAAGTACCGTATCCGTCAAGAACTGACAGCAGGTTGACGGCAGCTTTTATGAAGTGAAAAAAGTGAAAAGTGAAAAATACTGTGTATGCAGGAAAATACATGAATGCAAGAAGATACGGTACACCGGCTTTTAGTTCCATTTTGCCTATTACTCCCTATTTTGTAACTAGTTTGTGTATTTGTCAGCGTATTTCATATTTTCATTGTCAACCTGATTGGCTGAGTTGTCAGCGTCGAGGCCTTCGGTTCGGAGAGTCCCGGCTTCGATTCCGGCCGGGTCGGAGATTTTAATCGCGTCTGATTAATTCTTCTGGCTCGGGGACTAGGTGTTTGTGATTGTCCAAAAACTTTCCTTTTCATATTCAGAGAATATACCACATTACCGACCACCACAGGAACACGCAATAGTGACTACATCCCTCCATATCGGGTTGGCGTCAGGAAGGGTAGCCGCCCATACAATAGGGCCATATCCACATGTGCGACACAGTTCACACCCACTACCCCACAGTGGGAAAAGTGGTAGAAAAAGAAGATTGCTTATAAATCCACTTGCGAATAAGTAGGTAGGGTGTACTATAACGGTGATCTCATTATACATGCATACATTTAAAAAGGAATGCATTGCCTTATTCTGATCTGGACGTTGCCTGTCTACTTAGTCCCCGGCTAAGCTAAGTGAGTTATGATCAGCCATGTTGAGCCAGAATGTATTTGAGGTAACGGGGCTAGTTCTTTTGCGCTTCTTCTCCAGTCAACAGCTCACCTCTACCCATCAAAGAGCTCATCCGGTACGGGTCGTGTAGTTGTAAACTTGTATTCGGTAAATGGTAGGTTCGAACTTCACTGTCAGTCAGCAGCTCTGAAAATTGCTTTTTACTGGGCTAGTTGGCCGTGCGGTTAGAGGCGCGCAGCTGTGAGCTTGCATCCGGGAGATAGTGGGTTCGAATCCCACTGTCGGCAGCCCTGAAGATGGTTTCCGTGGTTTCCCATTTTCACACCAGGCAAATGCTGGGGATGTACCTTTATTAAGGCCACGGCCGCTTCCTTCCTACTCCTAGGCCTTTCCTATCCCATCATCGCCATTAAACCTATCTGTGTCGGTGCGACGTAAAGTAACTAGCCAAAAAAAAAAAAAAAAGCTGCTGTTCTGCTTTTGCTAATCGTGGAAGCCCTTAAAGTTGTCGATCACTGATCTGAATTTCGATCGGTTATAGATGTCCTCTCGATTCAGTCCCATGCTCTTATTATTATTATTATTATTATTATTATTATTATTATTATTATTATTATTATTATTATTATTATTATTATTATTATTATTATTATTATTATTATTATAATTTTTATTATTAACCTTAATGCTGAATACTAAGAGGATATTGGAATAGTGAGTATGAAATTAAATAATAATTATCGTAATTTCTTTGAGTGAACACAAGATACAGTGAAGTACACGTTCTCCACTGTAGGTTTGAGAGCCCTTGAATGAGGCTGTGTGTAGCAGTAGGCTTATATGGCGCGCCCACGTGATGCGCGCTAATGAGGAGAGTTTACCTGAGATACTAATACACTCAACTGCCGAGTATAAGGGAGGTGTATGTCGACTCTGATGTTCATGTCTTCGTAATGAGAGGTATGCTATTAGATGAGGTCTCAATGGTGGCTGAAAATAAAGTTGTGCGGAGGAGCTTTCTTTGCTCATAGAGGTCTGCAAACTGGCAGACTGGAAGTTCTTTCTAGTTGTTTCTCGTAAGAATACATAATAATAATAATAATAATAATAATAATAATAATAATAAATAGAGGACCCGTGCGCCCCTCAGAGTTCGTCATAAGTAGAGGCATGATTTTTTCGCAATCAATCAATCAATCAATCAATCAATCAATCAATCAATCAATCAATCAATCAATCAATCAATCAATCAATCAATCAATCAATCAATCAATCAATCAATCAATCAATCAATCAATCAATCAATCAATACTGATCTGCATTTAGGGCAGTCGCCCAGGTGGCAGATTCCCTATCTGTTGCTTTCCTAGCCTTTTCCTAAATGATTTCAAAGAAATTGGAAATTTATTGAACATCTCCCTTGGTAAATTATTCCAATCCGTAACTCCCCTTCCTATAAATGAATATTTGCCCCAGTTTGTCCTCTTGAATTCCAACTTTATCTTCATATTGTGATCTTTTCTACCTTTATAAACGCCATTCAAACTTATTCGTCTACTAATGTCATTCCACGCCATCTCTCCGCTGACAGCTCGGAACATACCACTTAGTCGAGCATTAACGATAAACGTGACAAAAAATATTTTGAAGCGATTTTGCGATATCTTTACGAATCACATGTTTCTCGTTAAGAAAATGTGGATATTATTTTCGCGAATTAAAGCGAATTAAAGCGATAAGGCCATTTTAAAAGCGAAATTCAATTATTTCGCGATAAGCGCGATATTACAGCGAAATCTGTAGTGAATAACGAACTTGATATTTTGTTCCAAGATTATGTATGAAAAGAAAAGGAAGAGCGAAGAAAGATTCATCAACAGGAAATAAATATTTTATTAATATTCTGGAAAATCTCTTTATGACATGGCATCAAAGAAAAGGGGTTGGCTCCAGGTTTCTTGCCAAACGAAATGTTTGGAATGTTGTTCTTGTGGTGGCTGGTAATCCCACCCCAACCTGTCTCCTCACGGTATTGTGCAATCCTGGAATCGCTAATGACGTCTACAAGCAGCACAACTGACTGGTGTATTTTGGCTTCGTGGTCAGGTAAAATTAAGAAAGTGATCACAGACAGTAGTGGAGATGGGTCGCTCGACAAGTGTTACGGTGCACAGCAGAACTAAACAGTTTGCGAGTGAAGGTTTGTACTTTTCGGAAAGCAATATTTTAATGTGTAAATTTTGTAATGTTCGTATCGAGTGGGAGAAAGAAGATACTGTCTCAAAACATTGTTTTAAAAATAAGGAACATTCAGAATGTAAATTTAGCACTCCAACAGTGAAACGGCAGGCAACAATAGAACTCTCATTAGATATGAAAAATAAAGCTAAGAGTAAAAAAAAAAAAAAAAAAAAAAAAAAAAAAAAAAAGAATTTGTTCACGAAACAGCGATGATACTCAAAGCCAACATCCCGCTGGAGAAGGTAGACGACCCTGCAGTCCGGAAATGGCTTCAAAAGTATGTATCAGGTATGTACAGTCCATCAATTAAACCTCCACAATCAACGATCAGTGATTAGTAATTAAACCTTTAATGATTAATTTTAGAATTTCATTAAAGCGAAATTAAAGCGATACGGCAATATCTATTTCGCGAAACAACGCGAAAATTAGTATTCTTCTCGCGAAATCGTTCAAAAATTAATGCGAAAAAGTCATGTCTCTAGTCATAAGTATTTCAAGATGACTCGTCTTGATGTGCCTTTCGTAGTCATAATTTTTTGCCTGCCCTCTTCAATGGTTTTATGAACTTTTAATAAGAAGCGCTTTATGGTATGCATTCATTCTGACGTCATCATGCCGTCTGTTTGGTAAAAACTATCCACATACTCGTTTTTTTGTCCTGCAGTTGTTGATGTAAAGCTTGATATTGTGTCGTAGAAAGCAATGGCATTTTAAATCGCATTCTTCTATATAGAACTATTGTCTTGTGAGCTAATAGGTTATCTCGAAGGAGTGCTTTTTGTTTGACAGAGAACTCTTTAAAGATACCATTCTTTTTAATTTCCTTCGATAGGTGTTCCCAGATAATGTCTAAGGCGTATGTCATGATGGGGTCTGTTTGTACGTAGACTTTTCTCTCTTAGCAGCATGTAAGTTATTAGAAACGCTCTGCCTTCTGTTGAATATATTTGGAAGATGGGAAAGGTTAGAGAATCAAAGAGTATGTAGCAGAGAAGTGTATTCCTCCGTGATCGGAGGAAGTGTATAATCTCTGGCTTGACAGGCAGTAATCAAATATGACTGCATGCAATGACATTTCTAAGGATGAAAATACCGTATATCAGAATATTAATGAAAGTATTAGTCGCTTAGAAACCTGCTAAGTAAAGAATGTACTGCGGGTTAGGGTAAGCCTTCGCCTGCAATTATTGAAGTGATCAATTAATGATTTGATTTTATGATTACTCAAAGCTGGCTGAACTTAGAGACCTATCAATATCTCATGTATCACCGGCAGGTGATTCCAGTGAGTGTGAAATAAAAACGAAGAAAATCGGTCCAGTAGAACGGACGGACGGACGGATTTGGCAGAGCTGTTTTTAGTAAACTCTTTTAATGTATAGATGATAATGATGAGAATAATAATAATTTCATGTGGGATTTGGTGGAGCCCTTGTAAGGCAGACTCTCTGATGAGGATGGGTGGTATTTGCCATGTATGGGAAAATGCGAGGTGTGTGAGGTGTGGGGTATGAGTTGCTGGAATGTCGGAGAGAGACAAACAACCAGTCCAGATCCGAGGGAAGTCTTGTCTTGTGACCCGGCTGGGTATCAGGCAACTACGCAGATCATTCAGGAGACATTATGGTCAACAACCCCGTTTATTTAGCGGACGGAATGTGTGAAGTTTTATGATCATCAGTGTGGTTGTGGTGGTGGTGGGGGGCTATACTTCTGAGCATGATTAGTGCAGTGGGTTAGCTGCTTGCTTTCCACCCGGATGATCGAGGCTCGGAATATTTGCTCGAAAAATCACGTGACGTCAGAAAGGGCATTCGGCCTTGAAACTCTGAAAGCCACTGACCAAAACCCACATTGAGTCCGGTTGGCTCCAGAGACCACAGAAATACCCGGGATAAGTTGACGAATTCTTTCTGTGGTGTCTGTACTGGTATTAACACTTGTACGAGGTGATTCGATGAATAAGGGAGCAAGACGTCTGATTGAGTAAATTTCACCACACATTTGAAACACACTAGCCTGTTGCTAATTCTTGATTGATGAACTAGTTTTGCTTTACTCTCTTGACACAGGTCAGAACAAAATGTGTCTTCCACCGACGTCTCAGTCTCATTTATGGCTATGACAGAACTGGAAGCTGCTGGGGTATGGCTGGTTCTGAGTAACGATATTCGGAGCACGAATCAAACTCTTGTTTTCAGTAGACTGTAGATTTTAAATCAAGGTAAGCATCGCTGTGAATATGTTATGAACGGTGCTACTCATACGGCTAGTTGTTCTGCAATAATACCACTTTATGGATCAGTGAGAAAAGCAGCAGCAAATTAATCCAATGCCCATCATGCCTTGTACGCTTCGTGATAGCTCCACCATTGGTTTATATCATTTATATATAACCACGTAACCTTCGATGGTGCTGTTTGAGGACCCAACCAGCCTCCGCGCTGAAGACAATACCTACCAGCCAACCAATCAATCGACCGACCGACCGACCGACCGACCGACCGACCGACCAACCAACCAACCAACCAACCAACCAACCAACCAACCAACCAACCAACCAACCAACCAACCAACCAACCAACCAACCAACCAACCAACCAACCAACCAACCAACCAACCAACCAACCAACCAACCAACCAGGCAGGCAGGCAGTGTAATATAGAGAGTGGGTACATACTAAACGCTTTCATTGCCCACCCTGAAAGGGTGTGGTGGGTTACATAGAGGGTGATGTCTTCTTTCTCCGGTAAATCAGAGCGGTCCATCACCACCGTAGAATATTCTCGAAAATGCGCAACCCATCTACTACTGTTAATTCTTATGTCATCTCCACAAGAGGTATCTAGAAGCGACATTCGATTGCCACAACTTTCCGTAAAGCGTTGTCTTATTAGAGACCATTCCCGGCCACGAAACAGTTTCCGACAGTTGCTCGACACCGCAACTAGCTGCCGCTACTCTGAATTATCGCTGCTGGAGTTGGCAATATTTCAAATGAGGTCCTTCACATGGAGCCACTACTGTAGATGATACACTCATGTTCTATGCAGTAGAGAAAGTCATGAACGCTATTTGTTTTACGTCGCACCGACACAGATATGTCTTATGGCGACGATGGGATGGGAAAGGCCTAGGAAGTGGAAGGAAGCGGCCGTGGCCTTAATTAAGGTACAGCCCCGGCATTTGCCTGGTGTGAAAATGGGAAACCACGGAAAACCATCTTCAGGGCTGCCGACAGTGGGGCTCGAACCCACGATCTCCCGATTACTGGATACTGGCCGCACTTAAGCGACTGCAGCTATCGAGCTCGGTAGTCATGAACGAAAAGTAGGCTATAGTTACTGTGATCATTGTCAAATTAAAGTTAAAACGTGGAAATAAGTAGCTTATGAAACGTAGTTCATTAAACGATGGTTTAGATATCCGGAAGTACAGTCGAAAGCGTTTATTGCGACATCGCTTTTAACGACGCATTGGTTATAACGAAGAAATCTAACGGTCCCGTCTAAATCTATATATATAAAACTAGCAAGATACCCGTGCTTCGCTACGGTATTATATTGAAATTTATAATTGAATTCTTATTGTTTTAGATATATAATCTGCCGAAAATCGCGATCTGACTCGTTTTTTGCGAGAATCCACCAAAATTCCCGATCTGACTCGTTTTCTATTAGATTACGGCACGTTTCCTCCCATTTTTCAATCTTCCTTTCCAGCAATCGATTTCATACTTCCCGGGCTAGGCTCAGGTATTCCTCCTGGTCAGTTGGGTCCGTAAATCTTTGCCATCTCTTCCTATAATCATTTTTAATATGGATAAAATCCTTCAGAAGATACGGCGTGGTGTCATATTGGGTGCCTTGGCGGCACTGAACCCGCGACTGGACTTCATTCTTAGTCATTACCCATCCAGGAGCCGTTTCTAGCGCGGTCCGCACATTTGACGACGGTTCGGTACATTCTTCTTCTTCTTCTACTTCTTCTTCTTCTTCTTATTATTATTATGTGTTGCTGGAATGAATGATGACAGGGAAAACGGGAGTATCCGGAGAAAAACCTGTCCCGCCTCCGTTTTGTCCAGCACGAATGTCACATGGAGTGACCGGGATTTGAACCACGGAACCCAGCTGTGAGAGGCCGGCGCGCTGCCGCCTGAGCAACGGAGGATCCTTATAAGTACATTAAGGACAGTAAAATCAATTGGTCTCACCTCCTTTTACACCCCACCGCCGTTAAGTTTATTTACAGCCAACCCCCCCCCCCTACAGAAAAACTTAAAAGAAGGCGTGTTTCTTTAAGTTTAAAGGAGATTCCAAACACCAATGTTCACGTCTATTACCTCCAGTTTTGAGATATATGTATCCCCATAAAAATAATTCACTTTTTTCACTTCATTTCACACTGCTCCCCCCTCCCCCTAAGTGAATTTTCCCGCAAAAATACTTGTTTCTTTAATAGTAAAGGATCTTCTAAATACCAATTATCGCGACTTTAACTTCTTCAGTTTTTGATTTATGTGACCACATGAAAGGAATTCAACTCCTTTACACTCCCGCCCCCAAAAATGGTTTCCCACCAAAACACGTTTTTCTTTGTTTTTAAAGGAGACCAAAATACGAATTTTCACGTCTGTAACAACTTCAGTTTTTATTAGATGTATGTATTCTCATACAATTAAGTCAATTAATTTTTCAATTCTTTCAGTCCCCCACCCCCCACTTCATTGGATTTTCCGAGAACACGTGTTTCTTTACTTTTAAAGCAGATTGCAAATATCAAATTTCACGTCTGTAACATCTTCATTTTTGAGATATCAGTAGCCTAATTAAAAGGATTCAACAACATTTTCAATCACTTTTACCTCCCCCTCCACCCAAGTGGTACTTCCGAAAACTAAAAATACACGTTTCTTTATGTTTAATAGAGATAAAAATACCATTTTTCACTTCTGTAACATCTTAAGTTTTTTTAGATTTACCGTAAAAGTTCTCATTTAAAAATTTCACCCCTTTTGAGTTCCCCTTAAGTGGAGTTTCCAAAAACAAATCACCTATGTTTCTTTACATTTACAGGAGATTCCAAACACCCACTTTTTACGTCTGTAACATTTTAAGTTTCCAAGATATTCTGTAGATATAGTCTTTCAAAAAATTCACCCCAATCTGTCACTCCTACTTAACCGCCATTAATTGGATTTTCCAAAAACTAAAAAAATACGTGTTTCTTTATTTTTAAAGGAGATCCCTTATACAAATTTTCAGTTCTGTAATATCTTCCGTTTCTGAGATATATGTATCCCCACTAAAAGCATTCAACCCATTTTTCACCCTTTTACACCCCTCCTATTGGGATTTACAGGAAACAAAAAAATACGCGTTTCTTTATTTTTAGAGGAGATTCTAACTACCAATTGTTACATCTGTAAATTTTAAAGTTTTAAGATGTAGACACACTCATTTCAAAAATCAACCCACTTTTCACCCCCCAATATTTCGATTTTCCTAAAACGAAAAAATATGTGTTGCTTTACTTTTAAAGTAGATCCCAAATACCAATTTTCAGGTCTGTAATATCTTCAGGTTCTGAAATATAAGTAGCCTCATTAAAGGCATTCAACCCATTATTCACCCTTTTACAGCCTTCCTATTGGGATTTTCCGAAAACAAAAAATACGTGTTTCTTTATTTTTAAAGGAGATTATAAATACCAATTTTCACATCTGTAAACTTTTAAAATTTTCATATGTAGATACACTCATTTTAAAAATTCACACCCCTTTTCACCCCCCCAATTACTTGGATTTTCCAAATACGAAAAATACCTGTTTCTTTATTATTTTTAAGTAGATCTCAAATACCAATTTTCTGGTCTGCAATATCTTCAGGTTCTGAAATATAATTAGCCTCATTAAAGGTATTTAACATATTTTCACCCTTTTCCACCCTTCCTATTGGGATTTTCCGAAAAGAAAAATATACGTGTTTCTTTATTTTTAAAGGAGATTCTAAGTACTAATTTTTACATTTATAAACTTTAAAAGTTTCGTGATATGTATAGATACTCTAATTTTAGAAATCACCCCCTTCTCACCCCCCATTAATTGGATTTTCTGAAAACAAAAAAATACGTGGTTCTTTATTATTAAAGGAGATACAAAACACCAATTTTCAGGTCTGTGATATCTTCAGTTTCTGAGATATAAGTATCCTCATTAAATGCATTCAACATCTTTTCACCCCTTTCCTCCTTTCCTATTAGGATATTCCGAAAACAAAAAATAAGTGTTTCTTTATTTTTAATGAAGATTCTAAATACCAATTTTTACATCTGTAAACTTTCAACGTTTTGAGATATAGATACACTGATTTTAAAAATTCACCCCCCTTTTCACCCTCCCATTTACTGGATTTCCCAAAAACAAAAAATACGTGTTTCTTTATTTTTAAAAGAGATCAAAAGTACCAATTTTCAGGTCTGTAAAACCTTTAGTTTCTGAGACATAAGTACCGGTATCCTGATTAAAGGCATTCAACCCCTTTTCACCCTTTTTCGCCCCTCCTATTGGGATTTTCTGAAAACAAAAAAATACGAGTTTCCTTATTTTTAATGAAGAGTCTAAATACCAATTTTTACATTTGTAAACTTTAAAAGTTTTGAGATATAGATACACTCATTTTAAAATTTCACCCCCCTTTTCACCCCCTTAGCGACGGAATATCCAAAACTCCTCTCTTAGCGAGCAACCTACATCTTAATATGAATGTATATCAAAATTTCATTTCATTATGTCCAGTAGTTTTGGCTCGGCGATGATGAATCAGTCAGTCAGTCAGGACAAGCTATTTTATATATATAGACTAGCAAGATACCCGTGCTTCGCTACGGTATTATACTGAAATTTATAATTGAATGCTTATTGTTTTAGATATATAATCCGCCGAAATTCGCGATCTGACTCGTTTTCTGCGAGAATCCACCAAAATTCCCGATCTGACTCGTTTTCTATTATTTTACAGCACGTTTCCTCCCATTTTTCAATCTTCCTTTCCAGCAATCGATTTCGTACTTCCCGGGCTATGCTCAGGTATTCCTCCTGGTCAGTTGGGTCCGTAAATCTTTGCCATCTTTTCCTTTAATCACTTTTAATATGGATAAAATCCTTCAGGAGATCCGGAGTGGTGTCATATTGGGTGCCTTGGCGGCACTGAACCCGCGGCCGGACTGCATTCTTAGTCATTACCCGTCCAGGAGCCGTTACCAGCGCGGTCCACACATTTGACGACGGTCCGGAACATTATTATTATTATTATTATTATTATTATTATTATTATTATTATTATGTGTCGCTGGAATGGCTGATGACAGGGAAAACCGGAGTATCCGGAGAAAAACCTGTCCCGCCTCCGTTTTGTCCAGCACGAATGTCACATGGAGTGACCGGGATTTGAAGCACGGAACCCAGCTGTGAGAGGCCGGCACGGTGCCGCCTGAGCAACGGAGGATCCTTATAAGAACGTTAATAAGAGTAAAATCAATTGATCTCACCTCCTTCTACACCCCACCGCCATTAAGTTTATTTACCGCCAACCCCCCCCCCCCAAAATAAAAGAAGGCTAGTTTCTTTATGTTTAAGGGGGATTCCAGACACCAATGTTCACGTCTATTACCTTCAGTTTTGAGATATAAGTATCCCCATAAAAGTAATTTACTTTTTGCACTTCATTTCACACTACTCCCCCCCCCCCCCCCACTAAGTGAACTTTCCCGCAAAAAATACGTGTTTCTTTAATAGTAAAGGATCTTCTAAATACCCATTATCATGACTGTAACTTCTTCAGTTTTTGATTTATGTGTCCTCATGAAAGGAATTCAACTCATTTACACTCCCGCCCTCCAAGATGGTTTCCCGCCCAAAACGCGTTTTTCTTTGTTTTTAAAGGAGATCCAAATACGAATTTTCAGTTCTGTAATATCTTTCGTTTCTGACATATATGTATCCTCATTAAAGGCATTCAACCCATTTTTTACCCTTTTACACCCCTCCTATTGGGATTTACAGGAAACAAAAAAATACGTGTTCCTTTAGTTTTTATTAGATGTATGTATTCTCATACAATTAAGCCAATTAATTTTTCAATTCTTTCACCCCCTCCCCCGCTTCATTGGATTTTAAGAGAATACGTGTTTCTTTACTTTTAAAGCAGATTGAAAATATCAAATTTCACGTCTGTAACATCTTCATTTTTGATATATCAGCAGCCGAATTAAAATAATTCAACACCATTTTCAGTCAATTTTACCCCCCCCTCCTCCCAAGTGATAAAGTGATATTTCCGAAAACTAAAAATACACGTTTCTTTATGTTTAATAGAGATAAAAATACAATTTTTCACTTCTGTAACATGTTAAGTTTTTTTAGATATACTGTAAAAATTATCATTTTTAAATTTCACCCCTTTTGAGTTCCCCTTAAGTGGAGTTTCCAAAAACGAAACACCTATGTTTCTTTACGTTTACAGGAGATTCCAAACACCCACTTTTTACGTCTGTAACATTTTACGTTTTCAAGATATTCTGTAGATATAGTCTTTCAAAAAATTCACCCCAATTTGTCACGCCTGTTTAACCGCCATTAATTGGATTTTCCAAAAACTAAAAAATACGTGTTTCTTTATTATTGAAGGAGATCCCATATACAAATTTTCAGTTCTGTAATATGTTTCGTTTCTGACATATATGTATCCTCATTAAAGGCATTCAACCCATTTTTCACCCTTTTACACCCCTCCTATTGGGATTTACAGGAAACAAAAAAATACGTGTTCCTTTAGTTTTTATTAGATGTATGTATTCTCATACAATTAAGCCAATTAATTTTTCAATTCTTTCACCCCCCCCCCCGCTTTATTGGATTTTAAGAGAATACGTGTTTCCTTACTTTTAAAGCAGATTGAATATATCAAATTTCACGTCTGTAACATCTTCATTTTTGATATATCAGTAGCCGAATTAAAAGAATTCATCACCATTTTCAGTCACTTTTACCCCCCTCCTCCCACGTAATATTTCCGAAAAATAAAAATACACGTTTCTTTATGTTTATTAGAGATAAAAAATACAATTTTTCACTTCTGTAACATGTTAAGTTTTTTAGATATACTGTAGAAATTCTCATTTTTAAATTTCACCCCTTTTGAGTTCCCCTTAAGTGGAGTTTCCAAAAACAAATCACCTATGTTTCTTTACATTTACAGGAGATTCCAAACACCCAATTTTTACGTCTGTAACATTTTACGTTTCCAAGATATTCTGTAGATATAGTCTTTCAAAAAATTCACCCCAATTTGTCACTCCTGTTTAACCGCCATTAATTGGATTTTCCAAAAACTAAAAAATACTTGTTTCTTTATTTTTAAAGGAGATCCCATATACAAATTTTCAGTTCTGTAATATGTTTCGTTTCTGACATATATGTATCCTCATTAAAGGCATTCAACCCATTTTCACCCTTTTACACCCCTCCTATTTGGGATTTACAGGAAACAAAGAAATACGTGTTCCTTTATTTTTAGAGGAGATTCTAACTACCAATTTTTACATCTGTAAATTTTAAAGTGTTAAGATGTAGACACACTCATTTTAAAAAATTCACCCCCCTTTTCACCCCCCCCCCCAATATTTGGATTTTCCAAAAACGAAAAATACGTGTTTCTTTAGTTTTAAAGTAGATCCCAAATACCAGTTTTCAGGTCTGTAATATCTTCAGGGTCTGAAATATAAGTAGCCTTGTTAAAGGCATTCAACCCATTATTCACCCTTTTACACCCTTCCTATTGGGATTTTCCGAAAACAAAATATACGTGTTTCTTTATCTTTAAAGGAGATTCTAAATACCAATTTTTACATCTATAAACTTTAAAAGTTTTGAGATATAGATACACACATTTTACAACATCACCCCCTTTTCACCCCCCCCCATTTATTGGATTTTCCAAAAACAAAAAAATACGTGTTTCTTTCTTTTTAAAGGAGATCTCAAACACCGATTTTCAGGTCTGTAATATCCTCAGTTTCTGAGATATAAGTAGCCTCATTAAAGGCATTCAACCCTTTTTCCACCCCTTTTCACTCCTCCTATTGCGATTTTCCGAAAACAAAAAAATACGTGTTTCTTTATTTTTAATGAAGATTCTAAATACCAGTTTTTACATCTGCAAACTTTAAATGTTTGGAGATATAGATTCACTCATTTTAAAAATTCACCCCCTTTTCACCCTCCCATTAATTGGATTTTCCAAGAACAAAAAAAATACGTGTTTCTTTATTTTTGAAAGAGATCAAAAGTACCAATTTTGAGGTCTGTAATATCTTCAGTTTCTGAGATATAAGTACCGGTATCCTGATTAAAGGCATTCAACCCCTTTTCACCATTTTTCACCCCTCCTATTGGGATTTTCTGAATACAAAAAAATATGTGTTTCCTTATTTCTAAGGAAGATTCTAAATACCAATTTTTACATCTGTAAACTTTTAAAGTTTTGAGATATAGACACACTCATTTTAAAATTTCACCCCCCCTTTTCACCCCCTTAGCGACGGAATATCTAAAAATCCTCTCTTAGCGAGCACCTACATCTTAATATGAATATATCCCCAAAATTTCATTTCTTTATGTCCAGTAGTTTTGGCTCGGCGATGATGAATCAGTCAGTCAGTCAGGACAAGCTACTTTATATATATAGACTAGCAAGATACCCGTGCTTCGCTACGGTATTATACTGAAATTTATAATTGAATGCTGATTGTTTTAGATATATAATCCGCCGAAATTCGCGATCTAACTCGTTTTCTGCGAGAATCCACCAAAATTCCCGATCTGACTTGTTTTCTATGATTTTACGGCACGTTTCCTCCCATTTTTCAATCTTCCTTTCCAGCAATCGATTTCGTACTTCCCGGGCTAGACTCAGGTATTCCTCCCGGTCAGTTGGGTTCGTAAATCTTTGCCATCTTTTCCTATAATATTTTTAATATGGATAAAATCCTTCAGGAGATCCGGCGTGGTGTCATATTGGGTGCCTTGGTGGCACTGAACCCGCGGCCGGACTGCATTCTTAGTCATTACCCTTCCAGGAGCCGTCTCCAGCGCGGTCCGCACATTTGACGACGGTCCGGATTATTATTATTATTATTATTATTATTATTATTATTATTATTATTATTATTATGATTATTATTATGTGTTGCTGGAATGGCTGATGACAGGGAAAACCGGAGTATCCGGAGAAAAACCTGTCCCGCCTCCGTTTGGTCCAGCACGAATGCCACATGGAGTGACCGGGATTTGAACCACGGAACCCAGCTGTGAGAGGCCGGCGCGCTGCCGCCTGAGAAACGGAGGATCCTGATAAGTACATTAATAACAGTAAAATCAATTGGTCTCACCCTCCTTCTACACCCCACCCCCCACCGCCGTTAAGTTTAATTACCGCCAACCCCCCCCCCCAACAAATTTAAAAGAATGCTTGTTTCTTTATGTTTAAGGGAGATTCCAGACACCAATGTTCACGTCTATTACCTTCGGTTTTGAGATGTAAATATCCCCATAAAAATAATTCAATTTCTTTCACTTCCTTTCACACTCCTTCCCCCTCCCCTAAGTGAATTTTCCCGCAAAAAGTACTTGTTTCTTTAATAGTAAAGGATCTTCTAAATACCAATTATCACGACTCTGACTTCTTCAGTTTTTGATTTATGTGTCCTCATGAAAGGAATTCAACTCCTTTACACTCCCGCCCTCCAAGATGGTTTCCCCACCAAAACGCGTTCTTCTTTGTTTTTAAAGGAGGTCCAAATACGAATTTTCACGTCTGTAAGAACTTTAGTTTTTATTAGATGTATGTATTCTCATACAATTAAGTCAATTAATTTTTCAATTCTTTCACACCGCCCCCCCCCCCCTTCTTTGGATTTTCCGAGAATACGTGTTTCTTTACTTTTAAAGCAGATTGCAAATATCAAATTTCACGTCTGTAACATCTTCATTTTTGAGATATTAGTAGCCTAATTAAAAGAATTCATCACCATTTTCAGTCACTTTTACCCCCCCCCCCTCCCTCCAACCAAGTGGTATTTCCGAAAACTAAAAGTACACGTTTCTTTATGTTTAATAGAGATAAAACAAAATACCATTTTTCTCTTCTGTAACATGCTAAGTATTTTTAGATATACTGTAAAAATTCTCATTTTAAAATTTCACCCCTTTTGAGTTCCCTTTAAGTGGAGTTTCCAAAAACAAATCACCTATATTTTTTTACATTTACAGGAGATTTACACCCACTCTTTACGTCTGTAACATTTTACGTTTCCAAGATATTCTGTAGATAGTCTTTCAAAAAATTCACCCCAATTTGTCACTCCTGTTTAACCGCCATTAATTGGCTTTTCCAAAAACTAAAACATACGTGTTTCTTTATTTTTAAAGGAGATCCCATATGCAAATTATCAGTTCTGTAGTATCTTTCGTTTATGAGATATGTGTATCCTCATTAAAGGCATTCAACCCATTTTTCACCCTTTTACACCCCTCCTATTAGGATTTACGGGAAACAAAAAAATACGTGTTCCTTTATTTTTAGAGGAGATTCTAACTACCAATTTTTACATCTGTAAATTTTAAAGTTTTAAGATGTAGACACACTCATTTTAAAAAATTCACCCCCTCTTTTCACCCCCAATATTTGGATTTTCCAAAAACGAAAAAATACGTGTTTCTTTACTTTTAAAGTAGATCCAAAATACCAATTTTCAGGTCTGTAATATCTTCAGGTTCTGAAATATAAGTAGCCTCATGAAAGGCATTCAACCCATTATTCATCCTTTTAAACCCTTCCTATTGGGATTTTCCGAAAACAAAAGAATACGTGTTTTTTTATTTTTAAAGGAGATTCTAAACACCAATTTTTACATGTATAAACTTAAAAAGTTTTGAGATATAGATACACTCATTTTGAAAAATCACCCCTTTTTCAACCCGTCCCCCCCATTAATTATATTTTCCACAGACAAAAATACGTGTTTCTTTATTTTAAAAGGAGATCCCAAACACCAATTTTCAGGTCTGTAATATCTTCAGGTTGTGAAATATACGTAGACTCATGAAATGCATTCGACCCATTTTTCAACCTTTACCACCCTTCCTATTACGATTTTCCGAAAGCGAAATATACGTGTTTCTTTATTTTTTAATGGAGATTCTAAATACCAATTTTTACATCTATAACTTTTAAAAGTTTTGAGATATAGATACAATCATTTTAAAATATTACCCCCTTTTCACCCCCTTTAATTGGGTTTTCCAGAAACAAAAAAATACGTGTTTCTTTATTTTTAAAGGAGATCCCAAACACCAATTTTCAGGTCTATAATATCTTCAGTTTCTGAGATATAAGTAGCCTCATTAAAGGCATTCAACCCCTTTTTCACCTCTTTTCACTCCTCCTATTGCGATTTTCCGAAAACAAAAAAATACGTGTTTCTTTATTTTTAATAAAGATTCTAAATACCAATTTTTACATCTGCAAACTTTAAAAGTTTGGAGATATCGATTCACTCATTTTAAAAATTCACCCCCTTTTCACCCTCCCATTAATTGGATTTTACAAAAACAAAAAAAATACGTGCTTCTTTATTTTTAAAAGAGACCCAAAGTACCAATTTTCAGGTCTGTAATATCTTCAGTTTCTGAGATATAAGTACCGGTATCCTGATTAAAGGCATTCGACCCATTTTCTCCCATTTTCACCCTTTTTCATCCCTCCTATTGGGATTTTCTGAAAACAAAAAAATACGTGTTTCCTTATTTTTAAAGGAGATTCTAAATACTAATTTTTACACCTGTAAACTTCTAAAGTTTTGAGATATAGATACACTCATTTTAAAATTTCACCCCCCTTTTCACCCCCTTAGCGACGGAATATCCAAAAATCCTCTCTTAGCGAGCACCTAAATTTTAATATGAATATAACCCCAAAATTTCATTTCTTTATGTCCAGTAGTTTTGGCTCGGCGATGATGAATCAGTCAGTCAGTCAGTCAGTCAGGACAAGTTATTTTATATATATAGATAGCTTGTCCTGACTGACTGACTGACTGACTGATTCATCATCGCCGAGCCAAAACTACTGGACATAAAGAAGTGAAATTTTGAGGATATATTCATATTAAGATGTAGGTGCTCGCTAAGAGAGGTTTTTGGACATACCGTCGCTAAGGGGGTGAAAAGGGGGGTGAAATTTTAAAATGAGTGTATCTATATCTCAAAACATTAAAAGTTTACAGATGTAAAAATTGGTATTTAGAATCTTCATTAAAAATAAGGAAACACGTAATTTTTTGTTTTCAGAAAGTCCCAATAGGAGGGATGAAAAAGGGTGAAAAATGGCTTGAATGCCTTTAATCAGGATTCCGGTTCTTATATCTCAGAAACTGAAGATATTACAGACCTGAAAATTTGTACTTTTGATCTCTTTTAAAAATAAAGAAACACGCATTTTTTGTTTTTGGTGAAACCAATTAATAGGGGGTGAAAAGGGGGTGAATTTTTAAAATGAGTGTATCTAAATCTCAAAACTTTTAAAGTTTATAGATATAAAAATACGTATTTAGAATCTCGTTTAAAGAAACACGTATTTTTTTGTTTTCAGAAAATCCCAATAGGAAGGGTGAAAAGGGGTGAAAAATGGGTTGAATGCTTTTACTGAGGCTACTTATATTTCATAACATGAAGATATTATAGACCTGAAAATTCGTATTTGGGATCTACTTTAAAAATAAAGAAACAGGTATTTTTCGTTTTTGGAAATTCCAAATAATAGGGGGTGAAAAGGGGGGTGAATTTTCAAAATGAGTGTGGCTACAACTTAAAATTTTAAAAGTTTACAGATGTAAAAAATTGGTATTTATAATCTCCTTTAAAAATAAAGGAACACGTATGTTTTTGTTTTCCGTAAATCGCAATAGGAGGGCTGTAAATGTGTGAATAATGGGTTGAGTGCCTTTAATGAGGATACATACATCTCAGAAACTGAAGAATTACAGAACTGAAAATTTGTACATGGGATCTCCTTTAAAAATAAAGAAACACGTATTTTTTGTTTTTGGAAAATCCAATTAATGGCGGTTAAACAGGAGTGACAAATTGGGGTGAATTATTTGAAAGACTATATCTACAGAATATCTGAGAAACGTAAAATATTACAGACGAAAAAAGTGTGTATTTGGAATCTCCTGTAAATATAAAGAAACATAGGTGATTTGTTTTTGGAAACTCCATTTAAGGGGAACTAAAAAGGGGTGAAATTTTAAAATGAGAATTTCTACAGTATCTCAAAAAACTCAACGTTACAGAAGTAAAAAATGGTATTTTTAATCTCCATTAAAATAAAGAAACGTGTATTTTTACTTTTCGGAAATAACACTTGGGTGGATGGGGGGGGGGGGGTTAAAAGTGACTGAAAATGGTGTTGAATTCTTTTAATTAGGCTACTGATATCTCAAAAATGAAGATGTTACAGACGTGAAATTTGATATTTGGAATCTGATTTAAAAGTAAAGAAACACGTATTTTCATGAAATAATATAAAGGGGGGTGGGCTGAAAGAATTGACTTAATTGTATGAGAATACATACAACTAATAAAAACTAAAGTTGTTACAGACGTGACCATTGGTATTTGATCTCCTTTAAAAACAAAGAAAAACGCGTTTTGGGGGGAACCCATCTTGGGGGGCGGGAGTGAAAAAAAGTTGAATTCCTTTCATGAGGACACATAAATAAAAAACTGAAGAAGTTAGAGTCGTGATAATTGGTATTTAGAATATCCTTTACTATTAAGGAAACAGTATAATTTGCCGGATAATTCACTTGGGTGGGGTGGGGGGTGAAAGGAAGTGAAATAAAGTGAATTATTTTTATGGGGATACTTATATCTCAAAACTGAAGGTAACAGACGTGAACATTGGTGTTTGGAATCTCCTTTAAACATAAAGAAACACGCCTTCTTTTAATTTTTTTGGTGGGGGGGGGGTTAATGAACTTAACTGCGGTGGGGTGTAAAAGGAGGTGAGACCAATTGATTTTACTGTTCATAATGTACTTATGAGGAGCCTCCGTTGCTCAGGCGGCAGCGCGCCGGCCTCTCACAGCTGGGTTCCGTGGTTCAAATCCCGGTCACTCCATGTGACATTCGTGCTGGACAAAACGGAGGCGGGATAGGTTTTTCTCCGTTTACTCCGGATTTTCCTGTCATCATTCATTCCAGCAACACTGTCCAATATTTCATTTCATTTGTCATTCATCGATCAATGCCCCAGAGGAGTGCTTCGGCAGCCGGCAAAATTCCTATTGTCGCCGCTAGGTGGGGCTTTATTCATTCCATTCCTGGCCCTGTCGAATGACTGGAAACAGGCTGTAGATTTTCGATGTACTTATTCTGATCATAAATCGATCGTTTTTAATCTTTCCTGAGTTCGTTTTCAACAGCCTTCTTTTCCTTCGGAGAACGTTCTTAGATTACAGTAGATTCTCCTGGCATATAAATAAAAATGTAAACACATTTGATATAAACGATAGGAATGCGATTGACCGTCAAAATTGTTCCACCTCTATAATAAAGTCAATAATGCACGTAAGTGAGTCATTCGTATCGTCAGAAAATCCGCACACTTGCCTACCCGCGACAATGGTGCTGGTCGCATTGTCAACAATGACAATGGCAGCAGATGTAATTTACCGCTAAGTAGCGGTCTTGCATCTTGCTGTGGGGTCCAGAACATATAATAATAATAATAATAATAATAATAATAATAATAATAATAATAATATAATAATAATAATAATAATAATAATAATAATAATATTCTGGACGGTCGTCAAATGTGTGGACCGCGCTGGAAACGGGTCCTGGACGGGTAATGACTAAGAATGCAGTCCGGCGGTGGGTTCAGTACCGCCAAGGCACCCAAGACGACACCACGCCGGATCTCCTGTAGGATTTGATCCATATTAAAAATGCTTATAGGAAAGGATGCCAAAGATTTAGGGACCCAACTGACCGGGTGGAATACCTGGACCTACCCCGGGAAGTACGAAATCGATTGCTGGAAAGTAAGATTGAAAAATGGGAGGGAACTTGCCGTAATCTATTAGAAAACGAGTCAGATCGCGAATTTTGGCGGATTCTCGCAGAAAACGAATCGGATCGCAATTTTCGGCGGATTATATATCTAAAACAATAACATTCAATTATAAATTTCAGTGTAATACCGTAGCGAAGCACGGGTATCCTGCTAGTCATCTATATATATAAAATAACTTGTCCTGACTGACTGACTGACTGACTGACTGACTGACTGACTGACTGACTGACTGACTGACTGACTGACTGACTGACTGATTCATCATCGCCGAGCCAAAACTACTAGACATAAAGAAATGAAATTATGGGGATACATTCATATTAAGATGTAGGTGCTCGCTAAGAGAGGATTTTTGGATATTCTATCGTTAAGGGGGTGAAAAGGGGGGTGAAATATTAGAATGAGTGTATCTATATCTCAAAACTTTAAAAGTGTACAGATATAAAAATTGGTATTTAGAATCTTCTTTAAAAATAAGGAAACACGTATTTTTTTGTTTTCAGAAAATCCCAATAGGAGGGGTGAAAAAGGGCGAAAGTTGTTGAATGCCTTTAATCAGGACACCGGTACTTATATCTCAGAAACTGAAGATATTACAGACCTGAAAATTGGTACTTTTAATCTCTTATAAAAATAAAGAAACATATATTTTTTGTTTTTGGAAAATCCAGTTAATGGGAGGGTGAAGAGGGGGGTGAATTTTTAAAATGAGCGTATCTATATCTCAAAACTTTGAAAGTTTACAGATGTAAAAATTGGTATTTAGGATCTTCATTAAAAATAAAGAAACACGTATTTTTTTGTTTTCGGAAAATCCCAATACGAGGGGTGAAAAGGGGTGAAAAAACGGTTGAATGCCTTTAATGAGGATACTTATATCTCAGAAACTGAAGATATTACAGATCTGAAAATTGGTGTTTAGGATCTCCTTTAAAAATAAAGAAACACGTATTTTTCTGTATTTGGAAAATCCAGTTAATGGGAGGGTGAAAAGGGGGGTGAATTTTTAAAATGAGCGTATCTATATCTCAAAACTTTGAAAGTTTACAGATGTAAAAATTGGTATTTAGAATCTTCATTAAAAATAAAGAAACACGTATTTTTTTGTTTTCGGAAAATCGCAATAGGAGGGGTGAAAAGGGGTGAAAAAAGGGTTGAATGCCTTTAATGAGGATACTTATATCTCAGAAACTGAAGATATTACAGACCTGAAAATTGATGTTTGGGATCGCCTTTAAAAATAAAGAAACACGTATTTTTCTGTTTTTGGAAAATCCAATTAATGGGGGTGGTGGAAAGGAGGGGGGGAATTTTTAAAATGAGTGTATCTATATCTCAAAACTTTTAGAGTTTACAGATGTAAAAATTGGTATTTAGAATCTCTTTTAAAAATAAAGAGAAATGTATTTTTTGTTTTCGGAAAATCCCAATAGGAGGGGTGAAAGAGAGGTGAAAAAAGGGTTAAATGCCTTTAATGAGGATACTTCAATCTCAGAACCTGAAGATATTACAGACATGAAAATTGGTATTTGGGATCTCCTTTAAAAAATAAAGACTTTTTTTTTTTTTGCTTTTGAAAATCCAAATAGTGGGGGGGGGGGGGAATGGGTTGGATTTTTAAAATGAGTGTATATACATCTCAAAACTTTAAAAGTTTTCACATGTGAAAATTGATATTTAGAATCTGCTTTAAAAATAAAGGAACACATTTTTTTTCTGTAAATCCCAAGAGGAGGGGTTAAAAGGATGAATAATGGGTTGAATGCTTTTAATGAGAATACATATATCTCAGAAACTAAAGATATTACAAAATTGAAAATTCGTATATGGGATCTCCTTTAAAAATAAAGAAACACGTATTTTTTTGTTTCTGGAAAATCCAATTAATGGCGGTTAAACAGGAGTGACAAATTGGGTGAATTTTTTGAAAGACTACATCTACAGAATATCTGAGAAACGTAGAATGTTACAAACGTAAAATGAGGCTTTTGTAATCTCCTGTAAATGTAAAGAAACATAGGTGATTTGTTTTTGGAAACTCCTCTTAAGGGGAACTAAAAAGGGGGTGAAATTTTTAAATGAGAATTTATACAGTATATCTCAAAAAACTTAACATGTTACAGAAGTGAAAAATGGTATTTTTATCTGTATTAAAAATAGAGAAACGTGTATTTTTAGTTTTCGGAAATACCACTTGGATGGGGGGGGTTAAAAGTGCCTGAAAATGGTGTTGAATACTTTTAATTAGGCTACAGTTATCTCAAAAATGAAGATGTTACAGACGTGAAATTTGATATTTGGAATCTGCTTTCAAAGTAATGAAACACCTATTCTCGGAAAATCCAATGAATTGGGGGGGGGGTGGGAGGTGAAAGAATTTAAAATTAATTGACTTAATTGTATGAGAATACTTACATCTAATAAAAACTAAAGTTGTTAGGTCGTACGGACGTGAAAATTGGTATTTGGTTCTCCTTTAAAAACAAAGAAAAACCCGTTTTGGGGGGGGGGGTATCATCTTGGGGGCGGGAGTGAAAAGGAATTGAATTGAATTTCATTTCATGAGGACACAAAAATCTAAAACTGAAGAAGTTAGAGTCGTGATACTTCGTATTTAGAAGATCCTTTACTATTAAGGAAACAAGTATTTTTTGCCGGAAAAATTCACTTGGGGGGGGGGGGAGGTGAAATGAAGTGAAAAGTAAGTGAAATATTTTTATGGGGATACTTATATCTCAAAACTGAAGATAATAGACGTGAACATTGGTGTTTGTAATCTCCTTTAAACATAAAGGAACACGCCTTCTTTAGTTTATTTTCGAGGTGGGGTAAATAAACTTTAATGGCGGTGGGGTGTTAAAGGAAGAGAGACCAATTGATTTTACTCTTCATAATGTATTTATAAGGAGCCTCCGTTGCTCAGGCGGCAGCGCCACGGCCTCACAGCTGGGTTCCGTGGTTCCAGTCCCGGTCTCTCCATGTGACATTCGTGCTGGACAAAACGGAGGCGGGACAGGTTTTTTCTCCGGATACTCCGGTTTTCCCTCTCATCATTCATTCCAGCAATACTGTCCAATATAATTTCATTTCATTTGTCATTCATTAATCATTGCCCCAGAGGAGTGCGACAGGTTTCGGCAACCGGCACAATTCCTATTGTCGCCGCGAGATGGGGACTTTATTCATACCATTCCTGACCCTGTCGAGTGACTGGAAACAGGCTGTAGATTTTCGATGTACTTATTCTGATCATAAACCGATCTTTTTTAATCTTTCCTGGGTTCGATTTCAACAGCCATCTTTTCCTTCGGAGAACGTTCTTAGATTACAGTAGAATCTCCTGGCATATAAATAAAAATGTAAACACATTTGAAATAAACGATAGGAATGAGATTGGCCGTCAAATTGTTCACCTCTATAATAAGGTCAATAATGCACGGAAGTATGTCATTCGTATCGCCAGAGATCCCGCACACTTGCCTACGCGCTACAATGATGCTGGTCACATTGTCAACAATGACAATGGCGGCAGATGTAATTTACCGCCAAGTAGCGGTCTTGCATCTTGATGTGTGGTCCAGACATCTATAATAATAATAATAATAATAATAATAATAATAATAATAATAATAATAATAATAATATTAATAATAATAATAATAATAATAATAATAATAATAATAATAATAATAATAATAATAATAATAATAATAATAATAATAATAATAATAATAATATGGACCGTCGTCAAATGTGCGGACCGGGCTGGAAACGGGTCCTGGACGGGTAATGACTAAGAATGCAGTCCGGCCGCGGGTTCAGTATCGCCAAGGCACCCAAGACGACACCAAGCTGGATCTCCTGAAGGATTTGATACATATTAAAAATGCTTATAGGAAAAGATGGCTAAGATTTACGGACCCAACTGACCGGGTGAAATACCTGAACCTAGCCCGGGAAGTACGAAATCGATTCCTGGAAAGAAAGATTGAAAAATGGGAGGATACTTGCCATAATCTATTAGAAAACAAATCAGATCGCGAATTTTGACGGATTCTCTCAAAAAACGATTCAGATCGCGAAATTCGGCGGATTATATATTTTAAAAATAAGCATTCAATTCTAAATTTCAGTATAATACCGTAGCGAAGCACGGGTATCTTGCTAGTCTATATATATAAAATAGCTTGTCCTGACTGACTGACTGACTGACTGACTGACTGACTGACTGACTGACTGACTGACTGACTGACTGACTGACTGACTGATTCATCATCGCCGAGCCAAAACTACTGGACATAAAGAAATTAAATTTTGGGGATATATTCGTGTTATGATGTAGGTGCTCGCTAAGAGAGGATTTTTGGATATTCCGTCGCTAAGGGGGTGAAAAGGAGGGTGAAATTTTAAAATGAGTGTATCTATATCTCAACACTTTAAACGTTTATAGATGTGAAAATTGGTATTTAGAATCTTCTTTAAAAATAAGGAAACACGTATTTTTTTGTTTTCAGAAAATCCCAATAGGAGGGTCGGAAAAGGTCGAAAAAGGGGTTGAATGAATTTTTTCACGATACCGGCACTTATATCTCAGAAACTGAAGATATTACAGATCTGAAAATTGGTACTTTTGACCGCTTTTAAAAATAAAGAAACACGTATTTTTTGTTTTTAGAAAATCCAATTAATTGGAGGGTAAAAAGGGGGGCGAATTTTTAAAATGAGTGCTACTATATCTCAAAACTCTTTAAGTTTACTGATGTAAAAATTTGTATTTAGATTCTTCATTAAAAATAAAGAAATACGTTTTTTTGTTTTCGGAAAATCCCAATAGGACGGGTGAAAAGGGGTGAAAAACGGGTTGAATGCCTTTAAAGTAAATACTTATATCTCAGAAACTGAAGATATTACAGACCTGAAAATTGGTGTTTGGGATTCGCATTAAAATATAGAAACGCGTATTTTTAGTTTTTGGAAAATTCAAGTAAGTGGGGGGGGGGCGAATGGGGGTGAATTTTTAAAATGAGTGTAACTATGTCTCAAAAACTTTTAAAGTTTATAGATGTAAAAATTGGTATTTAGAATCTCCTTTAAAATAAAGAAACACCTATTTTTTGTTTTCGGAAAATCCCAATAGGAAGGGTTGAAAAGGGTGAAAAAGTGGTTGAATGCCTTTAATGTGGCTACTTATATTTCAGAACCAGAAGATATTACGGACCTGAAAATTGGTGTTTGGGATCACCTTTAAAAATAAAGAAACACGTATTTTTTGTTTTTGGAAAATCTAATTAATGGGGGGGGTGAAAAGGGGGCGAAATTTTAAAATGAGTGTATCTATATTTGAAAACTTTAAAAGCTTACAGATGTAAAAATTGGTATTTAGAATCTCCTTTAAAAATAAAGGAACATGTATTTTTCGTTTTCGGCAAATCCCTATAGGAGGGGTGAAACAGGGGCTGATTACCTTTAATGAGGATACTTAAATCTCAGAAACTGAAGATATTACGGACCTGAAAATTGGTATTTGGGATATCCTTTAAAAATAAACATTTTTTTGCTTTTGGAAAATCCAAATAGTGGGGGGGGGGGGTGTGGAAAGGGGTTGGATTTTTAAATGAGTGTATCTACATCTCAAAACTTTAAAAGTTTGAACATGTAAAAACTGATATTTAGAATCTGCTTTAAAAATAAAGGAACACTTATTTTTTATTTTCTGTAAATCCCAGTAGGAGGGGTTTAAAGTGTGAATAATAAGTTGAATGCAATTAATGAGGATACATATATCTCAGAATCTGAAGATGTTACAGAACTGAAAATTTGTATATGGGATCTCCTTTAAAAATAAAGAAACACGTATTTTTTTGTTTTTGGAAAATCCAATTAATGGCGGTTAAACAGGAGTGACAAAATGCGGTGAATTTTTTGAAAGACTACATCTACGGAATATCTGAGAAACGTAGAATGTTACAGACGTAAAAAGTGGTATTTGGAATCTTCTGTAAATGTAAAGAAACATAGGTGATTTGTTTTTGGAAACTCCTCTTAAGGGGAACTAAAAAGGGGGTGAAATTTTAAAATGAGAATTTATAGAGTATATCTCAAAAAACTTAACATGTTACAGAAGTGAAAAATGGTTTTTATCTCTATTAAAAATAAAGAAACATGTAGTATATTTTTAGTTTTCGGAAATACCACTTGGGCGGTCGGGGGGGGGTGTGGTGGTTAAAAGTGACTGAAAATTGTGTTGAATTATTTTAATTAGGCTACTGTTATCTCAAAAATGAAGATGTTGCAGACGTGAAATTTGATATTTGGAATCTGCTTTAACAGTAAAGAAACACCTATTCTCGGAAAATCCAATGAATGGGGGGGGGGGGTGAAATAATTTAAAATTAATTGACTTAATTGTATGAGAATACTTACATCTAATAAAAACTAAAGTTGTTGGGGCCTACAGACGTGAAAATTGGTATTTGGTTCTCCTTTAAAAACAAAGAAAAATTCGTTTTGGGGGCGAAAACATCTTTCATGAGGACACATAAATCAAAAACTGAAGAAGTTAGAGTCGTGATAGTTGGTATTTAGAAGATCCTTTACTATTAAAGAAACAAGTATTTTTGGCGGAAAATTCACTTGGGGCGGGGGACGAGTGTGAAAGTGGAAAAAAGTTAATTATTTTTATCTCAAAACTGAAGGTAATAGACGTGAACATTGGTGTTTGGAATCTCCATTAAACATAAAGAAACACGCCTTCTTTTAGTTTTTTGGGGGGTGGGGTAAATAAACTTAAGGGCGCTGGGGTGTAAAAAGAGGTGAGACCAATTGATTTTACTGTTCATAATGTATCTATAAAGAGCCTCCGTTGCTCAGGCGGCAGCGCGCCGGCCTCTCACAGCTGGGTTCCGTGGTTCAAATCACGGTCTCTCCATGTGACATTTGTGCTGGACAAAACGGAGGCGGTACAGCCTTTTCTCCGGATACTCCGGTTTTCCCTGTCATCATTTATTCCAGCAACACTGTCCAATATAATTTATTTTCATTTGTCATTCATTAATCTTTACCCCAGAGGAGTGCGACAGGTTTCGGCAGCTGGCACAATTCCTACTGTCGCCGCTAGATGGAGGCTTTATTCATTCCATTCCTGACCCTGTCGAATGACTGGAAACAGGCAGTAGATTTTCGGTGTACTTTTTCTGATCATAAAGTGATCATTTTAAATATTTCCTGGGTTCGTTTTCAAGAGCCATCTTTTCCTTCGGAGAACGTTCTTAGATTGCAGTAGATTCTCCTGGCATATAAATAAAAATTTAAACACATTTGAAATAAACGATAGGAATGAGATTGGCCGTCCAATTGTTCACCTCTATAATAACTTCAATAATGCACGGAAGTATGTCATTCGTATCGTCAGAAATCCCGCACACTTACCTACGCGCGACAATGGTGCTGGTCACATTCTCAACAATGACAATGGCAGCAGATGTAATTTACAGCCAAGTAGCGTTCTTGAATCTTGCTGTGGGGTCCGGAACATATAATAATAATAATAATAATAATAATAATAATAATAATAATAATAATAATAATAATAATAATAATAATAATAATAATAATAATAATAATAATAATAATAATAATAATAATAATAATAATAATAATAATAATAATAATAATAATAATAATAATAATAATAATAATAATAATAATAATAGTCGGGCTGAGTGGCTCAGACGGTTAAGGCGCTGGTCTTCTAACCCCAACTTGGCAGGTTCGATCCTGGCTCAGTCCGGTGGTATTTGAAAGTGCTCAAATACGACAGCCCCGTGTCGGTAGATTTACTGGCACGTAAGGGAACTCCTGCGGGACTAAATTCCGGCACCTCGGCGTCTCCGAAGACCTTAAAACGTAGTTAGTGGACGCAAAGCAAATTACATTATTATTATTATTATTTTTATTATTATTATTATTATTATTATTATTATTATTATTATTATTATTATTATTATTATTATGTTCTGGACCGTTCTCAAATGTGCGGACCGCGCTGGAAACGGGTCCTGGATGGGTAATGATTAAGAATGCTGTCCGGCCGCGGGTTCAGAATCGCCAGGGCACCCAAGACGACACCACGCCGGATCTCCTAAATGATTTGATCCATAATAAAAATGTTTATAAGAAAAGTTGGCAAAGATTTAGGGACCCAACTGACCGGGTGGAATACCTTGGCCCTAGCCCGGGAAGTACGAAATCGATTGCTGGAAAGAAAGATTGAAAAATTGGAGGAAAGTTGCCGTAATCTATTAGAAAACAAATCAGATCGCGAATTTTGGCGGATTCTCTCAGGAAACGAGTCAGATCGCGAATTTCGGCGGATTATATATATAAAAAAATAAGCATTCAATTCTAAATTTCAGTATAATACCGTAGCGAAGCACGGGTATCTTGCTAGTCATATATGAACATTGTATTTTAAAAATCGCTTAGTACGACATCGCTTTTTACGACATAGCGTATAAAACGGGGATTTTTTCACATTTTCGGAGATTTTTTTTTCGACTATAACGTCCAATGTTGATTTTTGTTCCTTACGCGTTTGGGGATTGCTGACAGCAATGTAAAGCTTGTTTTCAAACTCTTGTTTTCAGTAGATTGTAGATTTGAAATCAAGGTAAGCATCGCTGTGAAGAGGCGGAACCGGGCGAGTTGGCCGTGCGTGTAGAGGCGCGTGGCTGTGAGCTTGCATCCGGGAGATAATAGGTTCGAATCCCACTATCGGTAGCCCTGAAAATGGTTTTCCGCGGTTTCCCATTTTCACACCAGGCAAATGCTGGGGCTGTACCTTAATTAAGGCCACGACCGCTTCCTTCATACTCCGAGCCCTTTCCTATCCCCTCGTCGCCATAAAACCTATCTGTGTAAAAAAATAAACCCGCTCCTACGGCTATAGCCTATAGCGACCGTTAATTGGTGGTCCCTTCGGATTCGTTATAACCGACTGCTGTTGAACAATTTGTTTCCTTCCGTGCAAACATCGGTAATAATGTATGTATGACTTTTAGTGCCGGGAGTGACCAAAAACAAGTTGGGCCCACCAGGTGTGGGTCTTTTGATTTGACACCCGTAGGTGCCCTGCGCATCGTGATGAGGATGAAATGAAGATGAAGACGACACATACACTCAGACCCCGTGCCAGCGGAATTAACCAATGATGATTAAAATTCCCGACCAAGCCAGGAACCGAACCGGGGACCTGTAACCAAAGGTCAGCACGCTAACCATTTAGCCATGGAGCCGGACATGTAAGTACGATAAGGAATAAACGCATGTTTCTTGCAGATACATTTTTCTCACAATCAGAAGCAAGCCTAGAGATGTATTTGTTGTGTTTATTCACAGGGTTTGTATCTACATGGGAAGTGAATTATATGTTGATATTAATTAAAAGTAAGTCTGATGAAATATGAAATGCGAGGAGCATACATTCTTTCCTTGAACGACACTTGCCTGCATTTCTTTTTCACTTTGATGAGCAAAACAAGGCGGAACAGTTCCTCAGTCCTAGATAACATGTTACCGACTGGCTGGGGAATTACGTGAGTTGCTCGTCCCACAGTCTTTGCCCCATTCTCTGGACAGGCAATTGATTGCGACAACCTGTTGCCACCACCAGTTGCCTCGTGAGGAAGCGGCTTTAGGGTCGATACTGCTCTGCATGCTGCCTATGTGCCAGCAGCAAGAAACTTCTGTACCTTGCACAAGAAAACAACTATGTCCGCGAAACTCTTAGTGATACTTCGGCTCGCTAGTGCTGAATCGATAGACCTCGGTTATCTTCGAGATTCGTATTGGCAATCTCAGACACAAAAAATATGAATTGATTATGCACCACCGTTAGACATCTAGCGGTATAATTGCAATATATTAAATAAATTTGCTATTTACACAGCAAAGTCAAAATATAAGTTAAGCTTGAACATGAGTGAGGAAAATCAAAGTACATCACAGGAGCAACCTAGAACTCCTACACGGAAACGGCAGTTTAGAAAATTCACATCAATCGATTATACTATCGATAGTACGTAAGTAAACTCGTGTCCTCATCCCGAGGTGGTGCAGCTCTCTTCAGGAACACCCCCGATGGAGGTGAGCTGCATGTACCATTTCAACCACATTCCAGCCATCCTGCCATTCTTAAATTTCTGGCAGTACCCGGAATCGAACCCAGACCCACGAAGACGGCAGCTAATAATGCTAACCGTTACGCTGCGAAGGCGGCAATACTATCCATTAAATTCAGATTTAATTTCCATTCACTTTGCTGTATTACCGGAACCGCTGTAGCGCCCTCCTTACTCCTCACCTCCGCAAAACGAAGTGTCACTAAAAGTTTCGCGGATTAGTAATCCCTACGCCAAGGATAATGGACCTTTCTTTCTTAATCTGTTTACCCTCCAGGGTTGGTTTTTCCCTCGGACTCAGTGAGGGATCCCACCTCTACCGCTTCAAGGGCAGTTTCTTGGAGCTTGATACTTTGGGTCGGGGATACAACTGGATAGGAGGACCAGTACCTCGCTCAGGCGGCCTCAACCGCTATGCTGAACAGGGGCCATTAGGGGGATGAGAAGATTGGAAAGGATAGACAAAGAGGAGGGAAGTAAGCGGCCGTAGCCTTAAGTTAAGTACCATCCCGGCATTTTCCTGGGGGAGAAGTGGGAAACCATGGAAAACCACTTCGAGGATGACTGAGGTGGGAATAGTACCCCCTCTACTCAGTTGACCTCCCGAGGCTGCGTGGACCCCGTTCCAGCCCTCGAACCACTTTTCAAATTTCGTGGCAGAGCCGGGAGTGGCAGTTAATCACGCTAACCACTACACTACAGAGGTGGACATAATAGATCTTTCAACAAATGCAGAGTGTTAGGGGTATACGTGCAGATAATTCTTGTAGCAATAGAGAACGATATGACGAACCACTATATATACAAATTTTAGTAATCCTCGGAAGTTGTTTTCAAGAGCAAAGGGTACCATGTTTTTACAATAGGTAATAGGCCTTGCTCTTGTGAATGAATAGCTTTCCTTTGATAACAGGCAAGTCACGCACCATCCTTGTCAAACTGGTTTCTGTTTATGTTTAAGAGCAAATATACTACTGTAACAGCTGAACGCTACCTATGCAACGCCACGAGATGTTACGTAATATACTTGCCAAACTGGTTTTATGTTAACGAGCAACTGAGCCACGATAACAGCTGTAGGCTGCTACCAGTGAATACCATGTTACGTTACATTCTCGTCAGACTGGTTTTGTTGTTAGTATTTAGTTTATGTCTTAGGGACTTCAGACAACCCTAGTCATCGGTTTCGGACCCTGGAGATGTATCGAATTGTCAGCGTTAATACTGGTTCATTTGCTGTTACGTCCTTTAGGGGATTGGGATATCTGTGTTCGTCAGCCCCGTGGTGTAGTGAGTATGGAAATGACCTGAAAACCTGTGTCGGTGCGGGACCTGTACGAGCGCGTGATGTAATTATTGGTTGGGATATGCGCGCCGGGACGTGAAATACGGTACAATCCCCGTTGTGCATTGCGTAAAGGTAGAAGAAAGAAGGCAGTTCCTTACGCCAACGAAAGCATGCGTGGGATATGATATCCAAATGAGTAGCATCGGAATTTAATTATCGAAGCACATCGAACGTTTTTTTCAAACGAATAGTGGGCATGTTATACAACTAAATAAATTAAACGTACCTACATTTCGTGCTTCCTGCCGGGCTGAGTGGCTCAGACGGTTGAGGTGCCGGCATTTTGACTCCAACTTCGCAGGTTCGAACCTGGCCCAGTCTGGTGGTATTTGAAGGTGCTCAAATACGTCACCCTCGTGTCGGTAGATTTACTGGTACATAAAAAGAACTGCGAGACTAAATTACGGCATCTCAATGCCTCCGAAAGCCGTAAAGGTAGTTAGTGGGACGTAAAGCAATTATTATTATTATTATTATTATTATTATTATTATTATTATTATTATATCATTACGAGCTGAAAGACGTGGAAGAAATAGTAAAATATGCGTGGTTTAGGAGGAAACAAGATGAAATGTACGTCACGTGAGGCAATATCGGTCGCAGTATTTACCTACAGATTACTATGCTTAAGACGAGAACCAGGTACAGCTCTTGGGGATGAGTCAGCTGTAACCTGGTATTGTGGTTAGCACGAGAGGACGAAGTGTGACACAACAGGTTTTGTGTATAAACATGAAACGTACACATCAACAAATCTGAGAAACTTAAACAATGTTACACGTGGGAAACATGTAGGTATTAACCGGAACGCCAGGCCGACGGTCGCTTTCATGAATTCAAGATGAGTTATCAAATTATACACAATTCACAGATGTCGAACGTATCTAAGAGGATTCTGCCACAACTAGATCCTACATTTTACTATGATGGTGCTAATAAAAGATCGCAGCAGATTATGCTGCTGCGTGTTAAGATGACGCCGGTAGAATACATCTGTTAAGACATACGGCTTCAGTAGAAGAAGAAGAAGACAGTGACGAGAGCCGCATAGTCAAACAGGACATAGCCGAACAAGGCTCACATTAGTGGCACAGACATGAGTGGCATGGTCGTAGGAATTACAGTCGTAATAGTAACACTCTGTTGTAGAAAAGAATGAACTAACATACAGTAGGGACTCCGTAATTCCAGGTTGGCAGTAACAAGACTATCTCGAATAGAAAAGCACGGATTTACGAACGTACACGAAAGCGCCTGTGTACACGAAAAATTTACCTATCTTAATCATTACAACACAACAGTTTAGAAAACGGCAACATACAGATTGCCTTATACTAAATGAAATTTTATATTGTATTTTGTAAATTAAAAAAACGCTCTAGGCAACCTTCTTCTGTTAAATGTTAACTTATTGTTCCTATTTCAGTAGCGATGAATGTAAAACAAGAATTTTATTGAATTTTTAAATGTGATAATAATGATGATGGTGATGGTGATGATGATGATTATTGCTGTTTTTAGATCATCGGCCCTTAAAAACGCAAAGTGTCTTCTGTTTTAACTCACAGTGAATAAAAAACAAAATATAAACTGCTCGAACACACGTAATGATTCCAAACCACGTGAAGGGTAGGAATGAGCCACTGCCGAACTGCATTCAAGGTCATTGTCTAGCATTTTAACAAGCACGTCTTCCGTCTGTTGTGTCCAGCTTTCGCCACGTACAAGGCACTCGCGCACTGAAACTCTCGATTTATAATTTTTGTTACTGATACATCAATTTCCCTGCTCGAGTTTATGAGAATATCGAACTATCGAGTCTCAAAATACTTTATCGATTCTGTACTATACTCCCAAGTAAATGCGCTGCAGAAATGGCTTAACATCTGACATACCGAAGTGAAACTTGTGGCAATTGCTCACAGTGACCACCCTGGGCTTCTCTGCAGGCTTCACTTCTCCGAATCCAGTTGCGACGCATTCGAGCCAAGAAACCAGTGTTGTTCAGAATATCCTCTTCTGCTTAAAAAATACGTTCACGGAGATCATCTGAAGTGGTTACTTGAGTTCGATATACTTTGTTTTTCATGTCCCCCAGACATAAAAATTCATTTGAATAAGGTCTGGAGATATGGCTGGCCAATTGTTAGTTCCTCATCGTCCTGTACACCGTTGAGGAAATGTCTGCACCATCGTGTAAAATCCACGTGGTTCGGCTTAGTCGAAGCGACACGTCCTCTGAAAGCTTCAGTAACGTACTGTATATACAGGAGCAAGATAACATTAACAAAAAGATGAATACTCCATGTAGCCGACCTCCAACTACACCCATCCAGATATTAATTCAGAACCGGTACTGAAATTTGCCTTGTCCTACTAAATGGGGTGTTCCACACCTCATGAGTGGGATATAGCGGGTTCAAACCCCTCTGTTGGCAGCCCTACAGATGGTTTTCCGTGGTTTGCCATGTTCACACCAAGCAAATGATGGGGCTGTAACTTCATGAAGGCCACGGTCGCATCCTTCCCGATACTAGCCCTTTGTTGTCCCATCGTCGCCATAAGGAAAGCTACACCGATCAAATTTATGCAAGTAAGGTGATTGGTGTCGGTCTGAGTATCTGAGACGGTTGAGGCCCTGACCTTCCGACCTCCAGATTGGCAGGTTCAATCTTGGCTCAGTCTAATGGTATTTGATGGGGCACAAGTACGTCAGCCTCGTGTCGTAGAAATACTGGCACGTAAATGAACTCCTCCGGTATTAAATTTTGGCACCTCAGCGACTCAGAAAACGGTAAAAATAGTTAGTGGGACGTAAAGCAAAATAACGCTAATTAAAAGACGATTGGTCAGAGTAACCATCCTCCAACTGCATCCATCCAGATATTAATTGAGAGCAGGTGCTAGAAGTTGCCTTGGTATACTGAGAGGGGATGTTCCGCAGCCCATGAGTGAGTTATGTAAATATTAAACACTCCTTGTGTAAGGATTGTCTCATGTGTCACTAATACACTTGGCAGAAATTCTGGACTGCGTGCTTGATCAATTAACCAGCGGCAGAAATCCACTCTTAATTAAATCAACACCGAGCTTGATAGCAGCAGTCGCTAAAGTTCGGCCAATATGAAGTATTCGGGATATAGTGGCTTCGAACCCCTCTGTCGCCAGCCCGAAAGATGGTTTTCCGTGGGTTGTCATGTTCACACCAGGAAAATGCTGGTGAAAGACACTGCACACGTTGAATGTGGTCAGGGTGCATTCGCTCTTCATGCAGTGTCCTACGTATGGTCCAAGTTGGTATAATAACGCCACGTGTTATACTAAGCGTACGGCGCCCGGGATCATCGTATACCGTTGCCAGGATGTCCGACTCGTTGGCTGAATGGTCAGCGTACTGGCCTTCGGTTCAGAGGGTCCCGGGTTCGATTCCCGGCCGGGTCGGGGATTTTAACCTTATTTGGTTAATTTCAGTGGCTCGGTGGCTGGGTGTTTTTGCTGTCCCCAACATCCCTGCAACTCACACACCACACATAACACTATCCTCCACCATAATAACACGCAGATACCTACACTTGGCAGATGCCGCCCACCCTCATTGGAGAGTCTGCCTTCCAAGGGCTGCACCCGGCTAGAAATAGCCATACGAAATTTTATATATATATACATATATTGCCAGGATGTCTTCTTCCGCGTCTGGGATTACACGTGGCCGTTCAGGCCCAGACTTTTCATAACGTGATGTAACACAGCCTGTACCGCGAACACGCTGTAGTAGTCTACAGCACGTATCGTTGCTGGATTTGGCACCTGTGTGTTGGGAAGCCTTTCCCGATAGATTCATGGAGCGCTACCCGTATTTTGTTCTGCCGCACGATACACTAGCAACATATCATGGTATTCGTGGTTTTCGTACACTGACATTATTCAAATACTACTACTACTACAACAACTACGAAGTAACTCACGTACTAATACGGACGATAATTCGCGTCTCTGGCAGCTGTTATTCAGGTGAAGGTCAGGCAGGCAGCACATACCTCTAGTCCGGTTTCATTATTACTAACTATTATGAAAATAAAAGTTAATCGCCCCCCATACTTCAGAGCTCACACTCTGTCAGAAAACACTAAAGAGAGTAGTGAACTGTCAACAGTTCCTAATTATTATTAATCTTATAATTGCGGACATGTCTCCGAAATTACCGATAATTGTTTTATGTCGCACCGACACAAATAGGTCTTACGGCGAAGAGGGAGGGAAAAGGGATATAATTGGGAAGAAAACGTTCGAGGCCTTAGTAAAGGTAGAGTTCCAGCATGTTCCTGGTGTGAAAATGGGAAACCACGGAACACCACCTTCCCGGCTGCCGACAATGGAGTTCGAACCCACTATCTCCAGAATGCAAGCTCACAGCCTCGCTCCCCTAACCGCACGACCAACTTACTCTAAGCTCTAATGCCGGTCTGAGTGGCTCGGACGATAGAGCGCTGGTCTTCTGATCCCACCTTGGCAGGTTCGATGGCGGCTCAGTTCGGTGGTATTTGAAGGTGCTCAAATACGCCAGTCTCGTGTCTGTAGATTTACGTGCATTAAAGAAATACTGCGGTAAAAAATTCTGGCACCACAGCGTCTCCGAAAACCGTGAAAATTAGTTAGTGGGACGTAAATACATTATTATTATTATTATTATTATTATTAGTAGTAGTAGTAGTAGTAGTAACATTATTATTACGGAAGTTCTAATTAAACGGGTCAATTACAGTCATCATTTTACCTATTGGCACTTATTGTCCAGTAATAAGCCTTCTGTCCGCCTCTGTCGTGTAGTGGTTAGTGTGATTAGCTGCCACCCCCCGGAGGTCCAGGTTCGATTCCCGGCTCTGCCGCGAAATTCGAAAAGTTGTACGAGGGCTGGAACGGCGTCCAATCAGCCTCGAGAGGTCAAATGAGTAGAGGTGGTTTCGATTCCCACCTCAGCCATCCTGGAAGTGGTTTTCCGTGGTTTCCCACTGCTCCTCCAGGCAAATGCTGGGATGGTACCTAACTTAAGGCCACGGCCGCTTCCTTCCCTCTTCCTTGTCTATCATTTCCAATCTTCCGATCCCCACGCAAGGCCCCTGTTCAGCATAGCAGGAGAGGCCGCCAGGGCGAGGTACTGGTCATTCTCCCCAGTTTTAACCCCCGACACAATGTCTCACGCTCCAGGACACTGCCCTTGAGGCGGTAGAGATGAGATCCCTCGCTGAGTCCGAGGGAAAACCAACCCTGGAGGGTAAAATGATTAAGGAGAAGAAGAATAAGCCTTCTATTACAAATACCCGGCGGCAATTCCACAGTGGCTATTTTTCCTTCGAGCAATGTTGTAACGTTCCAGACGTTACAGTGTAATTATGTTAATTTTATTATGTGTAATTAATTCAGGAATTTAACGTCATGATATTTATCTTGGTATGTAATTGTATTATAATTCATGTTTAATCATTTGCTCACTATCATTTCATTACTTTGTAACTACGACTTATAAACGAGGGCTGAATATCCTAATATTCACTTAGATTCTTGCGACAGTCGGTTAAAATTAACTTGCAGTAGATTTCCTCTATCTTGCCACATCACCGAGGAGGAAGGAAGGACAAATTTAGACATCAAGTTCTGAGAAAAGCGAGCACGTGTTCAAGCGTGGTAACGTAAGCTACCGTATTTCGACCAGAATTATTCGAACTGATCAACGCCTATATTTTCAAAGGAGCGTCATGTTGCCATGGATACTGAGTGAAAGGACGAATAGAAGAACAGTTGATATCATGGTTATGGCCCGTCAACTCTAATATCTGGAGTGGGGAGAGACGTGTCATCTGATTGGACCATGTGTAGCGACCTGTAATTAGCGCGAGAGTAGGTTATAAAAGGGCGTGTTGGAGCTCGTGGCTTCATCTTCTACTGATCTTATGATCTTCTACGAGATTCTCTCTACATTATTCTACGTATTCATTCGCTACTTGATCTTCTACTTGATTTTCTACTTGATTCTTCGTCTCGATACTTAGAAATTCTGAATGAGGGGTGTATAGCCACTCTCATCAGGAAGTACGTACAGCACGGCTACAAGACCGGTTTGAACCAGTCTAAGTCAATAGATAGTTTTAATCTAGATAGAAATGAAACTTCAGAGAACATTTTCAGTAAAGTTGGAAGGATTCTTAATTGAGTATCCTCTCCATATAACCCAAGGTGGTTCTTCTAACTATGACTTAGGGCTTATCTCCAATATATGGGATAGAGCATAATAGGGAGTGTTAGTTTTGAAGTCATCTTCCAATTAGTGGTGGGTGCAATTTGCAAGGCAGGAATGGTACTTAGATGCAGATGAAGAGATCTCAAAGACGATCGGTGAAGTTCCAGCTACAAGGATGGAAGCTTTCCAAGGACCAGCAGAACAAGACTACATGGTGAGCAAGCGAGTTAAAGATATTGCAAGTTTTCGCGAAGTAGAGTCATTCAATTTTTTATTAAATTCATTTTTTATTTTAAATTCAGTTCTCGTTAAACCGTCGTCATTTATATTAAATATAATAAATAGTATTTTTTAGTTCATTTTAATCAATCTGCCTTAATTAGCCTTTTGATTTTTAATTCTCCTGCTTAATGATTAGTGCACTATCACCCCACCCCTGTGATAAGAGTCCGTCCAAGCTTGATTATAAATTTTATCTTTAAGTCCTCAACTTAAAGATTGGCGCCCTTAGCTTGAATGGTTGCATTTCTCGTTCGATGATTGTTCTCCGAGAGGGGAAGTCACATAAATGCCGCTCCAACGTGTGGCGAGAAAATCATTAAGTACGGAGCAGTTAATGACAGTAACGATATCAGAATTCGTATTATGGGCAAAATTTGGATATCCACGTTTCATTAAGAGTGTTTGATTGTGGGAAGGGTCATGGCTGATCAGACGAAAGAGGAGAGGATGTTGCGCAGTGGACGGGCGATAAAAGGCAATAATGTATTGAGTTCAGAGGAAGAGTTGTGTAGTCTAGGAGAGGAAATTGAAGATAGAAGTGTAAGTAGTATGGAGAGTGAAGGCAAGCAGAAAGAAGTCAGTATGGAGTCAGATGATAGTAGGATGGGGGGCGAAGCGGAAGTAAACACTAACAATGAAAGTAATAATAATGATCAGTTAATGGGAATGATGCAGTTAATGTTAAGTAAGATAGAGGACAGTAAATCTGAAATAAAAAATGAATTGGAACAAATTAAAACAGATGTAGAACAAACTAAATCTGAGCTTAAAAGTGAATTGGAACAAATTAAAACAGATGTAGAACAAAATAACACTAAAATTGAGAGTATTAAATATGAACTTAAAGAACAGTTAGAGCAAACTAAAGCTGAATTAAGTAGGGAGATGAGGGAAAATAAGGAGGAAGCGAATCGGAGAATGGACGAACACAGTAGGCAGTTACGCGATCTGGTGGTAAAAAATGAACATTTTAATAAGCGATTAGAGGACCAGGAAAGTGAATATGTACGGCAAGGGAAAAAGGTAGAAGAAAAGTTTGCGGAACAGAGAAGTGAATTCCTGGAATTAATGGGGAAGGAAAACAACTCTACTAGGGAGGAAGTAATGAGGCAGGTAACTAGTATTGATAAGAGAGTTGAGACTCAAAGAGGGGAAATACGGATATTTAAAGACCACGTCCAACAAGAGATTGACACGGTAAAGCTTAGAATAGAAGATGAGACCCGGGCAAGTGAAGAAAGTTTTGCGATAGCTGAAGAGAATAAGATTGAAATTCGGACATTGAAAGAGAAGCAGGTTAATTTGGAGAGAGAAATTGATAGGAGAGACAGAGATGTAGAATGCTGGATGGAGAAAGCAGAAAATAAGTTAAAACAGGTGGCAAAGGATAAACAGGTTTTCACGGGAAGGCAATGTCTAGGAAATAGCTACATTAGGGAAATTGAACTACCTAAATTTAATGGGAAACAAACGAACCCGCTAGATTTCCTTAAGATGATAGAAAAACGGTTTGAAAAGCGTCTAGAGGAAGGGTCTATGGACTGGGAAGACGTTATGGAAAATATTGACCATGCTTTTGTAGGAGAAACTCGGTCTTGGTTCATGGTATATAAGCAAACGATGACGAACCTGAAAGAATTCAGAAATAAGTTTAGAGAGAAATTCTGGAATGAAGCGATACAAGCTCGGGAGAGAGAAAGGGTGGTATTTGGGAGGTACAAACAGCATGAGGGAGTTACTATGACCGAGTACTTCCTGGCACATGTCATGATTTGTCAGAACTTAGATGGTATAACCGAGGGGTCTGATGTAGTAAGACTACTTTTAAGACATTTTCCGGACTGGGTGAGAGAAGCGGCCTGCATGCAAAAAGTTGGAACTATTCAGGAGATGGAGAACCTACTAGGCAGTTTTGATGCGTTAGGTAACCTTAGAAGTAGAACGGAGAATATTCAGAACTTTAGTCATCACAACGGAATGAGACATAACGGTAGAACACAGAATCACGAAGCTCGCAATCAGTTCAGACCTCAGCAGAACAGCAGGAGCGGAGCAGCTGAATATAGGACAGGAAATTCCCAACGGAGGCCAGAGCAATGTACTAATGAGTCCAACGTCAATACACAAAGGGAACCTTTAAACTAACTAGAGGCTGTAATGTTAGGTCAGAATTCCAGCCTAGTACGAAGGTAGCGAAGTGTCTTGCCATGAAAGTGTTACCATATGACCTAGATGTTAGAAACGATTTGTTGGATGAACCCGAGCAGAATAATGGAGATTCAAGTAATAAAGTAGTCAATCCCGTTGTTAAATTGAAAGTCTGGGGGGCGTGGGTTAAAGTTTTGATAGATTCTGGTAGCCAAATATCATGTATTAGTTCTCAGTGGTATGAGTCATTAGTGAAACAGGGTATTCAGTTGGAGGAAATGCCTGTTAAGTCTACTTTCATCATTACGGCTGTTGGAAAGAGGTCTAAGCAAATTTGTAAACAAGTAGCTGTCCCGATCTGTATTAATAATTTTATTAGCGTTCAGATATGTTTGGTAATTCCGCATTTAATATTTGATCTTATCTTGGGATCTGACTGGTTAACGTTAAAATTGGCTCAGTTAAATTACAATGATCTAGTGCTATATTTGAGGTGGAATAATGAGGATATCAAGGTCAAGTTTGAGGAGGAAATTCAGAGGAAAACGGAAGTTAGTACAGTGTGGAGAATGAGAGAGGTTTCTAAAGTAAATGAAGAGGCTAGTGAGGGCCTGAAGTTGTGTCAGTTGTGGATTCATGAGGATAAAAGATGTGGCTTGAAAGAAGCCGTAAGTAGAAATGAGTTAAATGAAATCCAGAAGGACAAGTTATTTGAAGTGTTATGTGAACACGTGGAGATTTTCTCCGAGAAACCTGGTGTTACCCATCTGTATGAACATTCTTTTTCTGTGCTGGATAAGACTCCATTCAGCGGACCGCGGTATCCGATACCACACAAATATGCAAAAGCCGTAGAGGATCAAATTCAAGCTATGTTAGCAGACGATGTGATTGAATTATCAAACAGTCAATACGTTAATCCCTTAATTGTCGTGCCTAAGTCTGATGGATCAATACGTTTGTGTATTGATGGCAGGGAGATGAACAGACGTATTGGTGCTGATCAGTTGAGATCACAAACCATTGAAGAGTTGATACAGAATTTTCAGGGTAAGAGTTGGTTTTCTACGTTAGATCTTAGGAGTAGTTTTTGGCAGATACCTTTAAGATCAGAAGACAGGCCTCTTACTGCTTTCAGCTATAAGCATAGTTTGTACCAATTTAGGCGTGTTCCTTTTGGGACCCGTACGAGTTCGGCAGCTCTTATTCGCGCACTTAGTATTGCCTTGGGAGATGATACTGGAGATTATGCTACTATTTATATCGATGATTTGGTTATAGGATCTAGTACCTTTGAAGAGCACTTGGACCACTTGGAGAGGGTTTTTTCTAAATTAGAATATGCTGGTTTTACTCTGAAACTTGACAAATGTGTTTTCAGTAGACGAGAGGTGACTTTTTTGGGGCACCGTGTATCGGCAATGGGAGTGACGCCTGAGAGCACAAGAATTGAAAAAATATTGAATACTACGACACCTAGAAATATTAAGGAGCTCAGATCGTATATTGGTGTATGTAATTTTTTCAGACGATTTGTAGTGAGATTTGGTAACTTACTAGAGCCATTTAGAGAACTATTGAAAGCTGGCAGTAAGTGGGAATGGACACAAGATCATGATAGAGCTTTCCTAAAATTAAAAGAAGGATTCAGGCAGGCGGTTGTTTTGAGATACCCCATGCCCGATAGGAAGTATGTGTTGCTGACGGACGCATCTCACTGTGGTATCGCTGGTGCATTATGTCAAGTAGATGATGATGGTAATTTAGGGATTGTGTCTTTAGCTTCCAGAGGTTTAAGTGCTGCTGAAAAGCGTTATACTATAACGGAACTTGAATTCCTAGCTATCGTATACTCCCTGAGTAAATTTAGGATGTATGTTTTAGGTACCGAATTTGAAATTAGGACGGATCATCATGCTCTTTCTTTTGTATCCAAGTGTAAATTATCATCTAACAGAGTTAGTAGATGGATACTCGCCCTACAAGAGTATGATTTTAAGGTAACTCACATTAAGGGAAAGAATAATGTCCTTGCTGATTTATTGTCACGTGATCCGAAGTTGTGCGAAGAAGGTAGCCTTCTAGAGCCACGTGAGGGCATTATTATATGTACATGTCTGTCTAAGGAAAATGAAACTGCTCTAAATAGACTACGTAACCTATTGGTTGAACAGTCGGTAGACGAAGAATGTCGGGAACCTTTGTCTGTACTTCAGGGAGGAGAGCAGCTCACTGTGTCGCATGGTAGGCACACGTACAAACTGGTTAACGGGTTTCTAGCCAGGAAATGTGGCGAGGATCTCTGGGGGATTTGTGTACCCAAAGCGCTACGTGTGGAATTGATTTGGTTTATCCACAAGGAATTAGGACATTTTGGAGCTAATAAAGTTCTGTATGAGATCCGACAGAATTTTATATGGGACAAGATGGGAAGAGATATAAGAAAAATTCTTTCCACTTGCGATCTGTGTCAACGTAGCAAAGTTCCTAACCGCTATTTAGAAGGACCTCGTCAGGCAGTAATCTCAGAAAAACCTGGTGACTTGGTGTGTACTGATTTATTTGGACCTGTGGTTAAGGGACAGTTCGGCTTCCAATATATTTTAGTCCTTATTGATGCTTTCTCGAAGTTGGTCAGATTATACGGTATGAGAAAAGCCACTGGAAAATCTTGTAGTCGTATAATCAAAGAGAAGTATATCCCTGAATTAGGTACTCCTCTTAGAATATTATCAGACAGTGGACCGCAATTTATTTCGAGAAAATGGAAGTCCATAATTAGAGAGCTAGGTATTACACAGGTTCATTCATCTATTAGATACCCTCAGGGCAATATGTGTGAGCGCGTTATGAAAGAGTTATCTCGCATGTTTAGATGCTTAGTGTTCGATAAGCATACAGCCTGGGTGGCTCATTTATCCCGCATAGAGACATGGATCAATGCTGTTCAACATGAAAGCACTAGATTGACGCCGTCACAAGTTCATTTTGGTTGTAAGCCTCAGAATGAACTAGTGAGAGTGTTAGGTTTGCCTGAGGAACCACCTCGTAATGCTGAATTTTACGTCCGACTGGCACGGGAGAACCTGATTAAATCTGGAGATAAACGTAAAAGGCAACAGAAACGTAAGGTACTTGATAACTTTGAGGTAGGTGATATGGTTTTGGTGAGAGTTCCCATGTTGTCAAATAGTGAGGATAAGGTAACAAAGAAATTTTTTCTGTTATATCAATTCCCTTATAAAGTACATAGAAAACTAGGACCCTGTGCTTACAAGTTAGCGGATGGCGAGAGCGTAATGAATGGTTCATATAACATTAGTAGTTTACGGAGATACCTGTCGTGTGAGGTGGCTGAACCGGATTGTAAGATATAGGTCAGTAACTCGGGGAAGTTGCCACTTGTTATGTCAGACTACGAGCGGTATGAGTTACGTCTCAATTGTGGTGGTATTTCCTAGTTGTGTTTGTAAACAAGGGAGGTGTTTGTGTGTAGCGGTAGATTTACGCTCGTTCATTGACGATAGATCATCTGTTTTCCGTATGTGAGGCCATGAAATTTTATATATTTGTTTTCTGAGATGTTACAGGAGGCTAATTAAAGCTGACGACGGCAAATAATTAATTTTCCCGTATGTGCATTTCTAACTTGCAATAATTTTACCGTGAGCTTAAATCACGTGTGTATTCGTGTGGAGTGTATTACATCCTGCTTCAAGATAAGGTTGAAACATTCGAAAGAGTGATAAAAGTGTAAATTGTTTGTATCATTTGTTTTCCATTTTTTTAATGTAAAAGATTGGAAGAGAACGTGTTACTGCTATCTAGCAAAGAATGTCGGAGAGATGGGAAGTAAAAAGGACAAATAGACACTCGGCAGAGTTTGTAATCTGAATTGTATATATTATGTTATATTCTCTAGGGTAATCTTGTTTTTTACAAAAATGGAAAGTTGCTTATGATGGGCATAATTTAGCATCTAAACCTCAAGATGAACTGACATAACAGACAGTCGCAATAGTAAGCAGTCTAAGCGAGATATGGAAACAGAGAGATATAATTAAGTGTATGAAAATGATGTCGCTCGTTATGGGCAAGTAATAGAGGTATTTCAAGTCAATGTGGGAGTAAGTGTGTGAGTTCTCAACTCATGTAATATTTGTTAAGAACTCATGGGGGCGTATGTAACGTTCCAGACGTTACAGTGTAATTATGTTAATTTTATTATGTGTAATTAATTCAGGAATTTAACGTCATGATATTTATCTTGGTATGTAATTGTATTATAATTCATGTTTAATCATTTGCTCACTATCATTTCATTACTTTGTAACTACGACTTATAAACGAGGGCTGAATATCCTAATATTCACTTAGATTCTTGCGACAGTCGGTTAAAATTAACTTGCAGTAGATTTCCTCTATCTTGCCACATCACCGAGGAGGAAGGAAGGAAGGACAAATTTAGACATCAAGTTCTGAGAAAAGCGAGCACGTGTTCAAGCGTGGTAACGTAAGCTACCGTATTTCGACCAGAATTATTCGAACTGATCAACGCCTATATTTTCAAAGGAGCGTCATGTTGCCATGGATACTGAGTGAAAGGACGAATAGAAGAACAGTTGATATCATGGTTATGGCCCGTCAACTCTAATATCTGGAGTGGGGAGAGACGTGTCATCTGATTGGACCATGTGTAGCGACCTGTAATTAGCGCGAGAGTAGGTTATAAAAGGGCGTGTTGGAGCTCGTGGCTTCATCTTCTACTGATCTTATGATCTTCTACGAGATTCTCTCTACATTATTCTACGTATTCATTCGCTACTTGATCTTCTACTTGATTTTCTACTTGATTCTTCGTCTCGATACTTAGAAATTCTGAATGAGGGGTGTATAGCCACTCTCATCAGGAAGTACGTACAGCACGGCTACAAGACCGGTTTGAACCAGTCTAAGTCAATAGATAGTTTTAATCTAGATAGAAATGAAACTTCAGAGAACATTTTCAGTAAAGTTGGAAGGATTCTTAATTGAGTATCCTCTCCATATAACCCAAGGTGGTTCTTCTAACTATGACTTAGGGCTTATCTCCAATATATGGGATAGAGCATAATAGGGAGTGTTAGTTTTGAAGTCATCTTCCAATTAGTGGTGGGTGCAATTTGCAAGGCAGGAATGGTACTTAGATGCAGATGAAGAGATCTCAAAGACGATCGGTGAAGTTCCAGCTACAAGGATGGAAGCTTTCCAAGGACCAGCAGAACAAGACTACATGGTGAGCAAGCGAGTTAAAGATATTGCAAGTTTTCGCGAAGTAGAGTCATTCAATTTTTTATTAAATTCATTTTTTATTTTAAATTCAGTTCTCGTTAAACCGTCGTCATTTATATTAAATATAATAAATAGTATTTTTTAGTTCATTTTAATCAATCTGCCTTAATTAGCCTTTTGATTTTTAATTCTCCTGCTTAATGATTAGTGCACTATCACCCCACCCCTGTGATAAGAGTCCGTCCAAGCTTGATTATAAATTTTATCTTTAAGTCCTCAACTTAAAGATTGGCGCCCTTAGCTTGAATGGTTGCATTTCTCGTTCGATGATTGTTCTCCGAGAGGGGAAGTCACAATATTTATGCATGGATGCAACTACGGTTTTTGAAATTTGTCTCATAAATAACAATTTCACTGAATACTTATTTCCTTTTCTTTCAGTAATAATAATATTTTCGCGTGGCTATTTCTAGCCGAGTGCAGCCCTTGTAAGGCAGACCCTCCGATGAGGGTGGGCGGCGTCTGCCATTTGTAGGTAACTGCGTGTTATTGTGGTGGAGGATAGTGTTATGTGTTGTGTGTGAGTTGCAGGGATGTTGGGGACAGAACAAACACCCAGACTCCGGGCCAATGGAATTAACCAATGAAGGTTGAAATCCCCGACCCGGCCGAGAATCGAACCCGGGACCCTCTGAACCGAAGGCCAGTACGCTGACCATTCAGCCAACGAGTCGGACTTTTCTTTCATTGTCTCCCGGCCTTTCATTGACCTGAAAATTGCATGAATAAGCATAGACAACTCGCATTTTTTATTGTCAGAAATTCATCGTAGACTGTCGCAATAACAGCACAGAAATGTTGCGCCAATTTTTCATGTACACATTAACTATTTCCTTTCATTTTGTCAACTTGGATCACTGAGTAATGCCATTGGCGTCTTATAAATCACACACAACTACACAACACATGATTCGCATGTATGTGCTCGTACGGATCATGGACGTCCCTGTAAGGATTCTGTGTACTTTTCACACCGAGTGCCCTAGACCGGTTTTCGAGTACAGAAAGTGGCCTGGCTTGTGAGTCAACCTCCCCCACTTGCCAATTCTTTAGGGGAAGTGCACAACATGTGTTGGCCTGCGATAAAAAACAGGTTCTACAAGTCCTATACTACCACTACGCGTGAACATAATGACATAACCGGCTTCTCCTGCTACGACCGTTCAAAACACATTAGGCCCTGATATATTGGGCTCAGTTATGGGGAAACTAATAGGACAAGGTAAAAAGTACATAGCATATATTGTGAGATGTATTTTTCCTTGCCGACTAGAAGAATATCTGCACGTATACCCTTAACACTTTGTATATAGTTTATTGCTTGCTGTCTTAGTATAGGTAGATACAGAAAATACTATGAACTTATAGTATTAGGTTGTGTGAAGTGAACTTTTGTGGTAGAATGCAGAATGAAAGCTGTAAAGGCAGTGGTGAATGGAGCATGCATTAGTTGTGCATTTCCTCAAAGTATGTGTTGTTATGCTTTTTGTCACTGAGTCGGTAAGGCACCAGTTGCCTCTGGACTACGAAAATGGATCAATGGTTCGAATCCTACCTTACTTAAATATTTTGTTGTTATTCTGAGGTTCATTGTATACGTATATGGTAGAGTATATCCCATTAGAACATAACACAGTGTTAAGTGCGTCTGCTATCTGTATTCCACACCTGTGAATTATTGTTCTTCTTCTTCTTCTTCTTATTATTATTATTATTCTTATAACTCATTTTATTTTAATTTCTTATTAGGTATTGCATTATTGTACTTAGGAAGCAAAATGTTAATTCATATCGTGTATGAAATTATATATTTTATGTATAGTAGTCTAAGATAGCATAAGCGTAGTAATGTGCTTCAGTCTCTTTTTATTTTATTTAATGTCTTATTTTATGTTAACTATGTATTCACTGTTTAAGCGTAAGACAAGGACACGCCCTAACTTTGCCGGTTGAAGTAAACCATATCTGTCTAAACGTCGCAACACGAAGCTTATTCATTGCAACAGACCGGGCGAGTTGGCCGTGCGCGTAGAGGCGTGCGGCTGTGAGCTTGCATCCGGGAGATCGTGGGTTCGAATCCCACTGTCGGCAGCCCTGAAGATGGTTTTCCGTGGTTTCCCATTTTCACACCAGGCAAATGCTGGGGCTGTACCTTAATTAAGGCCACGGCCGCTTCCTTCCAACTCCTAGGCCCTTCCTATCCCATCGTCGCCATAAGACCTATCTGTGTCGGTGCGACGTAAAGCCCGTAGCATTGCAGCAGAAGCGAGCATGTCGCCGTCACTACGTTAAACTTGTATGTATGTATGTTGGGTATTCAGCCCGAAGGCTGGTTTGATCCTCTGCAGCTTCGCCAACAGCTGTCAGAAATAGCCTAGGCGTCACTGAAGAGGCGTACTAGGGAAATGAGGAATGAGGTAGTTTCCCGTTGCTTTCCTCACCGAGCCAGCCGTTGCTATTACATATCAGTCTGCCAAGCCCACTGAAATACATGCACCAACCAACCCTACGAGCGATATTTTCACACCATTCATAACAGGGACTGGCTGCATAAGGAATGGTATTACTAGCATCACTCATACCTCAGTCACTTTCATATTGTCAAAGCCAAGGATGAGACTGAGACAGGTCAATGAAAGTAACTAATTTGATATAGTCCATACTAGGAGACATAGTGCACTGTAAACACTACAACTCGCCAGCAAGGGCGTACGTTAAACTTACGTGTAGCGTGCCTGTTTTGCACCCGTCCCTTTTGAGACATTTTTTTAGAGAATACTGTTGCACGCAGCTATGAGCTCACTGCATTAGCATTGTTGCACATTGATTCAGTCTCACTTAACATTGTGGGAAAATACACATCCCAAATACTTGAAAGGATCTACCTGTTCCAGTTGTGTATTACGAACCTGACATTCATTTCTCTTAGGTTTCTTCCCTGTCGACATCACTTTATTCTTGGAAAAGCTAATTTTCATATAATACTCATTGCACCTAATTTCAAGTTACAAGATGCTGGATTGCAGGCTTTCAGCACAGGCTGCTATTAACACCAAGTCGTCGGCATGGGCTTACTACATTTCCACCTATCTGAATCCCTCCCTGCAAATTTATACCGTTTATGATCCATGTAAATTACAAACAGCAAAGGTGAAAGATTACAGCCTTGTTTAACACCCGTAAGTACATTGAACCTAAAACTCATTCTACCATCAATTCTGACCGCAGTGTAATTGCCAGCAAAAATGCCTCTGATTGATTTTAATTATCTACCCTTAATCGCATAAGTCCCCAGTTCGTTAACATAATTTCCCTCGGTACTCTATTATATACCTTCTCTAGATTTACGAAACAAGTGTCTACTCCTCTCATAGCATTTTTCAATTACCATACATGGCGCATACTGAAAATCTGATCCTGACAGAACCAGTTTGAACGCACAACTGGCTTTCATCCCACTTACTCTCAACCACAAATCGCACCGTCCCTTCCAAAATGCCACGCGACACCTTTCCTGGTATACCGATCCATGGAATACCACGATAGTTGATAATATTCGTCCTGTTCTCCTGTTTATAAATAGGTGCAATTACTGTTTTCGTCCAATCAGAAGGTAGGCCTACCTTGCTATAACATTTCATGCGAAACGTATCACTCTGTGAAGCCATTTCATCCCTACCATCACATTATTTCACCATTTCAGGTCTAATTTCATCTATTCCTGCTGCTTTATGAAAATTGAGTTTACTTACCTTCCTTTCCAATTCCCCATGCGTAATTTCACTAACATCATAGTACTCTTCCCAGTGAGCTTGACTGTTCGTGGCGTCAACAAAAAGGATTTCCTTTTACGTTGAGAAAATTTTGAAAATATTCCTTCTACCTGTCCAGTGATTCCCTGGGATTTACTATGAGTTCACCTGATTTACCCAAAACACTATTCATTTCCTTTGTCCCTCCCTTTCGAAGATTGTTTTATTAGTGTCCAGAGAGTTTTCCCTGCTGCTTGACCTATCCTTTCCAGGTTATTACAGAAATCTTCGTCCGGCTCCATGGCTGAATGGTTAGCGTGCTGGCTTTGGTCACAGAGGTCCCGGGTTCGATTACCGGCAGGGTCGGGAATTTTAACCATAATTGGTTAATTTCGGGGGCTGGGTGTATGCGTTGTCTTCATCATCATTTCATGCTCATTACGACGCGCAGGTCGCCTACGGGAGTCAAATCAAAAGACCTGCATCTGGCGAGCCGAACTTGTCCTTGGACACTCCCGGCACTAAAAGCCATACGCCATTTCATATTTATTTTAATTTTTTTTTTTACTGAAATCTTCCATGACTTCTTCTTGGATTCAACAATTATTTGATTCGCTCTGTTTCCTTCATCTACATACAAGTCCTTGTTTGTATCTGTCACTGTTTGGAGCTAATTCTGATACGCTTTCCCTTTACTTTAACAAGCTGTCATCATTTCATCATTCCACCTAGATGTTCGCTTTCTCCCATCTTTACACGCTGTTGTTCCTTGCTATTTCCTTGCTGTTTCCGCTACAGTATCCCTGTATGACACCTACTCTATTTATAAATTATTTATAAATGCTAAACCTGTTTACTATTTATAATTTGAAACTTTTACCTGGTCCGCCTCTGTGGTGTAGTGGTTAGCGTGATTAGCTGCCACCCCCGGAGGCCCGGGTTCGATTCCCGGCTCTGCCACGAAATTTGAAAAGTGGTATGAGGGCTGGAACGGAGTCCACTCAGCCTCGGGAGGTCAACTGAGTAGAGGTGGGTTCGATTCCCACCTCAGCCATCCTGGAAGTGGTTTTCCGTGGTTTCCCACTTCTCCTCCAGGCGAATGCCGGGATGGTACCTAACATAAGGCCACGGCCGCTTCCTTCCCTCTTCCTTGCCTATCCCTTCCAATCTTCCCATCCCTCCACAAGGCCCCTGTTCAGCATAGCAGGTGAGGCCGCCTGGGCGAGGTACTGGTCATTCTCCCCAGTTGTATCCCCCGACCAAGAGTCTGAAGCTCCAGGACACTGCCCTTGAGGCGGTAGAGGTGGGATCCCTCGCTGTGTCCGAGGGAAAAGCCGACCCTGGAGGGTAAACAGATGATGATGATGATGATGAACTTTTACCTGAACATATACATGCACTTCTGTCTAATTTCATCGTCCTAGAGATTTTCTACACTTGTTCATATGCAAACAGATTTCAGATTTCACTTTCTCTATCCTAGGTCTAGAGATACTTAGTTCACTATAGATCAGATAGTGGTCTATATCATCGAAAAATCCCCTGAGCGTCCGGCTCCATGGCTAAATGGTTAGCGTGCTGGCCTTTGGCCACAGGGGTCGCGGGTTCGATTCCCGGCAGGGTCGGGAATTTTAACCTTAATTCGTTAATTTCGCTGGCCCGGGGCTCGGTGTATGTGTTGTCTTCATCATCATTTCATCCTCATCATGACGCGCAGGTCGCCTACGGGAGTCAAATCAAAAGACCTGCATCTGGCGAGTCGAACTTGTTCTCGGACACTCCCGGCACTAAAAGCCATACGCCATTTCATTTTCATCCCTTGAGCACCCGCAGATTCCTAACAGATTTCCTGAATTCATTGTCGGTTCTGGTATACTCTGTTATGGATCTGGTTTCCCTACCCTCCCATGTGTGGTGGTGAATAGCCTTATGCTTGAAGAATGTATTTTTACTGTAACTACGAATCCCATACCAGCACAGAAGTCCAGTAAATGCTTCCCTTTCCTCTTAGCTTCCATATCTTCACCACATTTACGCATCACCGTCTCATACCCTTTAGTTCTATTTCCAACTCTCGCATTAAAATCGCCCATTAGCACTATCCTATCCCTGCTGTTGACCCTGACTACGATGTCACTCAGCGCTTCATAAATAATGTCAACTTCATCCTCATTCACACTCTCACATGGTGAACAGAATGAGGCAATTCTCGCCCTAATTCTTCCAACAGATAAATCTGCCCTCATCATTCGTTCATTTACCTGCCTAACATAAATGATGTTGCGTTGAGTAGTATTCTTGAGGAGCAGTCCCATCCCAGATCTGCCGCTCCCTTTTTAACACCTGTTAAAACACTTAATAATCCCCTATCTCCTCCGCGTTATCTCCCCTTACCCGAATATCATTAACTCCGAACACATTCAGACGCCTCCTCTTTGCTGACTAAGCCAGTTCTACTTATTTCTTCTATAAGTTCCATTAACATTGATAGCTACCCAGTGAATTATATTTAAGCTCAGTCTGCTAATTTCTTTCCAAGGAGTCCCTCGTCTGTCAAATGGAAGTAGGACTCTACCACTCCTGTAAGTCCGAGGCTTGCTTAAAACGTTGTGAGTGTGCTCGGTTAAAACTCTGTGAAGGAGGATGCTAGTCGCATCTTACAGTGAGAATCTCTCCTCTAACGTGTTAGGGACCACCGGTGGATGTATAGTCCTAGCCGCCTGAAGACAAGGAGACAAGAAGGGCAATGACTCAGAATATGTCCGAAATGCTCATTCCTAGTCCATAGCAACTGGTATCCCGACTCTCAGGACCACTTACTAGGCCACTCAGCTGTTGCCCATGGTTCACGTACAATACTAGGACGTGACTACAGTAAACCACACCACGAATCACAGGTAGCACAAAGGAATGATTTCCTGACATAGGGCTGTGTAAGTGAGTTGAGTTTAGAGTCTCTGATAATACTGTAATTTTCCCTCTTGAGACAACGATCATCACTCTCATTACTATAAATTATCTTTGGATGGGAAAAATTAAATCAATTTTTATACAACGTGATCCGGTTTTTATCCCGCCATCTTCCCTTTTCCCTTCCTGTTGGGCTGTAAGGGACAGTTTCAGTTTAGCTATATAGTTTTATTCTTCGAGTCTTTTATTTTCTAGTGGCATTTTGAGAAATACTCTAGAATGTTGTCCACACTCTAAACTTTGCGCCATTATGTAATTACATCATCATTTATTTATTTATTTATTTATTTTATTTATTTATTTATTTATTTATTTATTTATTTATTCACGAAGCACAAGATACATGTACACTGAGCCAATTTCACTTGTACTGCCAACAGGCTAATTAACAAATGTAAACTTTCATGGTAAAATAAAACAGACATAACATGAGTTCAGGTACACATCCTACTAATAACAACTGTCCAAATCGAAATTCATGAGAATGCCCATGTCCATAGACAAGTCGTCGTGGGTCAAGATGACGATATAACTTATCCTTCTCATCAACTTATCCTTAGGAGACTATTTACCCCCCATCCCCTCTCTAATGTAATTTTATTTGATGCTATATCAAGCTCTTGTCTCCTATTAATAGTGTTAAAGAGAGATGCGAGGCGGGTTATGAAAGATCTTTGAAGTATTGAGTGCTGAGTGTGGGGAATGTGGAGAAGGTCCTTGATTCTGGTAGAGCGGGAAGGAACACGGAGAGAGAAGGCTAGGGGCTTTACGTCGCACCGACACAGATAGGTCTTATGGCGACGATGGGATAGGAAAGGCCTAGGAGTTGGAAGGAAGCGGTCGTGGCCTTAATTAAGGTACAGCCCCAGCATTTGCCTGGTGTGAAAATGGGAAACCACGGAAAACCATCTTCAGGGCTGCCGATAGTGGGATTCGAACCTACTATCTCTCGGATGCAAGCTCACAGCCGCGCGCCTCTACGCGCACGGCCAACTCGCCCGGTCGGAGAGAGAAGAGTGAGACAAGATGTTCCGAGCGGTAATGCCCATTTAAAATATCGTGGAGGAAACTCAGGTCAATTACCTGTCGCCTGATGTGCAGTGCTGACACACTTATTGCCCTCACCGATTCATTGGCTGAATGGTCAACGTTGAGGCCTTCGGTTTAGAGGGTCCTGGGTTCGATTCCCGGCTGGGTTGGGGAATTTTTTCGCGTCTGATTAATTCTTCTGACCTCGGGACTGGGTGTTTGTGTTTGACCCAACATTTTCCTTTTCATATTCAGACAATACACTGCACTAACAACCACCACACCGAGCTCGATAGCTGCGGTCGCTTAAGTGCGGCCAGTATCCAGTATTCGGGAGATAGTGGGTCCGAACCCCACTGTTGTCAGCTATGAAGATGGTTTTCCGTGGTTTCCTATTTTCACACCAGGCAAATGCTGGGGTTGTACCTTAATTAAGGCCACGGCCGCTTTCTTCCCACTCCTAGCTCTTTCCTGTCCTATCGTCGCCATAAGACGTATCTGTTGGTGCGACGTAAAATAACCTGTAAAGAACACCACAGAAACACGCAATAGTGATTACATCCCTGCATATAAGGTTGGCGTCAGGAAGGACATCCGGCTGTAAAACAGGGCCAAATCAGCATGTGCGGCACAGTTCGCATCCGGTACCCCGCATATATGGGAAAAGCGGTAGTAGTAGAAGAGGAAGAAGAAGATAGCACAATATAGGACTATACATTTATACTGTTCTGAGGGATAATATACTGGATTGGATATTTTAGAATATAGTCAGCTTTTCTCTCCTTAAATAGACCTGTGTCATAATCTGACTGATGTGGGTAGTAGATTCAAATGTTCAAATCTACAAAAATTTCACAAGAAATAAATTGCTGAGTTTGATTTATTCAGTAGGAATTATTTATCAACATTTCCAAGGTATTTTCAATAAATAATCCACTGAAAACACAAAGTGGATATTTCGAAAGCAAGACTCTAGTTTTCATCGACGAACGCCTGCTGGTTGCCTACCTTCATTACTACAAAGTCCTGAATGTGGCATGTTAGTTACTTTTCAGCAAGACCTTCGTAATCACGGTCAAAACAACTACGGCAAATACGCGAATGTGCTATATTTATTACTTTTTCGTACGTCGAAAGTGAATAGTAGAATTAAAAATGCAACACAAAATTACAAATTGACCTAATCGCAACGTTACAGTGACGACTAAGCAAAACCTCAAATTTAGGGACAATGATTTTAGGCACTAAGGTCCGTATTCACCAATGCGAGTAAAAGCTTTTATCTTAGTTTAAAACTTCGTAAACTAAGATAAAAGTTAAATTTGTATTCACCAACAACATTATCTCGGAAAACGGGTATGATCTCGTTTTAAAATTTTACCGGAGATTGGTTTGCCGGTAAAATGGGAAATCTAAGATAATACCCTTCCAAGATGGCGGCTCGTAGACAGCTGGAATATCTAATTGAATGAAAACATTACAGCGACGAGGAATATGACCAAGATTATGAATAAAATATCCTAGGTGGATAAAAAGAACACGCTGCATACTTTGAGGACTACGATTGCACTGATTTTGAAATATGTTTTAGGTTATTTGAAGCTTCGATAAAGTCGGTGTTACCCATGATCGAACATAACCTGGAATTCCCAACACATAGGTAGGCCTAAGCTGAATTGTCGATAATTGTTTATATCCCTGTACGGTACACGACCGGATGATTTAAAGAAATGAAGAGTACTGCCTTATTTTTTTAGTGAAATATTAATGTGTAGGCTATAATCTATTTTCTTATTCTCTATGTTGTTAATGATTTCTGTCACCAAATTCAATAACAAATCCTTCTCTTGGAAAGTCATATTAGACTTCTTTGTTCGTTTCTGGTTAATAGCAAAAATAATTTATGATAAATTATTTGCAAACACCGAATGGATTTAAAAATTGGTTTACATTTCGATAGTGGCGGCAGCATGTTGTCATTTGTCTTCCGTGCGTCGGTATGAAAAATTTAAGGTTCAAATTCAGATTAAAACGAAAACTTAGATTTGGTATACCGAGACAATAAATTGTGTGGTGAATATCAAGGTCCGCCTCTGTGGTGCAGTGGTTTTGTGCGGGCTAGTTAAACTTGCGATTTGCTTAAATACGTTAGCGTGATTAGCTGCCACTCCCGGAGGCCCGGGTTCGATTCCCGGCTCTGCCACAAAATTTGAAAAGTGGTACGAGGGCTGGAACGGGGTCCACTCAGCCTCGGGAGGTCAACTGAGTAGAGGTGGGTTCGATTCCCACCTCAGCCATCCTGGAAGTGGTTTTCCGTGGTTTCCCACTTCTCCTCCAGGCAAATGCCGGGATGGTACCTGACTTATGGTCACGGCCGCTTCCTTCCCTCTTCCTTGCCTATCCCTTCCAATCTTCCCATCCCTCCACAAGGCCCCTGTTCAGCATAGCAGGTGAGGCCGCCTGGGCGAGGTACTGGTCATTCTCCCCAGTTGTATCCCCCGACCAAGAGTCTGAAGCTCCAGGACACTGCCCTTGAGGCGGTAGAGGTGAGATCCCTCGCTGAGTCCGAGGGAAAAACCGAACTTGGGGGGTAAACAGATGATGATGATGATGAATATCAAGAAGTGAGCGTTATCGGAGTTTTAGAAATCTTCGTAAGATAACAGCAAAAGTAACTGACGTTGGTGAGTACGGGCCTTAGAGGTCGGACTGCAAACGTATTTAAGTAATTCGCAAGTACGATCGACCCGTTCTACAGTACAGTTATGTAGGAGAGTTGCATAAATATTGGGGATTCTGATAGACCATATCCAAATCTCACTGCACTACTGTTGTGCGGGCTAATTAAATTTGCGATTTGCTTAAGTACGTTTGCATCCTAACCTATTAGGGCCTAAAGATCCTTTCCCCAAATAGACTATAGACAATACTAGACACTTCCGTATTCTCACGTACTAAACTGAGAGACATGTTGACAGTGGCGCACCCAGTGGCCCGACCTTAACCCTGGAGTGGTCGCGATGGGTCTATGAGACCCGGGCGGACATACGTATTGGTGTTCAGGTTGTTGGAATGCACCGAACGCTTCCGTCTACCCGGTAGCTTCCTGGCTCCCGACCTTCAACCGAACACAGTAGTTCGCTCTCAGCTGGCTTGGAAACTTTGAGCGTACTGGCTGTTCAGGGTCTCGCAGACCCGGTGCGACTGTTAACGTTAGTCTTTGTTGTCAAACTTGGGCATTGTTAGTTGAGTACACATTTTCTTCTGTGTAACAATGGATGAAGCTAATTCTGGGTAAACTACCATATGCAAGCACCTGCCACAGAAGTTCCCAGGAAAATAAAGAGATGGCATTTCTGCACAACAAAGACAGGAAGACATCCTTCATCTGCCCGAAGTCCCAAAATTTCATTTGCGGAAAACATGCACAACTAGGCTGCAGAATGTGCATAGAAATTGATTAAAGTGATGTTTTCCTGTACTTGGATGTGTTTCTAAAATTAATTTGATTTTGATTGTATGAATTATGACACATAATTCGCACATACCCAGAAAAATCCATATTTTTGTGCCAATAATTCAAGTGTGAAATTCTCAAAAATATGTTTTATTAAGACTGTGTAGAAAATAGATGAAAATGATTCTTTGTGCATGTAAATGCAGGAAAAAGTGAGAAAAATTATTTAAATTACATTTTACTCTTACCATGTTTTACCTTTCACAAGTTAACAGAAAACCATCAGTTTTTAAGTGTAATTATAAAAATACACTTTTTGGTTAAGAAACAGGATAGTTAAATATTGTAGCCATGTAAACTGCATTAAAATAAACTAAACAATGTCCTATAATTAAAAATAAAGTATAAAAATCTACTAGTAAAACACTGAGAAAAATGGGTCTGAAAGACCCTGTGCGACCACTAATCTTGACAAAAGCCATGCGATCACTCCAGGGTTAAACATCAGGCTGCAGTATTGAAACTACAAAATTCGCATGTTAAAAATGATAAAAATAAATAAATAAAAATATTTTTGCTTTCTCCTACTACGAAATTTGAATGTTAATACTAACAGAAAACAAGAAATTCAGTAATAATTTCGTTTTGTCCGAATCCTTAGCTGAATGGTCAGCGTTGAGGTCTTCGGTTCAGAAAGTTCCGGATTGGATTCCCGGCCGGATCGGGGATTTATTCGCGCCTAATTAATTCTTCTGGCTTGGCGACTGGGTGTTTGTGTTTGTTCCAACACGTTTCTCTTCATATTCAGACAACACACTATACTTCCAACTACCACAGAAACATGCAATAGTGATTAATGGACCTCGAATTTTTAGGTGTTGAAATGTTATTTTAGCTGCCTAAAATAGACTCTTAGATGGGTTCTAAAATACTGTTAGGCTGTTTAAATTATAAATATTTAATAGGAATCGATTAAAATACCATGTTTATTTTGCTAAACTGATAATAACTCGTTAGGAGGAAATATAAAACAAGTTTCACTCACCTCTTTGCTGCAAACGTCGCAAAATGTAATTTTACCATCCGATGTGAAATGGGGAATCTCTTGTAACCACTTTTTAACTAAAGAGTACTTGGAAACTGACAATTTCGGCATAATTCATAGTGTATAGTGTACTACTACACCTGTTTCAAGGCCGTCCCGCTAGGTGCACTGCAATCAATGTCTTGCGATATCTCGCAAAGTGGCACGTACTGTCTATAGTGTATTTGTCAACGGTTCCTTGTAGCCCTTCACTAAAGCTGCAGATAAGACAATTTTCATGACATGCATACAGTGTTGCCAACCGTACATTTACGGTTTTCATCCCTCTACGTACGGTGTACGGTTCGAATGTCAAACCGTACGAGTAATATACGGTTCTGCGAAATTTTTAAATGAACATTTATAGAAATGTTCAGATTTTGTATGCCAATTTTTTTCTCCTGTTTGAACGTACCTCATTTCCTGAACATGTATTACGTGGCCTATACTTCTCCAGGGGACTCCCATGCTTTGAATGTTGTGATTCACCTTTGAGCTGGTATCAAATCAACCAATGAGAGGCCTGAATTGTCTGACACGTGGGATATTTCTGTCTCATTCTGCGGCCGGGATTACCCTACTTCATACTTTATCATCCAACGGCCGTAGCCGTGTTGAAACACCGGATCCCGTGAGATCTCCGAAGTTAAGCAACATTGGGCGTGGTCAGGAGTTGGATGGGTTGCCACGCGTTGTTGGTGGGGGTAAGGGAATGGAGGAGCGGAAAGGAACTGGCCACCCTACCGCACGTAAACTCCGGCTCAGGAACACCTCTGCGGAGGTTCGGACCTGCCTTCGGGCAGAATAACCTTTACCTATACTTTATCAACTGTTGATCTTGTAGTTGTATATTTATTCACAATCACACTCTTGAATGAGCCCACACCGAACTCCGTAAATCGTTTCCTAACCAGTGTGAAGTGTGGTGTAACATGAAACATGTAACAGGGCAGGGTCTAGTTGTAAATCTTATGGATAACGTGATTTCATCAAACTTATGCTATTTGTTTTACGTCGCACCGACACAGATAGGTCTTATGGCGACGATGGGACAGGAAAGGCCTAGAAATGGGAAGGAAGCGGCCGTGGCCTTAATTAAGGTACAGCCCCAGCATTTGCCTGGTGTGAAAATGGGATCCACGGAAAACGATCTTCAGGGCTGCCGACAGTGGGGTTTGAACCCACTATCTCCCGGATGCGAGCTCACAGCTGCGCGCTCCTAACCGCACGGCCAACTCGCCCGGTGTCAAACTTATGAATAATATTGTGATGCACTTACACATTCGTTTGCGTGATAGTGCAGTGCTTCAATTTCTTGTTCGTTAACTTATTATGTATAAATTAAGTACATAGTATTTTATTTGGCGTTTATTTTGGATGTTAAGTAAGAAAAGATGCGGTTAACTTCAGATTTTTTAAAAAGCAGGTTCTTCGACACCCAAAATATTAAAACTTTCTGTTAAAACACCCAGAAGGAAACAAAAGTACAGGCAGTCGTGGGAGAGTATAGACCAGGGCCTCTCAAACGCCCAAAATCTCACGCGTGCAAATCGAGGCGCAAGAGCGCCGTGCACTGTGCATCGGTCCCGCTCGGTTCGCCTCGGACCAACGCTTCGTCTCTGGGCAACTCGGCTAAGCTCGACTCAACTCGGCTCGGATGTGGAGCGCTACGGAGCAAGTGAGGAAGAGGGAGACAGGCGGAGCGAGCGAGACAGGCGTGGGGAAAGAGAGAGACAGCGCTATTGCTCCAAATCGAGGAGTGGGGGTCTGCACTCTGGTCAACCAAGCGAAGTCGTATTTTGCACCGTGCACAGTGCATGCACTCTGACAGGCCCTGGTATAGACAGTTAGGCCTATAGGAAGTGGCCGCATCCTGATCCATCATGTGAAGAAAAGCAAAGTGTATATGTTACATTTTCTTACTTCTAGTTATATGTTTCAGTTAAGTTTTCCTATTTTATATTAAGGCTACTTGCTATTATTGCACGCATTCTATTGAAATTTAGTGTATTTGTGTGAATATTAGTACTGTGCGGTTTTACGATAAAGAATACGGTTTATTTTGAATTTCTGTACGGTTTTTCAATTTTCGGAGGTTGGCAACACTGCATGCGTGACCTACAATTGGAAAATGTCAAAAATTAAATATATATTTTTAGAAATTCATTCGTTGAACATGGAACCGATGATATGAATTCTACCACGTCAGCAGTTCCACTCTCATGATGTGTCTGTTAGGTCATCAGCCCAGAGGCTGGTTGGATCCTCAAATAGCACCACCAAAGGTTATGCGGTTATAAGGAAACCCCAAAAACCAATGGCAGCACTAAAATGAGGCGTACTAGGCAAGATGAGGAGTGAGGTAGTTTGCCATTGCTTTCCTCACTGGGTCAGAAAGTACTATTGCAGCACAACTGACCCTATGAGCAGCACCTTACATAACTCTTAGATGCACTAGTCGTGCTCTGAATGTCATTACTCAGCACTACCCATACCCCAGCAACTTCCATATTGTCACAGCCATGGATGTTGACTGGGACTTCGGTGAAAGCTACACTTTACTCTGGACTGTGCCAAGAGATGGAACTCTCATGATAGTTGTTATAAACCTCGCATGCAGTTGATATAATGAGAAACGAGCAACATGCTGTCTTTTATTGTTCTGTATTACATCTGATTGTGTATGAGTGTAATACACGGTGCTGGAGCTACTTCTCAAAATTGAGTTCCAGATTCAGGGGTAAAGGCGGCAGGGCGCAGAGCTAACCATTCTACCCCATCAAGTGACGAGGTTACGAATGGTGGAAGCCTTTACCTTTCACCCCTCCAAAGGCCTTCATGGCCTGTACGGAGAAGACTTTGGTTTGCTTTTGGAGCTACTTCTAGAAGATAATTGTTATCACTAATCTCTTTTTCTTTTTTTTTACGTCGCACCGACACGGATAGGTCTTATGGCGACGATGGGACAGGAAATGGCTAGGAGTGGGAAGGAAGCGGCCGTGGCCTTAATTAAGGTACAGCCCCCAGCATTTGCCTGGTGTGAAAATGGGAAACCACGGAAAACCATTTTTAGGGCTGCCGACAGTGGGGTTCGAACCTACTATCTCCCGAATACTGGATACTGGCCGCACTTAAGCGACTGCAGCTATCGAGCTCGGTATTACTAATCTACACTCGCAATGTATTCAAATGAAGAGTACGTTGATATGCTAGTAATCTATCGCTGCCCACTCTCGGCTGCCCTGAAGATGGTTTTCCGTGGTTTCCCATTTTTACACAGACAAATGCTGGGCTGTACTTTAATTAAGGCCACGGCTGCTTCCTTCCCACTCCTAGCACTTTCGTATCCCATCATCACCATAAAATGCATCAGTGTCGGTGCGACGCATAGCAAATTGTAAATATATCGCTGTACTTCTCAGCCCAGGTTGTCGGGTTCAATCCTGACTTAATCCGGTGGTATTTCAAGGTACTCAGATACGCCAGATTTGTGTTCATACATTTTCTGGCACGTAAAAGAACTCCTGTGGAACAAAATTCTACCACTACAGCATCTCCGAAAATCGTAAATATTGTTAGTGCTACGAAATGTCAATAACATTATTATTACACACTCATGGAGCAAAAATAGAACTCATTACAGTCACGTATGTACCATAACTGATTTCCTGATAGAAGGCGAACGACAGTCAAAGTGACCATACCATGGCTACATTAGCAGACGGTACGGTACCAATAAAGAAAGTTCCGGCATTTGAACCTGTCTTTACACGGCCTTCTTCGCAGCCTGTGCAGTATCTGTTTATAGCTTTAATTCACCTGGCGAGTTGGCCGTGCGGTTAGGGTCACGCAGCTGTGAGCTTGCGTTTGGGAGACGGTGGGTTCGAATCCCACCGTCGGCAGCCCTGAAGCTGGTTTCCCGTTTCCACGCCAAGCAAATGCTCGGGCTGTACCTTAATTAAGGCCACGGCTGCTTCCTTCCCACTCCTAGCCCTTTCCCATCCCGTCGTTACCATACGACGTATCTGTGTCGATGCGACGTGAAGCAAACTTTAAAATAGTAATAATAAAGATTAATTTTTACGGTTTTTCAGAGACGTCAGATGCCGAGGAGGTAAGTCTACAGAGCTAGGGGGCCCTGACTCTGTGTACTTGTCTATCAGTTTACTTACATGACAAGGACTATGCGGAAGATGCCGTTTATATTTGACGATAATAATAATAATTTTTATGGCTATTTCTAGCCGAGTGCAGCCCTTGTAAGGCAGACTCTCCGATGAGGGTGGGCGGCATCTGCCATGTGTAGGTAACTGCGTGTTATTGTGGTGGAGGAGAGTGTTATGTGTGGTGTGTGAGTTGCAGGGATGTTGGGGACAGCACAAACACCCAGCCCCCGGGCCTTTGGAATTAACCAATGAAGGTTAAAATCCCCGACCCGGCCGGGAATCGAACCCGGGACCCTCTGAACTGAAGGCCAATACGCTGACCATTCAGCCAACGAGTCGGATATTTGATGATATTTCCATCCTATTCTTTAAAGCAATGCATACCAACAACCGACAAGAGGCTGGCATATTTGAATACCTTCAAATACCAGCGGACTGAGTCAAGATCGAACCGGTCAATTTGGGCCATCGGTTCTACCGTTCGAGCCAAGTCATTCCAACTCATCGTTTGAGAGCTAGGGAGCCCTGACTCTGTCCCCTGTCTGCCCCGAATTGACTCCCCCTTTCTTCTTGCTGTCGCTGCGACTGCGGTGGTGTAAGAACGCACGTACTGCAATGCTGATACTACTAATAAAATATTTTCATTCCTCCCCTGAAGGGGAAGGTAGGCCTCTTAGACTGTGACGCTGTCTTTCAGGCCGGGAGATTTGTTACAGTGAAGGAGATGCTCGGAGAAGGTTAGTGGGTTGGCGGCCATGGCCTATACTAGGAACTCTCCCGACATTCGCCTTAGTGCAGAGAAATGGAAACCATGGAAAACCATTCTGAGGACAGGTGACGGTTGGGGCCAGCCGTGAGGTCCAGCCCTGTCCCGTCTCCCGAATGCAGAGGCGTAGAGCCATGGTAGAGCCGTGACCACTCCTTCTCTGCAGATCTGTTCGACCACGGACCAGCCGTGGTCACTTATGGTCCGAGACCCACTCTGCATCTACCGACGTGCATTGCTGATCAGTTGATCACTAAGCATCGGCCTTATATGCTGTGTAAATCACCAATATAAGCAAGCAACTATGCTGCAGAAAAGTGATGAAAGATGCATTTAAATATGCACTTATTTTCATCCTATTAAAACTTGTATGAAATGCAAACGTAACAGTCCTTTACTACACACACGCAATTCACTCCTCACCAACACATAAAATCATAATAATCATGAATAAGCAACTGAATATAAAACGAAAAATCACACTGCGTACACCCGCGGCTGTTCCACTAATGCAAACAATCTACGAATATTTCGTGAGACGCACCAGTCCGTCAGGGGTCACTGGTAAAGTAATATGCACACGTCTCCTAGATAAGACCCAGTTGTGTTAATTAATGTTGGGTATTCAGCCCGAAGGCTGGTCTGATCCTCCACAGCTCCACCAAAGGCTATCATAGACAGCCTAGGCGTCTCTGAAGAGGCATACTAGGGAAATGAGGAGTGAGGTAGTTTCCCGTCGCTTTCCTCACCGAGCCAGAAATTGCTATTGCATATCAGTCTGCCAAGCCTACTGAAATGCATGCACCAACCGACCCTATGGGCGATATTTTCACACCAATCATAACAGGGACTGGCTGCACATGTTAATTAATACATATGATAAATCAATTAGTATGTTTGTAAGAAAACCGTGTAAAAATCCACAAACATGAAGAAACACATATAAATGCATATACCTCTTTCATTTTACATTGCACATCCTACTTTTTCTGTCCATAATTTTCTTCGCTGTACACTACAACAGTCTTCTCCAATCATTCTGGTATAAATCTGTGGCGTTTGTCTCTTAAAAGTAGCTTCAATGGGGAGAATGATCTCTCTACATCTGCTGGTGGGAGAGGACAGCACTTGAATTCGGGAGCGAGTGTAGGTGTTAAACATTCTGGTAGATCGACATTATCAGTACCAGCCAGATATTTGTTATAGTTATCATGATATCGTAGCCCGGACTTTCTTTACGAATATCATGATATTTTGTTTGTAGACGTAGTTCGAGGTTTCCGTGGATAAGTTCCAGTTCACGCTTCACATTCTCTATAGTCTATAATGTCCAGCGAATCACCAAAACGTAACCCACGTGTTTCCAGCTTCTTGATTGATTCTGGTATGATTTGTAAGTGTGCCGTTAAAAGTGCCGGTTCCCTTTGAACTGTTTCGTTGTCGAAAGAGTTCACGGCATTAAATACTTTACATCATTTTAAAGACTGCTTGTAAAACATGTTAAAGTATGCATTAAACAATCGAAACCATTCACAATAAATCCGAAATTTGAAATGTATGCACTAATTTAAGTACATATACATATATATGCACTAGTAAACTTAATAATTCGTCCAATTTCACCTTCAAACTTATTTCCTTGTCGGTTTCGGAGGTCTAAAAATCGGCAAACAAATATGCGTTTGCATACAAATTCCGATGTCTACTGATCACAATTGAGGATCAAAGAGAGAAAGGGTGTAGTGCCGAAATGTGACAAATGTGATTTTTGTAATAAGGGGATGTATTAGCCATGCCGCATATGGTGGCAGCTCGTGCATGTGCCTGATGTCATTAGTTGTTGGTAGGAAGTTCAACAGGTAGAGCCACAGTCCAATGTGCCCAGCTGAGTTTGGTGGGGAAGGGTGGATGTGGCAGTGCCTCGCGCTGCAATTCTTGTCAGGGTTTACACGTAGGCTCTTTCTCTTTTCTGCCTATGTGGTTTTTCCCTGATCCTTCAATACCACACCTTAACACTACCTTACCAACACAAACGTTGCCGTGGTAGCGAGTCTAACTCGGAAACCGGCAGATACTCCTTGTATCACTTCCCACTCTTCTCTGCTATCTACTTTCTACTAGGAAACTAATAGCATGTCGGAGGCAATGTAGATTGAGTCGATTGCCACGGCGGGAGAGCGCGCTACTGGCTCCCCCCGTAATAAAAATCTGCAATTCTTCTGTGCTGTCCATTGTGTCAGTGTGCTATCACTCATGCATTTTCTAATTTCCGAGCCACCTAATTAAAGAAATGAAATTTATAGAAGCTAAATATTGTTATGTAATTATAAAAAAAAATTGTATTTCACTTCAATAGCCGTAGGTAATCATTAATTCGTGGTCTTCCTTGGTAGAAAAGGGTGAAAGTGCCATTGTGTTCGGGAACTCTATTATTAGCGAAAACATGTTTCTGGCACGTTCACCCTTTTCCATATTTGGTCCTCAATTGAATCGATTTTTTCTAGAACAGCACATGTCAGAAAAAAACGGCATTTTGAGATAGGCTATCCATAAATAACTATTTGAAGCCAGTACGTGAAGGAGTAAGAAAAAAAGCGCCTAACCAAGGCTTAGAGAATATTTTAATGTTAGCTTTCTTTTTATGAAAATGAAATACTGGTTTTCAATGTTTTGACGTAGATTAAGGTTTTTGCTACCATGGCATGTGTTGATTTTCCAAATAATGGGAAATTACTTTTAATTTTTCACACAGTAATTTATTCTAGTCCACCAATTTACATTATCTGATCTAAAATTATTTCACTCATCATTCTCTTCTATGCCTTTGCTGACGAGATGCAGTATTTACAGTGAATGCATCTTATAGTATGGGCTAGAACAAATGTGTTACTTTCACTGACCTGTCTCAGTCTCATCCTTGACTTTGACAATATGAAAGTGACCTAGGTATAATCAATGCTAGTAATACCATTCCTTATGCAGCCAGTCACTGATATGAATGGTATGAAAATATCGCTCATAGGGTCGGTTGGTGCTTTCATTTCAGTGGGATTGGCAGACTGGTTTGTAATAGCAACTACTGGCTCAGTGAGGAAAGAAACAGGAAACTACCTCACTCCTCGTTTCCCTAGTACGCCTCTTCCGTGACGCGTAGGCTGTCTATGACAGCTGTTTGTGGAGCTGTGGAGGATCAAACCAGCCTTCGGGATGGATACCCAACATACATAGAGGAGAGTCGTATAATATGGAATACCATTTACTTTTGGCAGTATAACTTCTTACCGAAATCAGTTATGAAATATAAATAAATATGGTTTGAAAATTCAAATAATTAGCCAAGATTCTCTATATTTTTAAATTGTAAATTGTCAATGTCTTCACGTCAAAATTATTTCTTTTAAAAGGTTGCACTCGGTGGGTAATACGGAATAGTCGGCTAATATGGAATAGTAGGGTAAATAATATGTAAATTAAAATACAACTTCATTAAATTCATTCAGTTATATTTAAGGAACGTTCTTACAGGTGGACGTACAGAAATTTTAAAAATCGAAAGAATAAAATTGGTAATTAACTTAAATGATAATCTGTATACACTAATTATTCAGAGTTTTCTTTTTACAGTCACTTGTTCATTCAGTGACAAAAGTCACAGATGCAGAAACTGAGATCTATAGGTAATTAAATGTTATAATATACCAGGATTAATGAAATTAATTTTAATTAATTTTAAACGTCATTTTACTTTGAAACTTAAACAGTATTCCATATATCCCGACACACCATGTTTGAATTAAAGAATGCATCATTCCCTAAACTTTGCACAACAAGGAATTTACACTGGTGTAGCAATATAAGCAACTCTTGCACAATATGTAACATTGGATTTTCCAGGACTAAACTCAGTTTTGGTAATTAATACAAGCTGTAAAAGCTTTTCAAATGAAAAACAAATATTCTTGCTTCACGCACTAACCTCACTCACGAGCATGTCGAAACTGAATACAAAGCATCATGAGAACATTTACCGTAATTCGACGAGTTTCCACGTGAGAGCAGTACCTTACAGGCAAGATATTGTGGTATTCCTTATTGCCCGACTATTCCATATTACCCGATTCCCCTCTACATTATCTTGTGTAGTAGTAGGCCAGTTGAGAATCTCACTGTAAAAATCACTAAGTTCTGCTGGAATATCTTGCAGTTTCTTTTGATTAATAGGCACTCGTCCTTCTGGATATACCAAGTGTGTAGAAAGACTTACTATATTTGAATTACTCTCTTGCATGTGTGACATTAGTAAAATAAGAAATCAGGAAAGATTGTTTTTGATCTAAAGGTACTCTCCGTCCACTTGATTCCACTGAAAGACAGTTTTCCTTGAATAACAATGTCCACCAAGTTTTGAAATTTGTAATATCTGCAGATTCTACCATCTTAACGGTAAATTTATTGGCTTTTTACAGGGAGTATAGTTTAAGACTTCTCACTTCTGCTTACAGGCCGCTGGACTCCCCGAGCGAGTGCCACATGGCTTGTGTCAAGCCTGGAGTGAAGAAGTGTTGACAGCTGAGGCAGCTGATGCTTAACACTGTCGCTCAGTTCCCTAGTTACGATTGGAGTTTAAGGTGTGTTGTAAGGTTATTATTGCGACGGTTAACGCAGAGAATAGTTTTGATTGAGTGTTATTTGTACAAGAAGAAGAAACAAGTTAAAAAGTGCCTTGGGAAATTCCGTAAACAGTTCCCCGAATCTACAGTATACTTGCAGACAAAACATGATCACGCCTCACACCACTACTCTTCGGCAGCCCGGTGCCTATTAGCGGCTTATATGATTTACTACATCTACTGCAGCTGGAGTTGCCAAGTCGTCTCCTGTACTCGACACTAAGAAGATACACTGACTGACAGAGCAAATGCAACACCAAGAAGGAGTGGTCAGAACTTTATGCCAATTGGAGGGTAGACTGACGTCACTGAGGTATGCTCATGATGTGAAATGCGCCGCTGTGCTGCGCACGTAGCGAACGATAAATGGGACACGGCGTTGGCGAATGGCCCACTTCGTACCGTGATTTCTCAGCCGACAGTCATTGTAGAACGTGTTGTCATGTACCACAGGACACGTGTATAGCTAAGAATGCCAGGCCGCCGTCAACGGAGGCATTTCCAGCAGACAGACGACTTTACGAGGGGTATGGTGATCGGGCTGAGAAGGGCAGGTTGGTCGCTTCGTCAAATCGCAGCCGATACCCATAGGGATGTGTCCACGGTGCAGCGCCTGTGGCGAAGATGGTTGGCGCAGGGACATGTGGCACGTGCGAGGGGTCCAGGCGCAGCCCGAGTGACGTCAGCACGCGAGGATCGGCGCATCCGCCGCCAAGCGGTGGCAGCCACGCACGCCACGTCAACCGCCATTCTTCAGCATGTGCAAGACACCCTGGCTGTTCCAATATCCACCAGAACAATTTCCCGTCGATTGGTTGAAGGAGGCCTGCACTCCCGGCGTCCGCTCAGAAGACTACCATTGACTCCACAGCATAGACGTGCACGCCTGGCATGGTGCCGGGCTAGAGCGACTTGGATGAGGGAATGGCGGAACGTCGTGTTCTCCGATGAGTCACGCTTCTGTTCTGTCAGTGATAGTCACCGCAGACGAGTGTGGCGTCGGCGTGGAGAAAGGTCAAATCCGGCAGTAACTGTGGAGCGCCCTACCGCTAGACAACGCGGCATCATGGTTTTGGGCGCTATTGCGTATGATTCCACGTCACCTCTAGAGCGTATTCAAGGCACGTTAAATGCCCACCGCTACGTGCAGCATGTGCTGCGGCCGGTGGCACTCCCGTACCTTCAGGGGCTGCCCAATGCTCTGTTTCAGCAGGATAATGCCCGCCCACACACTGCTCGCATCTCCCAACAGGCTCTACAAGGTGTACAGATGCTTCTGTGGCCAGCGTACTCTCCGGATCTCTCACCAATCGAACACGTGTGGGATCTCATTGGACGCCGTTTGCAAACTCTGCCCCAGCCTCGTACGGACGACCAACTGTGGCAAATGGTTGACTGAGAATGGAGAACCATCCCTCAGGACACCATCCGCACTCTTATTGACTCTGTACCTCGACGTGTTTCTGCGTGCATCGCCGCTCGCGGTGGTCCTACATCCTACTGAGTCGATGCCGTGCGCATTGTGTAATCTGCATATCGGTTTGAAATAAACATCAGTTATTCTTCCGTGTCGACTCTGCTTTTTCCCCAACTTTCATCCCTTTCGAGCCACTCCTCCTTGGTGTTGCATTTGCTCTGTCAGTCAGTGTATAAAGACTGAAGGGACTGTGTAAGGAAGTGGTTTGGCAACGCCTCCGTTTAAAAAAATGATCACTTAGAACTCGTTTGGGTTAAAGGGCACACAGGACTTCGGGGGAACAAGAGAGCTGACTATCTTGCCAAGATTGCTGCCAGCTATAAATCTACAATAGACTACAAATCACTACCTCTAATTCCTAACAAACAAGTATTAACTGAATACTATACAACAATTTCGAAATCCATGTATACCAGCTCCGAAGATTCCTTCCATACAAAATTATTCATTCTTAATATACCATACAGACTGTCCTCATCTCTCTGGCCCAACTTCATAACCACCCAGTTTATTACAAACCATGGTCGCTTTAAATCCTATCTTCATATAAAGAACTTAATTGATTCACCACTCTGCAGCTACCCGAAAAAATCTCCACAGACTGCTCGACACCAGTTGACTGAATGCACCACGTACTCAAGAGAACGACCAGCTGTGCTACGATCAACTCCCCTGCCAACGATTCTAAAATACCACTGGAACACTGCCGAAGCAGCAGAATTCCTCAAGAAAATCTTCCATTCACTTCAATAATTCATCGATATGTTGTCATCATAACTGTAAATACCCCGTGATATACCTTGAACTGTTCCGTTCATAGCCTATTAGACATGAGATGAATGTAATCACAGTAGGCAGATGAGACCACACAGGAATGGTGTAATGCTAAATATTATGGCGCAACTTAACGCAAAATTGAGCGCTTTTTGAGGCATCATAGTGTCAGTATTAGGGTGTAGTTCACAGCCAGACAAAAGGGGAGATGAAGCCACGCCAACCACTTCACTTCAGGGCTTCTGATGCCAGCATCTCTCCAGGAAATAGTGGGAGAAGTCAGGCTGGAGGGAAATAAATCTTGACAGTTATTTCTGCCCACAGAAGTAATATAGAGATTATAAAACGATAGAAGTAATGAGGGCAATTTTCTGAGTAATTTGATATGCCGCATGAAGCTATTCATAATCTCTGTGAATTAATGGGTATTTGTCTCAAGCACCGTGAGAAAAAATCCAGCCAGGGAGAGGAACTCAAGCGGCCCGCGCAGGGAGAATCTCGCGTGGCGTGGGCTAATCACTTCAATAAATACTGCGCTGTTGGGACGCGGAGATCATTCTCTTTACGCAACGCTGTCTGTGAGGTGTATCTCGTGTGTCAAAGCTCGTCAATATAACAAAGCATTCATCTTAGTGATTGGAGTTAGAGAGATTTCTTTGTCCGTATGAAAGTGAGTAGCAATATTGTAAATGTGCATCTGAATTCTGAACAGTGAGCTGATTGAAATGATTTCAGTTAGAAACATTTTCTTTGCCACAATTACTCTACGAATAATTAATTACACAGTAGTCTGGCGCTAACTTGTTCTAAGTCGGTGTAGGCTCGGAGTGAACATAAGTAATTCAATTGCCTTAAAATAATCTATTTCACGTACGCAGAAATTACTTACTGGAACATTAGGCGAGTAACTCATATAGACGCCGTAAACAGTAAAGAATGTCAAGTTATGTGATAGAAGTGTCAGAAAGTTGAAACTATAATTTTATTTTTACCTGAAGTTCGTGTGCACTGTTTCACGAATAGAAGTTTAAATGTTAGGCAAAGTAGCTACAAGGAGTGCATGAGAATGCAAGATAAGGACACACGCATGTAACTAGTTACGCATAATAACACGTCATTTCTTTGCAGCTGTCTAATGTCACAAGAATTCGCCCGCCAGTGCTACTCGATCACGGCACGTGCCTGCGGAACCTGCAAGTCAACGGGGACATCCTTCGCAGCAGGAGACTACAATCTACTACCGAGTGGTTGTGGTCATCACGTCCAATCGAGACGTCATCAGCGGCTAGGAGACGGCAATCCAGTACCGAGCGGTGTGGGTCAGCACGTTCAATCCAGTCATCAGTACGAGGTTCCAGTAGAAGAATGAAGACTATGGTGATGTCGCTAAGAACGAGCCCAGGACCACTGCATTTTGCCACCAGTAGTAACATGGGTTACTAAGTTGATGTCCGCTATGGAGAGTCGTTAAGTGTAGCCACAGATGAAGGTCAGACAGATTCCAACTTATAAGCATGAGCCAGGGGTAGGGTAGCTTCGCAGATATGTAAATATAATTTAACGCCCATCAGGCGGATATGTAAATATCATTTTATGCCCGTCAGGCACATGTAAATAAAAGTTATGCTCAGGACAGTCATGCATGATTAGTGTAGCTTAGTTGTTTGCTTGATATATTCTTTGATTACAGCTTCGTTTGTGTCTTATTTTGCTGTACATAAGGTTAGCATTCATTTGAAGAATGGATTGTTTATAAGATCATCAATTGAAGGACTTGCGCAGTCTAAGAATTGTTATATGTAGACCTTATGTCTTAGGGCCTAGTTAGAAATGCATGAGGCATGTTTAGACATAAGTTTTCTTTGGTTGTCAGCTATAAAAGCTGTAAGATCCTCATAATATTTCCTTTAACGCATCTCCGGATAATGCACGGGAGTCGAGCGGCCATACATTCATGCAGAGAGTAAATCACAGGCGAGAGATCTGTTTAATAAGCCCAGTAATGATAAGAAGGAACAGAGCCAAATTTGTGCAAGTAACGCAAGAATAGGCGTTAATATGATGTATAATTGTTTGTAGTAAGCTGTGTTAATGAGAATATGTGCGTGCAGGAAAATGCACTGGAAATAAGGGTTACGAATGCTCTAAGTCGAGCTCTAGTGATGAATCAATTTGTGTGCCGGGATTCACACAATGTGTAATAAGAATACGTGTGATAGTTTCACGTCAGTTAATGTTAATGAGAGGGCATAGTAATTAAGTCCCTTTACTAGGGCCTGTATTTGTATGAATGAAGTCTCGCCGTTACCCTCTTTTACTACTCACCAGCTGGGTCGTAAATCACTTGTGGAATGCATGATGGCCGCTAGACGACCGCGGTCGGCTGCCTGAACTTGCTAAAGGGAGAGTACCATGACGTCATTTGTTAGGGTGAGGCTCAGATTTTTCTGAGCTGACAAGGAAGTCATTGTCTACGAAACGAAGTTTTAACCTGATTTCAACAGGCCTTTAGAAGTGAAATATACGCGCAGTTTCTGTTGTACTTTTTACTACAGGAAGGTGGAGATCCCATACTATTCTGCGCACTGTAAATTGATTGTTTTGTATTGTGATTTAATTTGAGGTATTGCATGTCTTCCAGACGAATCATGGGTTCATGTCTCAGACCTCATGCGTCGGGTGCTGCATGTCTAGGGTTAAGTTCGTGTGTTTATAGTTTTAAACGTCCTGCAGTGTCATGTAAATAGGTATAACGATAGTGAAATTATTAGGATAGTGTATGCGAAGTAATCCCCCTCTGATTCATCTTTCTTTATGTTTGAGTTTAGAGAAATGACCTTGTTACAATCTGTCTACACCTAGACGAGACATGAGGAAAAGTAGACAGTAAACGGATTTGAGGATGAAGATATAGGATTTTCCTGTCTGAAACTCTGTCAATGAGCGAGGATACCACTTCTTAGGTTTCTAATTGATTTGATTAAAACATATTAATGTAAATTTATCGCCAGTTTAAACTTGTGAAATCACATCTCTCAGTTTGTAATAAAATTTGTCACTTGATTTTTGAATTTGTGGCGACTCACATCTTTTTAAAAATTAGTTTGAGGTAGTTTAAACCTCAGCGATCCTTTTCTTTTCTACTTATTTCTTAGACGCCCTATTTCACCCACGATTTTATTACGGCTGAGCTAACTGGAGCTGCAGAAGTGGAATTTCGGAGTTCAGGTAAGCTATGTGCCAGGGTTTACGCACCGTTCCGGTGAGTAAGTTTTCCACTATAGCACATCTGGTCGGTTCTCAGCGCCAGCTTGATTGCGATCAGATTGCTGTAGGGCACAACCTGTAGGTGAAACACGGGTTGCAAATATATTAGGTAAAAAAAATGTAAAAAGCTCAGCAGGGTGCAGGTGTGATGACTGCTGGCTTCCAGCTCGCTTCAAGAAACTGAGGCCGTCATGTTTTGTCTCCAAGTATACCATCAAAGTGTGGATCAACTCGTTCACAAATGGCGTAATACTAGTTCCGTAACTAACAAGAGAAAACAGTGAAGGAAAGAAGCTCTCACACAGGAGAAGTTAGAAGATATACAGGCAAGACTGCTAGTCACTCCGCATAAGTCGTTTCGGAAAGTACCACAGGAAACTGGTATTTCATATTTGTCGGCACGTAAATCCTGTCATTTCGTCTTACAACTATGTTTTACCAACGAAAATTATCTATCATTAGGTAAATAAGAAAGTCCTCCCAGTGGAAAATAGTGATTAACAATTTCACATCTTCCCCTAAATAACAAATTATTTTATTTGGGATACCAACACAGCGAGATGTTGAATTACAGAGTTCCTAAAAAAAATATTTACAATGGAGTTGCAAAATGCAATCTTAAAAAATATAAATGAAAGAGCAATGAAGAAAAATCAACTGATAACAAAAATAACGGAAGAGGATTAAAAACTAACAAAACAACTGTAGGGGCACACAAATTAAAAATATATATTCAGCCAAATGAAAAATAGGAAAATTAAATCGGGGATCGCTCTCAAATCTGAGAGCCCGGGGCAGCCGTGGGCCAGGCATGGGATCTGCCCACTTTTGGAATCACCTGGTCTGAGTCGCTCAGATTGTGGTGTGCTATGTGTAAACGAAGAGGTGTGTATTAAAGCAAACTTAAATATTCAGTCGCCGAATAAGAGAAAGTAACGAGACGCGGTTAAAATCCCCACCGCGGCTGGGAATAGAAAGTGGCACCTCCTGTACTGAAGTCCACTATGCTGACCATTCAGCCAAGGAGCCAGAATATACCGTATATACAGCAAACTCCCGATTATCCGGTTTGCGGGTTATCCGTACACACTCGAAATTTATTGTATTATTATATTTATTTTATTTCCTTTATTTTTGTCACGGCATGCTGAATACGTGTGAAGTGTGCGCTTGAAATTCCAACACGTTCTCGACTGCAAGTGTGCAGGCGGCATGCTTTGTTCGAGAACTGCACTGTATAGCAGTTCTTTGTTGTTGTTCTGTGGTAGCAGTCACGGCAACGAAGCGAAGGAAAGTGCTTTTAACTTTAAAACTAGAGCTTGAATTACTTGTTAATTTAGAGAAAAGAGAACCAGTAAAGAAATGAGCGAATGATTATGGGATTGGTAGTCAGACAGTTAGAGACATTAAAAATAGCAAACGGAAATATTCATAGTATTAAATAAAAATTGCAACAGTGGAGCGGTTTGTTGTTTCACTTAGGAACATTCGTACTTGTATACGGAATAACTTAAATGAATCTCGAAAGCAAAATAATGTTAGTGATTATTTTTTGCCGAATGGCAAAAAGTAACCTTTTTGTATACTTTTTGTACTTCAGGTGTTCTACCAAAAATTATTGTTGTAAGTAAGTTTTATATTGGTCTACTCTATTGATAAAAGTGGTTATTGAATGTGTTCCTTGTTTGACATTATTGCGTTTTGAAACAGTGTGCATGTTCTGTATTATTAAAAATTTCCTTGTGCATTAATATGAACAAAATCGTATTATCCGTATTTTCAGTTATCCGTGCGAATTTGTCCAGTAATTAGCCCGGATAATCGAAAGTTTGCTGTAGCCTATATATGTATGTATGTATACTTCACACTGCGAGAAATATGAATACAATCAATAGAAACACATATCAGTGCTATCTCACACTAAAAGAACATCCATAAAAGCGATAAAAGACCTTCAACCTCATTTGAACTTGCAATTAGGACTGTTTGATAGCATTTAGTGTGAAAGAATTGATTGGCAATGAAGAGAACTCTTAGAATTTGAGCTTTTATCAATGTTATTCTTACACGAGCATGATAAGAATACGTTTCAATAGTACGAATACCCTGAGAAGGCACACAGCTATTGTTGAGAAGTTCATGAAAAGAATATTCTCAAAGTACGTTTCCAAGAAATGCTTCATTAAAATAGAATATATCCAGACCGGCTTTGATCACAATTGAATGTTGAAATTCAAAGATTTTTACGGGAATCACGCGGAAAATTCTGAATACAGCGTCCAAGAACATGAACAAAAAGATTGTGAGAAACCTTATAACACACAGGACACTTCGTAAGTGAAACATATCAATAAATATGTCCATAAAGTCTTCTGGAGCTTCATAGATGAAGGATGAATAAAACGTTTGCACATTAAATGTATTACAAGTAAGCTGAGGACACCAAGGCACTAAATATTCTTTATTAGGCAGCCTAAGTAGGCACTAAAAATTGAATATACTTGTGTTAACTACCGTTTGGGGGAAATCTAACGACACTGAAACGTTAAGATCGCGCAGCTGTGAGTTTGCATTCGGATGACAGTGGGTTCGAACCCCACTGTCGGTAGCCTTGAAGATGGTTTTCTGTGGTTTTCCATTTTCACACCAGGCAAACGTCTATACCTTAATTAAGGCCGCGGTCACTTCCTTCCCATACCCAGCCCTTTCCTATCTCGTGTCGTTGCGACATAAAAGCAAATTGTAATTGCGTTTGTGTCCGCCTCTGTGGAGTAGTGGTTAGTGTGATTAGCTGCCACCCTCGGAGGTTCGGGTTCGATTTCCGGCTCTGCCACGAAATTTGAAAAGTGGTATGAGGGCTGGAACGGGGCCCACTCAGCCTCGGGAGGTCAACTGAGTAGAGGTGGGTTCGATTCCCACCTCAGCCATCCTGGAAGTGCTTTTCCGTGGTTTCCCACTTCTCCTCCAGGCAAATGCCGGATGGTACCTAACTTAAGGCCACGGCAGCTTCCTTCCCTCTTCCTTTTCTATCCCTTCCAATCTTCCCATCCCCCACCAAGGCCCCTGTTCAGCATAGCAGGTGAGGCCACCTGGGCGAGGTACTGGTCATTCTCCCCAGTTGTATCCCCGGCGCGATGCCTGAAGGACCAGAACACTGCCCTTGAGGCGGTAGAGGAGGGATCCCTCGCTAAGTCCGAGGGAAAATCCAACACTGGAGTGTAAACGGACTGAGAAAGAAAGAAAAAGAAAGAAAGAAAGAAAGAAAGAAAGAATAATAACAATAACACTAATAATAATAATTTTATTTATTTAAGTCCCACTAACTATTTGTACGCCTTCCGGAGACGCCGGGGCGACGGAGTTCTTTCATGTGCAGGCAAATCTACCGACAGGAGCCTGATATATTTGAGCACCATCAAATACAACCGGAATGAGCCTGGATTGAGCCCGCCAACGTGAGCTCAGCTGACCAGCGCTCTACCATTTGAGCTACTCAGCCGGGCATTCTCGTTTCTGGTGACGGTTTTTGGGCGGCCTGTTGTCGCCTTCCGTTGACATAATATTATCCCGTATAACGGATCTTGTCAACGACAGCTTTTATCGTTCTGTTATTTGGTGCCTCCTTATTAAATCGCTCCTCGCACTGTTCTTTAACGTTAAGCAAACACGGTCCACCGTGTGTGACTGGAAATAATGTTCCCCGATAATTACCTTCTCTTCTGTTGTGAGAGTCAGAATTGCAGAAATCAACACTACTGAATTCGCATTATGCCATACTCTTATATACACTGACATGCCAAAAGTCATGGGATTGAGTTCGAGTATCGCGTAGGTTCTCGTCTAGCTGGTTCAAGTTCAGGAAGTCGTGGTGGCATCAATTCGACACGATGAAGAAACACCTGTGGAGAGATTCTGTCGCATACCGTTTGGATATCTACCCATAGCTTCCTGCTATTTGTAGGTGCAGGGTCCTGGGGGTGAATGAACCTCACTCTACGTCCAATAAATGCTCAACACGGTTCATGTCAGGTCGTAGAAACTCTCTAGAACGTTCCATGAACCAATCCTGGACAACATGGGCACGATGACACCGTGCTGGAATATCTCATCGCTGTAGGGGTACGTGAAGTCCATGAAGGGCTGCAAGTTGTCACCAGGCAGTCCAACGTAGCAGTCATTGGTCGACGACCTGCCCATGCTACATGAACACACCCCACACTATTATGGAGTTAACCCTCCAGCACGTATGTTGCCTTGTTGACAATTAGGGGCAACGGTTTCGTGGGCCCTGCGCCATATTCGAACCCTACCATCAACTTGAAACGACTGGAACAGTGACTCATAGGACCAAGCTACATGTCGCCAGTCCTCCAGGATCCAATTTGAAACCTCACGGGCCTAGTACGTGGGACGCTGTGCCCGGCGTCGTGGTGTTAACAAGAGAACCCTGGTTCTGCTCCCACACCCCACTCACGTTAAAGAACACTGTAGTATAAAATCATTCGCAAATAACCTCACCTGTGTTTCCAGTTCTTTACACATATCATTTATATATACTGAATAAGAAAACATAAAGTTCCAATAATAACCTATGGGACTCCCCGTTTAATCATCTATACGTAACCTCGGTACTAAGTGTGATAGAAATGATTAACTCTCTTCTCGGCCGACTTTGCACCCAGAAACTAAACAGATATGCATGCTCGGTGTAGGGTGAGTGAAACTGGGCGTCATTAATGCCTCTTCAAAAGAAGAAATGTCATTTCTAAAGTTTTTAAATTAGGAATTCGGTAATCGTAATCAAGTCATATGGTATGAATCGTGCTTGCTTTATCGCCTCGGTTAGATAACCCTTTATCTTTCTTCTCTCTCTATTTCTTTCTTTCTTTCTTAATCCGTTTACCCTCCACGGTTGGTTTTTTCCCTCGGACTCAGCGAGGGATCCCCACCTCTACCGCCTCAAGGACAGTGTCCTGGTGCGTGAGACTTTGGATCGGTGGATACAACTGGGAAGGAGGACCAGTACTTCGCCCAGCCAGCCTCACCTGCTATGCTGAACAGGGGCCTTGTTGGGGATGAGAAGATTAGAAAGAATAGACAAGGAAGAGAAGGGAAGCGGCCGTGGTCTTAAGTTAGGTACCATCCCGGCATTTGCCTGGAGGAGAAGTGAGAAACCATGGAAAACCACTTCGAGGATAGCTGAGGAGGGAATCGAACGCCTTCCACTCAGATGACCTCCTGAGATTGGGTGGACCCCGTTCCAGACCTCGTACTACTTTTCAAATTTCGTGGCAGAGCCGGGAATTGAACCCGGGCCTCCGGGTTGGGAGCTAATCACACTAACCACTACACCACAGAAGCGGACGATAGCCTTTTACAACAATAATTGTACCGGAGGTACACTTGCTCCGTAAATTTAAACTGAGTGCCTCTTAGAAGGCCACCTGTAATGTGAACCTTGAACAGTGTATTGGAAGAAGTTTGAACTTGAATCTTCAGATGTCTCTACTATCGACTTATGTGCCCCCCTCTGATGGGAAGTTGTAGTTTCTAAGTTTAATAACCTGAAGTGTTTGTAGATTGTTTTTGTGTTCTAAGGTTACTAGCACGTCTATCTCTTCCTTCTCCATGAATTTATTAGCCAATCAAAAATGTTGGTGTATACATTAGGCAGCCAATCAAGACTGAGGGTATGTACAGGCCTTCGGCCTAGAGAGTTCTGGAACATTCCCCTCTGCTATAAAAGCAGGGAGCTTTTGGTCCATGTTTTCTTTTCATCGCTCCAGTCTTGAGGTCTAGAGTGCGTACGTAGTGGAGGCAGGAGCAACCCTTGCCCGCCATCGGAAGGCCCACCAGCTCAAGGTAATGGCAGAAAGCTGAATTGAGGGGAAGGTTTCAACATTAACTCTTAATGTAAATGTCTAAAGTTCAATATAATCTTTTAAATGTAAATTCTCAAGCAAATCTAAGGACTTTACTCTAACTTAGAGAATAAGGAGTGTTCACCCACTTTATTTCCCATTGAACTTGGTAATTGGGGTGACTATGATTTCGTAAAATTTTAAACATTGCCTCTTCTTTTGGAACTTAATATTTTTCTCCATCTAGTCACGCTCTGTAGTGTAGGCTTAGCCTCTGTGACTTAGAGTCATAAGCCCACATTGGATCTTAAGTGTTTCAAGGTATATTTCTCTACTAGGGGCTTTACGTCGCACCGACACAGGTAGGTCTTATGGCGACGATGGGATCGGAATGGCCTAGGAGTTGGAAGGAAGCGGCCGTGGCCTTAATTAAGGTACAGTCCCAGCATTTGCCTGGTGTGAAAATGGGAAACCACGGAAAACCATCTTCAGGGCTGCCGATAGTGGGGTATATTTCAAAAGGAGTGCAAGTGTTTCGCCTCCTATCATTTTGTTTATGGCCGATATCTTAAACCTTTTCTGTTAACCACGAAGGCCATTTAGTATGGACACTTATTGCTCCTGGTTAATTTCTAAACATTCATTGTAAGGTGTAAATCAGACTGTCGAGCGGGGAAGACAGTAAAAACTGTTTTAGTAATGATCTAATGTAAAATTTGGATTAGAAACTTGTGTTTGGGAGAGGTTGGAATATTGTAAATTTCGGAGCTCAGCCTCCTAGAGTATAAGTGAGTGGAGCAAAAGTGCTCTTTGGAATTGTGTAAATTGGAGTGACAAATCTTATCTCTTCGAAATCATTATGTCTATTGTACCAGATTGTTTCAGGTTTCCAAATCACTATTGTTATAAGAGCTGACGAGCTCACCATTATTCCATTCATTGTTATTGGTTTATCAAGTTTAAAGTCAGAGATAAGAGGAAAGAAGTAAAACTTCAAATTGTATTGTTTTAAATTATGCTTCGGTTTTTTCTCGGTCCACCCATTCACCCCATCACCTTCTTACACCTCTGCGTTCCACGGTAACTCCGTAATAATAATAATAATAATAATAATAATAATAATAATAATAATAATAATAATAATAATAATAATAATAATAATAATAATGTCCGGCTCCATGGCTAAATGGTTAGCGTGCTGGCCTTTGGTCACAGGCGTCCCGTATTCGATTCCCGGCAGGGTCGGGAACTTTAACCATAATTGGTCAATTTCGCTGGCACGGGTGCTGGGTGTATGTATCGTCTTCATCATCGCTTCATCCTCATCACGGCGCGCAGGTCACCTACGGGAGTCAAATCAAATGACTTGCATCTGGCGAGCCGATCGTGTCCTAGGACACTGCCGGCACTAAAAGCCAAACGCTGTTTCCATTTCATAATAATAATAATAATAATAATAATAATAATAATAATAATAATAATAATAATAATAATAATAATAGGTTGCTTTACGATATACACGGCGCTCACTCCACAAATATCTCATTAAACGTTCTATTTAGCGCGTGAATTCAGTGGTGAAGTTAGTTAATCAAACACAAATGGTGCGGTGACATAACGGGGGAATTAATTGGCTAGAATCAATTAGAGACATGCATGTCAGGAAGTTGATAGAGAATTGATTTTCTAATTCTGGCAAATACTACTGAATATACATTTAATTCAGCAGACATTATGGCTTGCGTTATGCGATTGGTAATTGTGAAATGTTCAGTCAGTTTTTAAAATCGTGTCGAAATGCTGTATTACACATGTATACCTGCGAAGTGAGAATTTTGGTCTTCTCGCACAACTCTGTAACGGGCCAGGTGATAGAGAGAGAGAGAGAGAGAAGGACGATGTCCTTCAACATTACCGTAGACTTTATACGAGTGCAATGCGAGATGATATTCCCTTTTCTACCTGTTTAACGTCGCTTTGATACTTATAGGTTTTCGGTGGCGAGGATAGGAAAAGGCTGGAACTAGGAAGGAAGCGGCTATAGTCTTCTTTAAGGTATGATTTGAAAATGTGAAACAACAGAAAATCGTCTTCAGGGCTTCCAACGGTGAGATTCGAACCCAGCATGTTACGAATGCAAGCTAACAGCTACACAATCCGAGCAGCGTAGCCGCCAATTCACTTGGACAGTGGGCCATTAACGGCAACGTCCACTCATGTTGTGATACTTTGGCTGACGACTTCATCGAAACAGAGTTTCTAGTTCGTTAATAATAATAATAATAATAATAATAATAATAATAATAATAATAATAATAATTTTTCCTTCTTTCTTAATCCGTTTACCCTCCAGCGTTGGTTTTTCCCTCGGGCTCAGCGAGGGATCCCACCTCGGTTACGTCTCAAAACTCACGAATCTCAAAACTCACGGACAATAATTAGTAACAAATAGTATCAAAACTCACGACTACAAACTGGTAGCTAAAGTAAACATTCTAATGAGTCTCAAAATGAAGTTGTGACACTTGCACGGAGTGACACTTGCACGGAGATGGAATGTGTTGACACTTGCACGGAAAGCCAAACATACCCGGAAATTACTAAGCATGGCTATTTCAAACAGTGACACTTGCACGGAAGCCCAAGGAGGTTTGGAAATCCAAAAACAGGGGAGGGGAAGCCCCACCCGGTAAGTGGAATTCATTGCTACAGTTGATACCTGTGTGACAACTAGTGTTCCGTGTTGAACTGGTGATAATTGCTCTGCAGCTATGGAGTTCACTGAGACCGCCTTTATTGATTTACGACGGACATCAGTATATTGCGGACTATACCAATAAAGATCAAATGACATATTGGCGGTGCGTATATTGCAAGAAAAGTAAATGTAAAGGAAGAATAACAACGAAAGATAATACAGTTTTAGGCGAGACAAGTCATGTTTGCATTCTGGACGACGCGGCGAATGAAGTGAAAAAAAGTGCAAAAAAAAAAAAACGTGCAAGGGAAACAGACAGTATGATTTCAACAGTTTACACCGGAGAAGTAGACCAGCAGTTCAATAGAGGCTATGACCTTGTGACATCGCTGCCATCACATAGAAGTGCCAAACAATCATTACATCGCATCCGACGGAAAAGAATGGGACCTGCAAAAGACCCGATCGATTCTGGAGGTGCAATAATACAGGAAAGACACATAACAATGAACGAAAGTGGAAAATTCCTACTTGATGACGATCACGGGGGGCTTAAAGACAGGATATTAGTGCTTGCCAGCGAGAAAGAAAAATCTGCTTCTTTGTCGACGGGACCTTCAAAAGTTCAAGCAAGCAGTTTAGGCAGTTATTTAACATCCACGCCGATCTTGAAAGTTCTTGGAAAGAAACCAACATGATACCAGCTGTCTACGCGCTGTTACCAAATAAGAAACGGGAAACATTATGCTCGTTTCTTCGAAGCTATTAAAAACAACGTACCAGTATGGAACCCTGTGACATCCTGTAAAACGCTGTTTCCTCAAGCTGAGATTTTTGGTTGCAACTATCATTTTAATCAATGTCTATGGAGGAAAGTACTAGATTGTGGCCTTGTTACTGCGTACAGGGAAAATGAAGAAATTAGACTTCATATTCGAATGTGTTCAGCACTAGCGCACATTTCCCTAGAAATAATTGATGATGGTTGCTTTGTATTCAGGAGAGCTCGCCTGAAAATCAGAATCTGCAGGTGTTTTACGACTATGTCGTCGATCAATGGCTGGATAACGAGCACATGCCAAGTAATTTGTGGAACTGTTGTGGAAGGCGGCATCGGACCAATAAAGTTTCTGAAGGCTGGAACCAAAGGATAAACACTTTAATTTAGAGAGCGCACCAGAATGTATCGTCGAGATGACGCAGAGTACTACGGTCACCAATTTGACAGGATAGTTTTGAATATCGATGGGAAGAGAAGAAAAAAATCAGCAGTGAAGATCGATGAGAGTATTTCAAATGTCTTAAAAATACTTGAAGTTGATGACAAACTAAGATCATTCCTAGTGTGTGTTGCTTACGTTCAGAAACTGCAGTGAAACTACCCTGGAATATTACAAGATTCGTAAAGATTGTAAATATATAAATATTCTGAATCTTAATTAATAAAGAGAAAACGTGGCAGTGGAATATCACTGCACAACCATGCAAATATCTTGAATCAGCACTTAAAAAATAAAAACTTGACGAACTTGCATAAAGTGAAAACAATATATCTATGAGGAACGCAAGGAGACTACCTCCCCGTGGTGTTCCCTGGAAACGGCGCCAAGTCGGCTAAATGTCTCTTACAATGTATAAAATTAACCAAAAAACAAATTCCATGGCACAACAGTCCTTGAAGGGCCTTGGTCTGCCAAGTGACCACTGCTCAGCCCAAAGGCCTGCCGATTACGAGGTGACGTGTGGTCAGCACGACGAATCCTCACGGTAGTTATTCTTGGCTTTCTGCTTTGCTTTTTTTTTGCTAGTTGCTTTACGTCGCACCGACACAGATAGGTCATATGGCGACGATGGGACAAGGAAGAGCTAGGAGTGGGAAGGAAGCGGCCGTGGCCTTAATTAATGTACAGCCCCAGCATTTGCCTGGTGTGAAAATGGGAAAACACCAGCGCCGCTATCTCGCCAACAGATACCTCCTCAGTTCTAACCTAATCACCTCGAACCAGCCCGCAGATTCAGGTAAAATTCCTGACCTGGCCGGGAATCGGGTAAGAGGAAGGCACGCTACTTCTACACCATGGGGCCGGCATTTATAAAATTAACAGTTACTTATAAATTGCATCTAAATTCACTACCGTGATTACCAAAGCTAGGATTTTTGATGACATGTAATCTTTTAATTGGTTCTAAATAGACATTGCTAACTTGTATAAAAATCCTTATCATAGCTCCCACATTGTAGAAATGCTAATTACCGAGCAAGTGGCCGTGCGTTTAGGGTCGTGCAGCTGTGAGCTTGCATTCGGGAGATAGTGGGTTCAAACCCCACTGTCGGCAGCCCTGAAGATGGTTTTCCGTGGTTTCCCATTTTCACACCAGGCAAATGCTGGGATTCTACCTTAATGAAGGCCACGGCCGCTACCTTCCCAATCTCCCACCCTTCCGTCGCCGAAAACCTTCGATGTGTTAGTGCGACGCTAAACAAATAGTAAAAAAATGGTAATTTATTACGTCATTTTTGTCATTTTTGCCATTTTGTATTATTAGATCATTTTATAAAGTTGTAAGTCATTATGCGGTCATTTTATGGAATTTATTGTCCGATTCCATGGCTAAATGGTTAGCGTGCTGGCCTCTGGTCACAGGGGTCCGGGGTTCGATTCCCGACATGGTCGGGAAGTTTAACCATAATGTGTTCTGGGTTCGTTCCGCTGGCACGGGAGCTGGGTGTACGACCCGCAGGTCGCCTACGGGAGTCAAAACAAAAAGACCTGCACCTGGCGAGCCGAAGACTATTTTATACATTTTGAGTCATTTTCTTACATGTTGAAGCATTTACGTGTGTGGTATTGGATTTTCAGGACAGGCCAGTATTTATGTGCATCTTCGTCAAAATACCTATCGAATTAGATTAGGTATCCAAAATTTATTTTAGTATGACCATCCTATTTCTGACTCAACAGGTAGAGTGAAAGCTCCGTGCAAGTGTCACCATCCTACTTCTGACTCATCAAGTAGAATGAAAGGCTCCGTGCAAATGTCACTCCGTGCAAGTGTCACTCCGTGCAAGTGTTCCAACCCCCTCAAAATTCACGAATCCGGACAGCAGGTGCTTCCGATGACTGCAGGAGGGATGCGGTGCGCGGTGACTCACGCTTCCCTTCAGCCCATGTTTTTTCCACCGACTTAGGGAAGTCACCCAGGTAGCAGATTGCCTACCAGATGTTTATCTAGTCTTTTCTTAAATCATTTAAAGGCCCCTGGGGCCCCTTTTTAGTCGCTTATTACGACAGGCAGGGGATACTGTGAATGTTATTCTGCCACCCCAAGCCACAGGGGGAAAATAATGGTTAGTGAATGAAAGAGGCCGAGGTGTATTATTATCATTATTTTAAAATATTTTGCTGTTGTCTTAAATTTAATATAATGCATTTTTACCTTTTCACATAAATTTATAATAATGACATGCGGCCTCCGGAGAGGTCTGGTGCAGATCTTTAAAGCTGACGCCGTACAGGCGACCTGCACGTCTGTGAGGATGGGGCCCTACCTAAGATGGAGTCTAATGCTGAAGACGGCACGAACGCCCAGTCCCCGAGCCATAGGAATTAACTAATCAAAGTTAAAATCTCCCACCCGACCGGAAACCGAACCCAGCACCCCCTGGACCTGTTGGACCAAAGGCCAGCATCCTAACCATATTAAAGTAGGTACAGGATATTGTTCCGCTGCTAGTTAAAAGAAAATGTCAGTTGATAGTACTGGGGCTTAGTTCCATAATGCGGCCAGAAAACGGCATTTACTTGAATAAGGAATTTTATTTAGAGATATTAGAGATCAAGACAGTTAATTCACTCAGTTTAAACAATTGGAGATTAATTTCGAAAAAGGCGTATTTCTATTCGTCATCTATTCGCTTACTTCAATCGGTTATCTACTAGACACATTTAAACCAAAAAGAAAAATGTTCATGACGCATCCGATTATTCTGCGCGATGTAACTGAATGATATTTGAAACTCATTCGATTATTTGATTTGATTATTCATTCGATTATTTAAATAATCGGATGGAATTTATTTCATTATTAAAAGTATTCGATTATTCCATCACTAATAGGGTGGACATTTATCCATTCAAAGAAGAACTGGCCCTGCTAGTTATTTCTGAGACTGGCTCAGGTAGAAAAACTTGCTCTTTCTAGTCCTCTTTCAGGAGTTCGTGAGTTCTGAGACTGGCTCAGGTAGAGAAACTTGCTCTTTCTAATCCTCTTCCAGGAGTTCGTGAGTTTTGAGACTGGCTCAGGTAGAGAAACTTGCTCTTTCTAATCCTCTTTCAGGAGTTCGTGAGTTCTGAGACTGGCCAAGGTAGAGAAACTTGTTCTTTCTAATCCTCTTCCTGGAATTCGTGAGTTTTGAGACTGGTTTAGGTAGAGAAACTTGCTCTTTCTACTCCTCTTTCAGGAGTTCGTGAGTTCTGAGACTGGCCAAGGTAGAGAAACTTGTTCTTACTAATCCTCTTCCTGGAATTCGTGAGTTTTGAAACTCACTGCCTCAAGGGCAGTGTCCTAGAGCCTGAGAATTTAAGTTGGGGACAAAAATGGGAAGGAGGACCAGTATCTCGGCCAGGTGGTCTCACCTGATATGCTGAACAGGGGCTTGTTTGTGGGGGGGGGGGGCGATGGGAAGATCGGAAGGGATAGACATGGAAGAGGGAAGGAAGAGACCGTGGCCCTAATTTAGGTAACTGGAGAAGAAGGGGGAAACCACCGAAAACCACTTCGAGAATGGCTGAGGAAGGAATCGAACCCTCCTCTACTCAGTTGACCTCCCGAGGCTGAGTGCGCAGTGGACCCCGTTCCAGTCCTCGTAACAATTTCCAATTTCTTTTTAGACTCGGGAATCGAACCCGGCCTCCGAGGAGTGGCAGCTAATTACACTAACCACTACACCATAGAGGCGGACATAATAATAATAATAATAATAATAATAATAATAATAATAATAATAATAATAATAATAATAATAATCTATATTATTATAAAGTATTAATATTAGTGAAACCTACTGGATCAATTGAAAAATGAATATACGCCAGAATGCATAATGAAACCTATCGTGGTCTCTAGCTGGCCGATCAGCGAATAATAAATAAATAAATAAATAAATAAATAAATAAATAAATAAATAAATAAATAAATAAATAAATAATCATAATATAAAAAAATGAAAATCCACAACCAGTTTCCAGTCATTCGACCGGGTCAGGAGTGGAATGACAGAAACCCCCTTCTAGCGGCGAGGCTGCAGGCTGCCGAAGCCTGTCGCACTCATCTGGGGCAAAGATTAATGACTGAGAGATGAAATGAAATGATAGTGGAGAGTGTTTCTGGTATGAAAGATGAGAGGGTAAACCGGAGTACCCAGAGAAAAACCTATCCCTCCTCCGCTTTGTTCAGCACAAATATCACATGGAGTGAAAGGGATATGAACCATGGAACCCAGCGGTGAGAGGCCGATGCGCTGCCGTCTGAGCCACGGAGGCTTAATAATAATAACAACAACAACAATAATAATAATAATAATAATAATAATAATAATAATAATAATAATAATAATAATAATAATAATAATAATAATAATAATAATTTCGTGTGGCTATTTCTAGCCGAGTGCAGCCCTTGTAAGGTAGACTCTCCGATGATGGTAGGCGACATTTGCCATGTGTAGGTTTCTGCGTGTTATTGTTTTGGAGGATAGTGTTCTGTGTGGTGTGTGAGTTGCAGGGATGTTGGGGACGGCACTAACACCCAGCCCCGAAGCCACTGGAAATAACCAATGAAGGTTAAAATCCCCGACCCGGCCGGGAATCGAACTTGGGACCCTCTGAACCGAAGGCCAATACGCTGACCATTCAGCCAACGAGTCTGACAGAATAATAATAATAATAATAATAATAATAATAATAATAATAATAATAATAATAATAATAATAATAATAATAATAATAATATCGTCGCTGCCGGGACAAAACCTCCTATGTGAAATATTTTAGCTTTGAACTTTGGCCGGTATGGTTCTGTCAGCTAAGGTGCAATATTGTCTGCATATCGTTAAGGCATTCTTGCTCTTCATAATATATGTGCTGCGGGGCAGTACACCACCAAAAATATTTTCACATAGGAGGTTTTGTCCCGGCAACGACGATATGTTGAACGATATCAAGAGACGCCAGACTGCTGGAATTTTGTCCTAGAATAAATATATTAAGATTCATTAAACCTATCGAGTCCGTTTTCTCCTATTTAAACAATTTAACATGACAACCGGCTGCATATGGTTTCTTTTCCGCAACCTTGAGCATCGAATTTGACAGACTAATCTATAACTGCACGCAACTACTTTCACCCGTTTTGAATGACCAGAGTATATTCCTGATCTCAATCCTAGCAATCACAGTACTGATGAACGCCAGTGACTTTTTACGGGGTATTAGGAACCTCCACGAATCATCAAGGAGCTTCGTGTTCCTTTCGTGCACAAGTGATACTCCAAATATCAGGTGCTGTTGAACATTCTTGTTTTGAGCATGTGAATTGCATATTTTTTGGACCTCGGAGTGATAACACGTTGCATTATGCTATAGCAGTGATTCGTATGGGTAGAGAAGGACGCCATGGCAGTTTTTGAGTAAGTTTCTGTTATGAATGCCTTCAGGTTTGTTGCTGAACTGAACTTGCACAGTTTGTTGCTCCTTATATCTGCGAAAATATATTATTACGAATAAAACGCCATCTGTTCCATTACTCTAATTTATTTCAGGATGACCCAATGAATGCACACACACAATTCTAATCAGCTATGAATGGCCACACTTACTAATTACTGTCTATTTACAAATTGCTCTTCCTCATGGCGCAGCAGGAGGTCCAGCCCGTTGCTATACCTGCGGACGCTTAATCCTTACTTTCACTTTTCCCAATTCCAGTCACCTCATACAACAGCTTTGTGACAGCTGGATCTGAACACAGGGCCACGGGCCACTCGAAATAAGATGAGTGTTCGCTGGTTCGATTCCACAGACAGCCCACTAATTCAAACAGTCACATGCAGTGAGCAACTAAGCAGCTCAACAGTATTCAGCTACAGGATGGTACTCACAACAGCGAACATTAACACAGGTCCATTTACCTTCACACTCGCGATAGCGGCTTCCCTCGCTGACACACGCCGAGCCTCAGTCCACAGAAATACACGAACAAACAGTACAGTCTTCCGTTCCGTGGTCTCAAGCCCACCCACTCACTGGTCTCTTACGACACCACAACAACAGCTCCTCGTTCAGATCTCGGTGGGAAACTAGCGACAGCCAACACCTCTGTCGCCATCAACCCAACCACCGAACCCCAACACACTGACTTCACCACGGAGTGCAACACTGACCCTGCCACGGAGCCCAACACTGACTGACTGTCCGCGGCTAGACTCCCTTTTTATAGCTCGAGTGATCTGAGCCAGAATGTTCGCGAGGGTACTAGAGGCAGAACATTCCCGTTGAATCTCCAAGAAACTCATAGGTAAGCCGGCCGACGAGAACAAAACACGGAAAGGCCGGCCCTACCCTACAAGCCGGCTGGAAGTTCCCAGGACGTGTGAGTCACTAGCCCCTTCCTGGAAGTACTGAAAGGGGCCACCACGGGGCTGGCGCGTAACAATATCAACCAACAAGCAAACCAAAGTCTACTCGGCCACCTTTGTCTCCAGGAGTACTCATTTTTGCAGTAGTTGGAGTAGGTTGAGCGATCCTTACAGCCAAGTTCCTCTCTTTAGATATGGAATTCTCGTTTCTCCTTACATTGTGAATATGATTAAAGAATATTTTCCTTAGGAGAAACTATTTTGAAAATATCTGTAACTGTATAGAAGACTATTTTCATACTGACATGTGGTGGAAATGAATAATGAGGAGTGTAGATATTGCCTGTCGCCTGAAACTCAACATGATTTTCAATAGTGACAGACTCTGTGATTCCAATAATATTTTGGAATTTGAACAAGCTAATAATCCTCAGAAATTCAAGCCTTTCTTTCTTTCTTTCTTAATCCGTTTATCCTGCGGGGTTGCTTTTTCCCTCGGACTCAACGAGGGATCCCACCTCTACTACCCCAAAGGCAGTGTCCTGGAGAGTGAGACTTTGGGTCGGGGAATACAACTGGGGAGGAGGACCGATACTTCGACCAGGTGACCTCACCTGCTATGATGAACAGAGGCCTTGTGTAGGGATGGGAAGATTGGAAGGGAGAAGGAAACGGCCGTGATCATAAGTTAGGTACCATCTCGGCATTTGCCTGGAGGAGAAGCAAGAGACAACAGAAAACCACTTCGAGGATGGCTGAGGTGGGAATAGAGCCCCTCCCCCTCTACTCAGTTGACCTCCCGAGGCTGAGTGGACCCCGTTCCAGCCCTCGTACCACTTTTCAAATTTCGTTGCAGAGCCGGGAATCGAACCCGTGTCTCCGGGGGTGGCAGTATTCACACTAACCACTACACCACAGAGGCGGACAGAAATTCAAACCTAAAAATATTAATTATTCATCTCAGTTAAAACTTTGAGTGTCCAGTACGAGAAGACGAGTTAAATGGAAGCAACGTCAAAAGTAAGTCACCTCCTCACAGGCCATGAAGGCCCTTAGCGGGTGGAAGTTAAAGGCTTCCCCTATTCGTAACCTCGTCACATTGAGGGGTAAAGTGTAAGCTATGCAATGCATCTTGTTGCGCTAGTGCAGGTCCTGCAGGCAAACGAGTGCGAAGCCTCAATTTGTGGTGTCAAACCGGACCGCCCTAAAGTGATGTTTCCGAAGGTGAAAAAACAAGCACGTATAAAGGTCGACGTGACGAGTGTACTACGCAGGAAACGGCCCAATTTCCAAACGCATCCACCCCTTGTCCTGCACGACAATGCCTGCTGTCAGAAAGCTACTCCTGTAAGGGAAATGTTGGCGCAGTGGAGGCAGGAAGTCCTGGAGCATGTACCATATTTACCGGACATACGTCCTTGTGATTTCGATCTGTTCCCCAAACTTAAGGAACCACTCTGACGGAAGCGGTTTCATACGCGAGACGGACGCCATGACTCTCCGTTGCAGACATCAACAAACGCCTCACTGCTACTTGTATCTTCCTCCTTTCACACATCTGGCACCGGGTACAACATGTTGCAGAGGAGGCCTGTAGAGCAATGGTGGTTCTACAATAAATGGTTTCGCATACCCTGTATATGCATATGTTGTCTCTACTTTTTACCAGCCCTCTTATTAATTTCTTTAATGCGTATTTAGCTTGTGCATGACAAGCTCAATGGAAATGTTTGAGTGGGAGGCTAAAGGATTCAAATGATAGAAGCATTTTAGAGATATGTTACAGGAGCTTATTCATTTTAAAGATTCTTTTTACTTTAAGCCGATTACAAACCGGCTCTGTTCCTTCATTATTGCGCACGTCGATGGCTAACATCCTTTCACAGGGGAAGATGAACAGCAAATTTAGACTGGTGAAAATTACCCGCAAGTGTCCTATCATAATTTTACTGATCGAGAAATGGCAGTGCTTTTACCCGTTGAACGTTATGTAATGATTCGGAAGATATGAAAGTTCGAAATCTTCATTCGATTATCCCTAATTCTTTGATGTCAAATCTTGAAAATGCTTCCACTTTTTCTTCAGTACATAGCTTAGTTAGCCCACCATATGGTCCTATTTCCTTCTCTACTCCATAATTCTCTCACCGCCCGGCTCCATGGCTAAATGGTTAGCATGTTGAATTTTGGTCCAAGGGGTCCCGCGCATGATTCCCGGCCCGGTCGTAAGTTTTAACCTTTATTGGTTAATTAATCTGACTTGGGAGTTGGGTGTTTGTGCCGTTTTTATCTTTGGAATTCATCTTAGGTAGGTCCCATCCTCACAGATGCTCAAGTCGCCTAAGGATGTCAACTCGAGAGACCTGCACCTGGCTTCCCCGAAGGCCATACGCCATTAAAGAGCCATTAAAATGTTTCCTGACCTACCTATAATAATAATAATAATAATAATAATAATAATAATAATAATAATAATAATAATAATAATAATAATAATAATAATAATAATAATAATAATTGTACCGGGCGGTACACCTCCACGCCGCGAATTCAAATATTGCGCCAGTTGAAACCTCTCTACAGGAGAAACTCTGAACTTTAAAAACTGTATTAAATCAAAGGTTTCTTGGAAGATGTCACTACTGTAAATTTTGAAGTGTTCTGAACTATGTCTATTTCGATTTGTGTTTGTTTGCTCTGTAGCAAGAGGTGTGGACATTCTCTTCTAGATGTCACTACTTAAAAACTATAACCGTGCACCCTGGTGCGAAGTGGACGAACTGTTTTTGAAGAAATTTTGTACCTATAAGTTTGTTCTTTGTTAAATTTCTTTCTTTCATTTTTTGGGTTGGCAATATTGATCTCTGTTTCCGCCAGTTTTAAATTTAGCCAATCCTAAATTTTCTAAATTAATTTTCCACCAATCCTAGATTTCTTCTTCAGTTTTGACTTGTAATCTTTAGCCGACCAATAAAAGTTTGTGGGCGGGTTGTTATCATTCATGAAAGGTCTCGAATGTTCCACGAGGGTATATAAACTGCTGATTTTCTGGTCTCGGGGCCACTTCTGTAACATCTTTCTTAGTGTATGGATATGTAGCAGGGGGCGGGAAGCGCCTCTTTCTCCAAGCAGCAGTTCATCTACAAGGTAATGGCCTGTTAACATCTTCATTTCTTGCTAGCTCAGCAGTTTAACTCTCGGGGAGGGTTCGAAACCTTTAGTATGTAACCTACCCTTTTAAAATGTAAATTCTTTTCTGTCTATCTACAAATTACAAATCTGTAAAGCGGGGATGGAGAGTGCTTCACCCTCTCGAACTCCCCTTCATTTGTGAAAAAGGAGGTGACTACGTTTTCATAACCGTTCTTCTCTTCTTTAATTTAGTAAGTTTTCTCATACGTGTCACCTTCCTAGATTGGGATTAGCCCCTGTATTATCGGCCTAGCGCCACATAGGTTTTTTTGACAAAAACTTTGTGTAGGAGTGCAAGTTATCGCCTCCATTCAATCTTGTATTATGGGCCAGTAATTTAACCTGATGTTTTGTTTTCCTCATGTAAAGGCCCTGTGGGTCGGGTATCAAATACCCCTGTTTCTTAGTGTGCCTTGAGGGCAGTCTGAAATGAAGGTTGTAGCCTTTGATAGGCTGGTAATATTGAGAGCGGTTCTGCTCTTTTCTTTAACATTGTAATTAGGAGCAAGTGCTCCTTGTACTTAGGGGTTTTCTGCCCTGTAACTTTTGTGATTGTGAGCTGAGAGCTCAAGAGTTAATGAATCAGGGCCGTAGCCCAATATATGTAAAAATCACTTAACTGGTTTTTGGTACAGCGGCTGTATACCTGATTGTCTTTGTTATTTCCCCTAGTGGGAACCGGTTAAATATTCTCTAAATTGTGTACCTGATTTAACTTGTTGTTATTTGTTGTATACTCAAAATTCTATGCTACCATTGTTAAGTTTTGAAAATATAACCTTGTTAAAATTTTAATTCATCTTTCGTGCTTCTGTAGTTGAGACCTATTCCAACCCGCACCTTCTTTCACCTCTGCTGTTCCACAGTACCCTCGGAACAACAACAATAATAATAATAATAATAATAATAATAATAATAATAATAATAATAATAATAATAATAATAATAATAATAATAATAATAATAATAATAATAATGTTATCGGTTTGTATTCCTTTTATAATTTTCAGAGACGCCGAGGTCCCAAAATGTTGTCCCACAGGAGTTCTTGTACGTGCCAGTAAATCTACCGACACGAGGCTGACGTATTTCAGCACCTTCAAATATCAACAGACTGAGCCGGGATAGAACTCACCAATTTAATCCCAAAAGGCCAGCGCTTCTAACGTCTTAGCCTTCAATCCTCCTTAATTATATGAGTATTCCTGAACCATGAGAAGACTTGGAATATATAACTAAGTAGTTTGCTCACGATACGGGGTGCTCTTGAATGTGATTAAAGTAATCTTATTCATGGAATTTCTCACATTCGTTGAAATCACTGGCTAGAGAAGTAGAATTCTAATAATTATAAGCCTCCGATCAAGCATTTAATAATGATGTTAATGGGTATATAAGGTTGACACATTACCTCTAAAACTCGATCTTTGATTAATTCTCTCGTGGGTTTATGCCATTGTAAAATACGAGTCAGTATGCGTGATTTAATTCCAGAAGTAGATCAATAATAACGAAGCAGATAAGTTTGCGTCCTCCCACAATAAGTAGAGGAAAACTGACATGGCGTATAGCCTTTAGTGGCGGGAGTGTCCGAGGACAATTTCGGCTCGCCAGATGCAGGTTTTTTGATCTGATGTCCGTAGGCGACCTGCGCGTCGTGATAAGGATGAAGTGATGATGAAGACGACACATACACCCAGCCTCCGTGCCAGTGAAATTAACCAGTTATGGTTACAATTCCCGACCCTTCCGGGAATCGAACCCGGGACCCTGTGACCAAAGGCCAGCACGATAACCGTTTAGCCATGGAGCCGGGCATAAGCAGAGGTAGTTCATGGTGTCATGAAGTTCTGGAATAAACCTTGATTTAATGGTTATGTCTCAAAACTCACGAGTCTCAAAACTCACGGGCTATAATTAGTAACAAATAGTATCAAAACTCACGAATACAAACTGGTAGCTAAAGTAAACATTCTAATGAGTCTCAAAATTCACGAATCGGGACAGCAGGTGATTGCGATAACTGCAGGAGGGATGAGGTGCGCGGTGACTCACGCTTCCCTTCAACCCATGTTTTTCCACCGACTTAGGGCAGTCACCCAAGTAGCAGATTGCCTATCAGTGGGTTATCTAGTCTTTTCTTAAATCATTTAAGAGCCCCCGGGGCCCCTTTTTAATCGCTTATTTCGACAGGCAGGGGATACTGTGAATGTTATTCTGCCACCCCAACCCAGAGGGGAAAAATAATTGTTAGTGAATGAAAGAGGCCGAGGTGTATTATTATCATTATTTTAAAATATTTTGTTGTTGTCTTCAAGTTAATATAATGCATTTTTCCTTTTCACATAATTTATAATAATGACGTGTGGGCTCCGGAGAAGTCTGGTGCAGGTTTTTAAAGTTGACGCCGTACAGGCGACCTGCACATCTGTGAGGATGGGGCCCTGCCTAAGATGAAGTCTCATGCTGAAGACGGCACGAATGCCCAGTCCCCGAGCCATAGGAATTAACTAATCAAAGTTAAAATCTCCCACCCGACCGGAAACCGAACCAGGGACCCCCTGGACCTGTTTGACCAAAGGACAGCATCCTAACCATATTAAAGTAGGTACAGGATATTGCCCGCTGCTAATTAAAATAAACTGTTAGTTGGTAGTACTGGGGCTTAGTTCCATTATGCGGCCAGCAAACGGCATTTACTTGAATAAGGAATTTTATTTAGAAATATTAGAGATCAAGACAGTTAATTCACTCATTTAGTTTAAACATTTGAAGATTCATTTGGAAAAAGGCGTATTTCTATTCGTCTAAAGCGTTCATCTATTCGCTTACTTCAATCGGTTATCCATCAGACACATTTAAACCAAAAAGAAAAATATTCATGAAGCATCCGATTATTCTGCGCGATATAACTGAATGTTATTTGAAACTCATTCGATTATTTGATTTGATTATTCATTCGATTATTGAAATAATCGGATGGAAGTTATTTGATTATTAAAAGTATTCCATTATCCCATCACTAATAGGGTGGACATTTATCCATTCAAAGAAGAACTGGCCCTGCTAGTGAGTTCTGAGACTGGCTCAGGTAGAGAAACTTGCTCTTTCTAATCCTCTTCCAGGAATTCGTGAGTTTTGAGACTGGCCCAGGTAGGGAAACTTGTTCTTACTAATCCTATTCCTGGAATTCGTGAGTTTTGAGACTCGTGAGTTTTGAAACTCGTGAGTTTTGAGACGACACGGATTTAATAGCCTTGGTTATTTTGGCAATAAGAGCTGCACATTATCGAACCCGCGTTACTTGACTCGGACGATTATACAGTTCGGTGTGAAATATGCTGTGTTTTCTTCTACTCAACATGTATTGAAACCTGGTACCAGTAAAGCAAATGCATTAGATATTATTTTCGTGAGCTCACTGTAACTACCATAGGAAGTCAGGCTATTGAACTTCATCTTTGGTCAACTCTAGTGTAAGGCAGGTGAAAAAGTGTGTTGGAGCTATCAAGCTAAGGAGGGAATAATTCTGAGCCGTCGCTGAGGAAGAGAACTTTACTCTTTTCGGAGATGCCAAGGTGTTGGAATTCTGATCCAGAAATTCAGGACAACGTTGGAAACGTAGTTTATTTATTTATTTATTTATTTATTTATTTATGTTTATTTTGAGCCAAGAGAAATAATTTTTCATGATTAAAATCTCATGGGAAATGACCCCAGGATCCTGAGATCCGAAGCCCAAGATGCTGATCGGCCAGGTACGGTGCTGGTAGAATTGATCTCAAAAATTAAGCGTTGTATAGCCTATAGAACTGTCTGGAATAAAAGTTGCTTGATATTATGTAGGAAAGAACATGCGATATGTCGTGTTTTATTTGGAGAACGTTTGGATGGTCATTTGAGGGTCATATGATGTTTTTAAAATGGGGACCAACATCTTTTATTTGGTTTTCGCATTCCTCATACAAAACTAAACAGCTTTTCATACACCATTTTTGTATGTAAATGGTTCTGTCCTTGGTATAGATAATGTAACATTGATGACAGGTGGGTACACAGGGTAATACCAGTTATTGCATACGCATCGGACCTTAGCGTAATAAATGTTCGAAATGATGCCTTTCTACCTCTGTGCATTTTCCAACTCTGTGAATGAACGACTGATGTGTCCGTAAAAGCATGTCTCTGCCAACACTGGCACAAGCATTTCGTATGCGCGCCTTCATGTTGTCCGGAGTCGTTGGTTTTTCACAATACACTCGATCTTTCAGGTAACCCAATAAGAAAAAGTATGGGGATGTAAGCTCAGGAGACCGAGCAGGCCAACTGACGGGACCTGCGCGTCCTATCCAACGATCATGGTAATTTTTATTTAAAACATCCCGAGCAGTACGTGCATAGTGCACAGGGCATCCGTCGTGCTGATACCACATTTGCTTTCTGGTTTCTAATGGTGCATTTTCCAACAATAACGGCAACTGTACTTTGCACCTGTTAAGGGCCATCAATGAAATACTGTCCAATTACCTTGGCACCCAAAATCCCACACCACACATTAACCGAACAGGGTCTCTGAATGTTTCACTTCTCGTAACCAATGTGGATTGTCCACAGCCCAATAGTGCATATTGTGTCGATTTATTTCACCATGATTAGTGAATGAGCACTCTTCACTAAACAATACTGCCTGAAAAAGTTAATATTATTCCGCAGTCTGTCCTATGCCCATCTGCAGAACGTTAGTCTATTAACATAATCATCACCATGTAGTTCTTGATATAGTGGCACATGGTAGGCATGGAATTTATGCCGTTTCAATATTCTGAGGACACTACTTTTGGGGATTCCCGCGCGAGGACTGACATTGGGGTCGTAATTCACTGCAGTTAGCACCGCAAATGCCCTATCGTCGTCCGTAGCGGTTCGTCTGCGCCTCCTTTTCTTTGGCTGGACACTGCCTTTTTCATTGAATTGTTTTACCACACGATATAATGAAGCTCTTGATGGAGTTCTTCTATCAGTAAACCTTATCGCGTACACAAGAATAGCCTGTTCCACATCCCTCGTAGAGTCCCCGTAAATGAGAACCTTTTCCACTTTTTCTTGATGCGAATGTCGGACCATTTAAATCCACAGACAACAGCGTACGCTTCAAATGTTAAACGACTTGCATGGAACTGATGGTTGTTACTCGGTGATCACTAATTGTGGTAGGTACGTACTACCAGTGGATCCACCTGGACTCGCAGGTGGTTGCAAGTACAATAACGACAGATACCAGGAAATCGTCCTACCGCGGAAAGTAAACAAAACATCGGACACAGTGCCTCATGGCCTCCTCACCGTAGTGCTATGCTGGATTATGTCGAATGGGTCTAACCATTCACTGCGCTCTTCAAAAACATTCATATAATTAGTTCATAGTTTTCGTTGTTATCCTACGTTGGTGTATGTACAATTGCAAAGTGATTTATACAAAAGTTGATTCGTTTTGTATGAGGAATGTGAATTTTTTAAAAAAAATGTTGATTCCCATTTTAAAAAACGTCACGTGACCCTCAAATGATCATCCAAATGTTCTCCAACCAAGCACTACAAATAGCATGTTCTTTCCACCTTAATATCAAGCACATTTTATTCCAGACAGTACTTTATACCACGCTGAGTTTATGAGATATAGTACAGTCTTAACTTACATGGTTCAGCCTGTATATCATGACGTATTCTTAGAAGTATTTCTTTAGTCATGAAGTCGTATGTAGAGAATATCAGACGACACTGTGCAATTTTACCATTGCTTATAATGAGCAGGAGGAAGAGTAAAGTCATGGAAAATGGCAGATTACATTATTGGCCTGCTTACGGCATGTATGCCAAACGAAGTGAGGCATATAGCGTTAGGCTTGTTTAGGTATGTGTGTATGTGAACACTGATTTATCATTTGGCTCTATTGGTCTGAGATGGGTAGCTTCTGGTGAATGACAGATTATTGGTACACAATGGGGTTGAGGATAAGGGGTTCGGGAGGACTGTCAAGCGCAAACTCACGCACCGTCGTGTTGTCTCGGTAGATCTACGTGTACAGAAGTTTTACGAAAAAGAGTTTCTAAGTCAAAAAACAAGCGTATAAATCTCAAAATACTGGGTGTTGAGCATTCAACGTCGTAGGACGTACTGTAGACACGTAGATGATTTCTGGTGACCCATTTCGTATTTACGCGACAAAAATAACTACAACTCTATAATAGGTCGCCCAGTAGAGTTCCGGTTTCTATCGGATCTGGTAGAGTAAAACCGAATGTAAAAATTGCCATACAGACAACTTAAATGACATCGAATCAAAGGTAACTGAGGACACACGAATTTTGTTATAACTAATCGTTCATTCATCGATACGGCCATCTGTTGGTCACGCTTAAACAATCTCTCTGCCCTTCTGTCACGCAGACTAATGCCCATCTCTTTGTACTCTGGCCGAAGATACTTTAAGTTTTCGGCTTCTTGTTTCTCGCTCTTTCGCCGAGATTTATTGCACCCATGTTGCCTTAGGCGATATGATGAAATGTTTAATTCATGAATTTCTGAGTAGAAACGAAGTAGCATTCGACAGTTCTAGCAAGGACTGAAGAGTTGTCACAGCCCACCGACGTAGGTTTAAGCTACATCAGCAGAGGTAGAGCACGTTCTGTCGGGGGTTGTTAAACAATTATATCATAAATGCACTTAGAAGGAAGCTACACCCAGGCTATTACCAGGGAACATTCGCAAGCCGCAACCTGGGAACAGAAACTTTCTAAATTTTCCACGCATCTTTGTTAGACAGAAAAACCTGAGACATGAAAACAGGACAGATGATAGCCGAAATCCATGAAATTAGACGAGTAGGCCCCGTATAAAAATGGCTCAGCCAATCAAATTGCTCCAATTTTAAGCGCTGACATTTCCCGCTGAGAATCTTTTAGTCTATCTCGGGATTTTGTATAAGATTGTATATCAAATAGGCTTCTAATGACTGTCTGTCTGTCTGCTAGGTCATCAGCCCAGAGGCTGGATGGATCCTCAAATGGCATCACCAAAGGTTATGCGGTTATAAGGAAAACCCAAAAACCAATGGCAGCACCAAAGTGAGGCGCACTTGGCAAGATGAGGAGTGAGGTAGTTTGCCATTGCTTTCCTCACTGGGTCAGAAAGTATTATTGCAGCATGACTGACCCTATGAGCAGCACCTTTCATAACACTCAGATGCACTAGTCATGCTCTGAATGTCATTACTCAGCACTAGCCATACCCCAGCAACTTCCATATTGTCACAGCCATGGATGTTGACTGGGACTTCGGTGGAAGCTACACTTTACTCTGGCCTGTGCCAAGAGATGGATGCAAAAGTACTGTATCCATCAAGAAATGACAGCAGGCAACTAATGACTGTATCGGAGTGAATATAATTTTTGGTGGACTCTGCTAAATTAATTACAACGTAGATGGGATACAATCGTTGTGTGCGACTGATCACGTGTTGATGGCGTGATGACAAGCGGAAGTAAAAAAGTGGCACCATCGAACAAATGGCCGACGTTAGTTTAATCGAACCCCCGCCAAGTGAATTATACAAAACGGTACGATCGTACACCTACTTTCAGCTCCGTACAAGAAAATAAGGAACAACCGACACCTTTTAATGACTTATCGAAGCCACTGGATTAATTTGTGACGCTCCGTGAAATCATCGGAAGTTGAGTTAGAATCATGTAGTCGGACCGAAGGTTTATAACTGAGACATGAACCGAACCGTGAGTAAGTCAGTATGTTGTCAGTGAGTCGGAGAGTGAGCAGTCTGTCAGTCTACTTCAGTCTCAGTACGATCAGCTATGTGCGTGTCCAACTGACTTCGAGTGAACGCCAAGTGACCGACTATTCAGAGCTTACATCAATATAATTCAGAAATGTGAATAATCATCAACTATATTGATTCACTTTCATTGTAGAGAACAGGCACTAAGTAGGTGACTTTCTTAGCGTAATAACTTGCCATTGCCTAGGAAAATGTACGATTTCATGAGACAATGTGCAAATACAACGTGGATATAAAAGTAGCCAGTTTGTTTAAAAACAGTGAAGGTGGACAGACTAAATTTAGCAGAGACTAACGGAACATTCTTAGCAGGTAGAGAAAGGAACGTTTTGGTAAACGACAAGCTCTTGTGTATTCACCAGTCTGCAATTTTGCTAGCCTGTCCTTGAGCTCTTTAAGGACATTCCTTTGACCCAACAAATAGAACAAAATGAACGAGAGATCGTGTACAATTGCTAGCCAGCCTACTGGGACAGGTATTCTGTTGACCGAGAATTTAAAGGGTCATTTCTTTTCCCGCAGACCAGACTAGCTGATAGGAAATTATGTAACCGTAGGACAGCGTTACATCACCATGATCGAGTGAGATTACCACCGGGAGAGCGTTAGGATAACAATTAGTATTAGAACATAGAATGAAGTTGAATAAGAGTGTTACGTGTGTGCATAAAATAAGGCGTGTGTTATCAGTGTATAAATAATGTGCCAATTTGGAAATACACAAATCTTCACCATGACAAGGCTAATATTTATCATGGCCTAAATTCAAGGAAGGTGCCAAGGGAAGGCATGGGATAGCCGACAACGCAGCGTGGATGATGTGATTACCAGATCAGTGAAATGTTTTAATTAATATGTAAATAATTAACTATATCCGTGACCACGCTGTAATCCGATAGATATAATTATGACAATTTTCTTTATCTTATGTTTTAGAAAGGACAGCTAAAATCGCCCTAAATTTTCATGTTAGGTCACGTACCATAAATTACGGGCATGTTGAGAATTAATGTTGAGGGCCCGACATTAAATCATTATCTGCTTAACGTGTATGATTTCATTATGTTGAATATTTTGGGATATCTACTGTGTCGCTTAATAATCAAAATTTATATCTACAGTTTCCCTAATTTCTAAGTCATTTGAGAATAATAAATAGAACAAATAAAATAATAATTATATGTTTTGTTGCGAATAAAAGTTTCGTAGTGATGGGTCGCAACTATAATAATAATTGCCATGATGTTTTTATGACGTGATTAGCAATAACTATTTATGAAATGTTTTGAAATCAGATAATAATAATAATAATAATAATAATAATAATAATAATAATAATAATAATAATAATAATAATACTGCTACGATTTGCATGAGTTATTTAACTGACTGTAAGTTTGAATTTTACGAAGTTTTCAACAAAACGTCAGAATAGGTGGTTATTGATGTCCATGGAAGGATCTGGCATTGATAGACCTACAGTAATAAAATAATTGGAAACTTCTAAGAAATAAATTATAAATATTTTCTGTTGTTTATGTAATACTGAGTTAATTGATACAGTGCTCACCGAATGTGTATAAGTGAGTTAAGGTCTGATATAATTGAAAATATCGAGCAACAAGCAAAATGAGAAAGAAAGAAATCACCGCAAGAGGAGGAAAATGTTACGTTGAGGTACCAGTGAAAATAATCCTGGATTAACAAGTGGTGAGCTAGAGAGCCAATGTCTACGAGTAAGGATAGAAAGAATATAAATCAAGCCCCGAGGAAATAAAAAGAGAGAATTAGAAATAAAAATCTACGTTAAAAATAAGATATGAAATAAAGAAAGAGACGAGCCGCTTTGTAATAGGTAGGTAGGTAGGTAGGTAGGTAGGTGTCTGCTTATAAATGCTTTGAACTCAGGATATAAAGACCGCCATAATCACAACATCCAGACGCACTGGGAAGATTTAGTTGATATTCAGTTGATTCCAGATTTTGTCCTCTGATATGAAGCAGAGTTAAATCGATAGCCAATTATTATATACTTTAAAATTACACCTGTGAATAATAATAATAATAATAATAATAATAATAATAATAATAATAATAATAATTGTTCCGAGGTATCTGTGGAACGGCAGAGGTGAAAGAAGGTGCGGGTTGGAATAGGTCTCAACTACCAAATTAAAGTTAATTTAAAACTTTAACAAAGGTTATATTTTCTCTTCAAAATCAACAAATAACAGATAACAACATTCAACAATTTCCACTAGGTGAAATAACAATGAAAGTCAGGTACAAAATGATTTTTCCCGTCAGGGTTTTTTTTACCAAGTTTTGGGCTTCGAGCCCCACACTCACAACCTTTGAGCGAATAGCTCAACTTTACCCAGTTACCAAATGAACAAAGGAGCAGAAAACCCCATCATTCCAAGGAGCACTTGCCCCTCATTACAATGTTAAGAGAGAAAGAGCAGACCCGCTCTCAATTTTACAAGCCTATCAAAGGCTACAACAAACTTCATTACTATCTGCCCTTAAGGCACACAAGGAAACAGAGGTAACTAGTACCCAATCTACGGGGCCTTCGCAGGAAGGAAAACAAAACAAATGGGTTAAGTAAATGGCCCAAAATACAAAATGAATGGAGGCGATAACTTGCACTCCTACACCAAGTTTTGTCTAAAACCTATGTGGCGCTAGGCCGATCATACAGGGGCTAATCCCAAGCTAGGGAGGTGACACGTATGAGAAAACTTTACTACATAAAGAAGAGCAGAACGGTTATGACAGCGTAGTCACCTCCTTTTTCAAAAATGAAGGGGAGTTCGAGAGGGTGAAGCACTCTCTATCCCCGCTTTACAGATTTGTAATTTATAGATAGGCAGAAAAGAATTTACATTTGAAGAAGGTAGGTTACATACTAAAGGTTTCGAACCCTCCCCGAGAGTTAAACTGCTGAGCTAGCAAGAAATAAAGATGTTAACAGGCCATTACCTTGTAGATGAACTGCCGCTTGAAGAAAGAGGCGCTTCCCGCCCCCTGCTACATATTCACACACTAAGAGAGATGTTACTGAAGTAGCCCGGAGACAAGAAAATCAGCAGTCTTTATACCCTCGTGGAAAATTCGAGACCTTTCAAGAATGAATAGACACACCCCTTCAACTTTATTGGTAGACTAGGAATTACACATGGGAACCTGAGGAAGAAAGCTATGATTGGAGGAAAATTAATTACAGAAATTACTGATTGGTTAAATTCAAAACTGGCGGAAAGAGAATGGTTATACTGCCAACCCAAAAAAATGAATGAAAGAAATTTAACAAAGAACAAACTTATGAATACCAAATTTCTTCAAAAAACAGTTCCTTCACTTCGCACTAGGGTGCTTAACTATAGTTCTTAGGCAGTGACATCTAGAAGAGGACGTCCACACTTCTTGCTAGATAGTAAACAAAAACACGTCGGAATAGACACAGTTCAGAAAATTTCAAAATTACACCATTTACCGTAGTGACATCTTTTAAGAAATAGTAGAATTAGTTCAGTTTTCAAGGTTCCAAACTTCTCCTGTAGAGGAGTTTAAATTGGCGCAATATTTGAACTAGCGGCGTGGAGGTGTACCGCCCGGTACAATAATAATAATAATAATAATAATAATAATAATAATAATAATAATAATAATAATAATAATCAAATGATAGATACCTGACACGATAGCATTTTTCTACGGAGGTTAAAAAATAATATTTATGTCCATGATGTTTTTGACCTTTCATTCGTAGTTTTATCATGGAAGTATTAATATTGGATAGTTTACAAGGATCTTACAGCCAGAAGTATTTTCAGGCCTATTTAATTTTGATCTGACTCTTTCGATGTTGAAGTTAAGCGATATTTCAGACTTTTAAAAAATTATTCTAGTGAACATGATATGAGCTAATTGGACTTGGTCACACACACACACCGTCCACAGTGAGACATTAGCTTAGCCACTGTGACGAGTGAAATTAGCGGAGCATTCAGTAATATTCAGTTATTTGAATGACTGGTGCTGTCAGCATCTTAGATATAAATAAAGGTCAAATTGGTGCGTGATTGTATTGCTCTGTGTAATTACTATAGGTTAGATATGATAGAATGTCTTCTTTTTCAGGAGTGTATTTAGATGGTAGAATTAGAATAATAGAGGCTCAGCTGATTCTTTCTCTTGTCATTCAGTTTGTTTTATGATCAACGTGGGAGGATTCACCCAGACTGTAACGTAAATATGAGGTCAGTAACCGTAGGGAAGGAGGACAGCTAGGTTACGTCTTTTAAAACAACATTTTGCTTACAGTATCCAAGCAAATTGCAACTGAATAATTAAATCACTGAACAGGCCTCTGTAAAATGTAAATAAATAGGACTGTAAGTGTAAACCTGTAGACTTTAAGACACTTCTTTAATAACTGGTTAAAATATACGCGAACCATATAGACCCGGTTTAAACATTCGAATGTGTAAAGTGCTAATATATGAATGTTAGGCAGGTCTGTTCAGTTGATTTATTCATGACAATTTTAACTCAGGGAGTCCATGTTGACAACACAGTGATCATAAAATGCTCATTAATAAATTTTGTTTGAGTTTCCATCCGATACTAGGTCATGAAAGGTCAGTTAAGGCCATATTAATAATTTAGATAATAGTAATATAACAGGGAGCAGCAAACTCCAAAACTGAGGCGTCTTTTCAGGAAACTCCTAATTATTCATGGGAGCAGTGGCAATTCATATAATTGAATGTAATTTTTTATGGTTTTAATTTTGGTAACAGTCAATTAACTAAAGATAAGTCTAACACTGCTCAGAGTTACCTTATATGACAATTACTGTATTTGACTTTCTTAATGAAAAATAACTAATGTTACGTCAGTCGTTTAATCAATATTGCACACCTGTGGTGTCAGCAATTATTGTCAATTTAATTAATCAGTTATGGAGAATTGTTGGTTATGGCGTGACCTAACTATTGATTGTTATTTTACAATTTTGAGTAAATTTAATGATTTTATTGTCCACTTAAACTTTTGGGAATTTAATTAATTTCACGATTAGAATAAATTAATTATTAATAATTTAATCTGGTCCATTCTCATTTAGTAGCGATAGTACCCGTAGTAGTTAATTCCCTGAAAAAGGAAATGTCGTATGGCTTTTAGTGCCGGGATATCCCAGGACGGTTTCGGCTCGCCAATTGCAGGTCTTTGTATTTGACTCCCGTAGGCGACCTGCGCGTCGTGATGAGGATGAAATGATGATGAAGACAACACATACACCCAGCCCCCGTGCCATCGGAATTAACCAATTAAGGTTGAAATCCCCGACTCGGCCGGGAATCGAACCCGGGGCCCTCTGAACCGAAGGCCAGTACGCTGACCGTTCAGCCAACGAGTCGGACAGTTAATTCCCTTATGTACCAGTTTTAGAAGAAAAATCCCGAGCCTATCGCGCCCCAAGCAGATGAGAGTCTCCGAACGGAAAGTATATTTGTTTACAGAGCGCTGTGGCAGAACCCAAGAGAAGTTTACCGTCGCTTCGACGTTTCCAAGGGTCCAGTACCGAGGCTTGGCCAATGACTTTTCGGGGTGCATCCCTCACTTAGGCAACCTTTTCCTGAATGTTGTTCTGCCTTGTAGGCCTACCTCTCCCTCCTTGACACCCACTTCTGCTAGATCATTGTGCACCTGTGTAAGCCACCCAGGCTCTGTTTTCCACGTTTCTTGCAGAAGGAGTATTTTGTTGACCAGCCTCTCTTGGTTCATCCTTCCAGTGCGTCCATAAAAGGTCAGTCTCCTTTCCCTCATCGTCATCATCGCCGTAATATTTTCGGTGGTTTTATAGAGTTCCTGGTTAGACCTCAACCGGAAAGCGACATTCTGGACCCAAGATTTTTCGAATTAATCTTCTTTATCTTTTTTCAAGGTCTGAGTGCCACACTTGTTCTATAAAGGCACCCCATTCTGCCCACTGTGTAGTCATGTTTTAATTTGGCTTGAATGGATATGGACATGGATTTGTAGGTGTCATAACGTAACTTAGTCGGAAGCCACCTCCATCCTCCTCACCCTTCCTTTTATTGAGTCCTTTTCATTTCCATTTGGAGTGAGAATTTCTTCCAGTTGTTTAATTTCATGAACGCGATGGACGTTTCCAAACTGAGTTACAATTCTGCGCGTGTCATCTGCTTTGTCTGAGTCTATGAATGCTGAATTTTCAAAGGAAATTCTTAATCCTGTTTTGGCCGCAACATTTGTAATACTTCCACTACCTTCTTGGCTGTGTGAGGGTTGTCTGTTATTAGAACGGCGGCATCTACGAAGGCTAGGCAGTCCAACGAGAGCATTTTCCCGCAACCTATAGGCCTATTATATTATTATTACTATTGTCCGGCTTTTTGGCTGAATGGTCAGCGTAGTGCTCTTTGGTTCAGATGGCCCCGGGTTCAATTCCTGGCCGTTTTGAAGATTTTAATCTTAAATTGTTAAATCCATTGGCCATGGAACTGGGTGTTTGTACTATCCTCAATATCCTTGCAACTTACACACACAATACTATCCTCCACTACAATAACATGCAGTATCCTATATATGGCAGGTGCCGCCTATCCTCGTTGGAGGATCTGCCTTACAAGCGCTGGACTAGGCTAGAAATTCATCATCATCATCATCATCATCATCTGTTTACCCTCCAGGTTCGGTTATTCCCTCGGACTTAGCGAGGGATCCCACCTCTACCGCCTCAAGGGCAGTGTCCTGGAGATTCAGACTCTTGGTCGGGGGATACAACTGGGGAGTATGACCAGTACCTCGCCCAGGCGGCCTCACCTGCTATGCTGAACAGGGGCCTTGTGGAGGGATGGGAAGATTGGAAGGGATAGGCAAGGAAGAGGGAAGGAAGCGGCCGTGGCCTTAAGTTAGGTACCATCCCGGCATTCGCCTGGAGGAGAAGTGGGAAACCACGGAAAACCACTTCCAGGATGGCTGAGGTGGGAATCGAACCCACCTCTACTCAGTTGACCTCCCGAGGCTGAGTGGACCCCGTTCCAGCCCTCGTACCACTTTTCAAATTTCGTGGCAGAGCCGGGAATCGAACCCGGGCTTCCGGGGGTGGCAGCTAATCACGCTAACCACTACACCACAGAGGCGGACCTAGGCTAGAAATTGCCACACGAAATTATTATTATTATTATTATTATTATTATTATTATTATTATTATTATTATTATTATTATTATTATTATTATTATTATTATTATTGTTACCGAGTTTTGGTGGTAGGTAGAGGTGTAAGAAGGTGCGGGCGTGAATGGGTCTCAAACTACGGAATCAAAGTTAATGTAAAAGTTAACAAGGTTATATTTCCTTTTCAATATTAAGTAATAACAAAGAACAGGTACTTAGTAGCCGAAACACAATTTGAAATGTACAATTACAGGGATTACAGAGTTTGGGCTTCGAGCCCTGAGTTCACAATTTTTGAGCAACTAGCCCAACTTTCCGATATACAAATTTTAACAAAGGGGCAGAAGACCCCAATCAAACCCTGGAGCACTTGCTCCAAATTACACAGTAAAGCCTCCTCGAGGCATACAACACTCCGTTTCCAAAAGAGCCACACGCTCTTTAATTTAAGCCTCTCCTAGGCCACACCAAACTCCACCTTCAAGTTGTCCTCAACGGACATAAACACAGGGGTAAAATACCCAATCTACTGAGGTCTATTAAATGAAAAGCAGGTTAATTGAATGACCTCTAAAACAATTTGAGAGGAGGCGAACTTGCACTCCTAATACACTTTGATTTTAAAACCTACTTTGGCACTAGGCCGTTATTACAAGGGCTAATCCCATACTACAGAGGTGACTTAGTAGCAATTTACATTACATTACGGAAGAATTGGTTGAGAGAATAAGTTCACCTCAAGACGATGTGAGTGGGAGCTCGAGAGGGTTAAGCACTCTCTATCCCGATATGTCGTTTTAAAATAGAATAGATACCAGTTGTTTTTACATTTTAGGAAAAGGTTACATGGTTGAACGCTTAGAACCCGCCCCGAAAGTTAAACTGCTGAGCAAGAAAAGAAAGAATTTATTAATCGGCCATTACCTTATTGTTGACCGCCGCCGAGGAAAGAGGCGCTCCCCGCCTCCTGCTATGTACTTAATACACTGAAAGATGGGACAGAAGTGGCCCGGAGACCCTAAAATCAGCAGTTTATATACTCTCGCGGAAGTTTCTAGGCGTTAGGGGAATGAAAACACCCGCCCACAATGTTTTTATTGGATAGGACCCCGCAACAGATACAAGTTGGGGGAAGATACACCAGATTGGTCAGAAATTACTAAAAGAAATTCGGGATTGGATAAATCTAAAACAAGGGGAAAAAGAGGGGTATACAGCCAACTTAAACAATAACAGAAGAAATTTAACCAGAAACAAACTTTTGAAATAAAAATTTCTCCAACAAAATAGTTCTTTGACTCCGCACTAGGGTGCGCTATTGTTGATCTTCAGTAGTGTCCTCTAGAAGAGAAAGTTCACCCTTCTTACTTCAAGCGAAACAAAAACACATCAAAAGTGACACAGTTCAAAAACTCAAAATTTTCCACGTGGTGACATCTTCTGAGAAAGTAGAGAATTAATAGAATAGATAAAGTTCAACCTTCCTCCAGAAGAGGAGTTTCAACTGGCGCAACTTTTAAATAAACGGTGTAGAGGTGTACCGCCCGGTACAGACCTCCCCCCCCAAAAGTTCCTCCAGGGGTGACACATGAAATCAGTTTGAAACAAAGTCCAAGTAATGATGTTGATACGAAGATAGATAGCAGAAGCATTTACAAGATTTCTTAATTCAGTTTCAAAATGTTGTTGTTGCAGGTGAATGAAAGTCTTTAAGTTTGTAGAATTTGAATTTCTGAAGATAAACTTTTAATACTTAGAAGTGAAGAAAATTTTTTTGCACGGTCCACCAAATATTGCTGTTGAATTCCCAAATGTAGTTATCTCTTATAGTAACTGTCCATGTAGTTGATGTTGATGAAGTTGGATGGCCGGACCGGCCGTTGCAGCTTGCGTCCAAAAGGAGGCCGCTCGGACCCCTCAAGTACCCTGAGATACCGCTCGCCCGCACTATGAGGGGAGCAGAGGTGTTGAAGCACGCCGCGCCCGCGGTGAACATATACAGGCTGCGGGCAAGTAGCAGGTCGTGCGCCGCACGTCAGCCTTGGCCGGGAGGAGAGCTCCGGCTCGCCGTGCACATGTCGTCCTCGCTGGAGAGGAGGGGGCCCATCCCCCTCCCCAGTCGCTGCACGGCGCTGCGCGGCTGCGGGGGCGCTGAAACATTAAAGCTAGGCGGCAGAATTGTGTTGGACTATCATCTTCTTTGAGGGTACAGGCTTGTGGAGAGGTTGAGGGGCCAGCGGCGTGTAGATATCCATGGCATATACTATTATGAAGCCACAGTGTAAGGTGGAGCAGGAGACGGGAGCGTGGTAATGGCCGTGGCAAGAACAGGATGGCAGTTTAACGGATCGGGGTGGGTTTTACAAAAGGCTTACATCTAAAACCAAAATATTATAGAAGGGGCAGAATGCCTTAAAAGTGAAACTCAAAAAAAAATATAACCTTCATATCCTTTCAGAATAATATGAAGCAAGTTAACACAGAAATTACACCGGTTTCACCTGGGACAGGTGAACTCTAAATATCCTCTCGGTGGCTGGATTACTTAGCAATAAGGTAACCGGCGTAAGAAAATCGAGAATGATACAAGGCCCATGAAATCTGGGGGCAAGCTTGCCCGCGGGAACAAAATTTTTGACCATAACCTGGTCACCTACCTTCAAAGTGGTGGGTCTCCGTCCACGATCATACCTTTCCCTAACCTTTTCATGAGATACTTTAAGATTAGCTTTAGCCTTCTTCCAAAGATCTTTAATGTTGTCCGGATCTATTGTCTCGGGCAGAATGTCATTCAGAGACCAGAGGTTAGAGAGCGGCGTGTTGGGAACGAACTTAAACATCAAAGAAGCTGGAGTAAATTTGTGTGATTCATGAACCGCCGAATTCAAAGCAAAAGCTAACCAATGCAGGGACGTGTCCCACCTAGAATGATCTTCATGATGATAGGCAATAAGTGCGGACCTGAGATTACGGTTAACCCGTTCAGCCAGAGATGGTTGAGGGTAATAAGCGGAAGTAGTTACATGAGAGATGGACAAGTCAAAACAGAATTTACGAAATAAATTAGATGTAAAAGCCTTAGCATTATCAGATACAATGTATTGGCACGGACCAAAAGAAGCAAAAATAGAATTTAGGCTTGTAATAGTTGACTGAGCGGTAGCCAGCTTAGTCGGAAATAACCAGGAAAATCTTGTAAAACCATCTACACACACAAATATGAACTTGTTGGCATTACCCTTTGACTGGGGGAAGGGTCCCACATAATCAATATACAGGCGTTCCATGGGGCGCGACGCTTGATGAGAAGACAAAAGGCCTACTTTAGTGGACATGGTGGGTTTACTGATCAAACAAGATTTACAAGCTTTTACAAGTTCCCGAATTTCACCGTCCATACCTTTCCATATGAATATTTCACGAATTTTTTCGCGAGTTTTAAAGATACCCAGATGCCCTCCTAGTGGGGTCTCATGATAATACTTGAAGATCATAGGTACCAGAACAGCTGGAACAACAACTTTCATCAACTTGTCATGCCTCGAAGGGCAACATAAAACACCATTCCTCAGAACATAAGGGACAACATGTTCCCCAGAAGAAAGGGTTTCCATAATCGGAGCCAGCGTCGGATCTTCACGTTGGTATTTCACAATATCCCTAAAAAGCATGGGAGCATCTGTTAAGATGGCATTAACACCAGATAGTATGGACTCGGAAGGTGATGAACTGTCGACCGGTTCGTGGGTCTCTACGTCGTTATGAAACATACGGCTGAGTCCATCAGCAACAACATTTTCGGTACCTCTGATATGTCTAACATCAAACTGGAAGGCGGAAATACGAATAGCCCAGCGGGCTATACGACCAGTACGACGCGGCCTACCTAAGACCCAGCTTAAGGCTTGATTATCTGTCTCCAGGTCGAATTTAACGTGTTCCAGATAGAGACGGAACTTTTCTAAGGCAAATAAGACTGCCAAACCTTCGAGCTCATAGATGGAATACTTGGCTTCTTGAGCCGACAATGTCCTAGACGCATAGGCGATGGGTCGCCTCCCTAGTTCAGTCTCTTGAAGAAGGACTGCAGCTACTGCTGACGACGACGCGTCGGTTTGGACGATGAATTTCTTCGAGAAATCAGGCATAGCAAGTACAGGGGCATTACAAAGAGCTAATTTAAGGTCTTCAAAAGCGGCTTGTTGAGAAGGTCCCCACTCGAATTTGATGCCTTTCCTACGAAGAAGGTTTAAGGGCGCCGCTCTATTAGCAAAGTTAGGAATGAACTTTCTGAAGAAATTCACCATACCAATGAACCTGGCGATACCTTTAATGTCCTTGGGAGGTTTAAAATCACGGATGGCCTGTGTTCTAGAATGATCAACTGCTACACCATCGGGTGACACAATATGCCCTAGGAAAGACATAGAGGGCTTAGCGAAGGCAACCTTGGACAACTTAACAGTTAACCCAGCCTTACGAAGGCGATCGAGAACTTCTCGCAGATGATCTAGGTGTTCTTCAAAAGTCTCTGAAAATACTACGACATCATCTAAGTAGTGATATAAGTACTCGAATTTGATGTCGGAGAAGACCCTATCTAGTAGCCTAGTGAGCACAGCTGCCCCCGTGGGGAGCCCGAAAGGCACGCGGTTGTATTCGTATAAATTCCAGTCCGTGGCAAACGCTGTAAGGTGTTTAGACTCTTCGGCAAGGGGAATTTGGTTATAGGCCTGATTTAAGTCCAAGATGGTGAAGAACTTGGCCTTACGAAACCATGAAAAACAAGAATGAAGGTCGGGAAGGGGCACAGATTGTAACACCACCTTCCGATTTAGAGCCCTGTAATCAATGACAGGCCTGAAGCCTCCTTGGGGTTTCGGGACTAGAAAAATAGGCGATGAATACGCCGACTTAGAGGGCCTAATTATACCATCCTTCAACATCTGATCGATAATTTCTTTCAGAGCCTTCATTTTAGGTGGAGATAGCCTATAAGGTGGAAAACGGACAGGAATCGAATCCGTGACCTCAATTTTGTATTCAATAAGGTCAGTAACACCAAGAGTATCAGAGAACACCTCGGGAAACGACTGACACAGTTTGCGAATACTATCAGCCTGCTTCTCAGGTAGATGTCTAAGGTCTAACAACATCTCATCCTGGATAGGCGACATAGAAGAACATGACACAGAATTACACTTTAATAGTGGGATTTTACAACTAGAAGCAAATTTGAATGTGCACGACCTAGACTGCAGATCGAGCACAAGACCAGTGTGAGAAATAAAGTCAGCTCCCAATATAATGGGGCAAGACAATTGCTTGGCCACAAACAATTTAACTTTCCATGTAAACTTAAAAACACGAATTTTGACCAGTAAGGAACCTAGAATTTCTAATGGAGATGAATTAGCCGAAACGTATTGAACAGGAGAAGAGACATAGTCAGGAAGTTTACAAACCGTTTTCAATTTAGAATACCATTCAGCCGCAATAATCGAACAAACACTACCTGAATCTAAGAGAGCTGTTATAGGCTCGTTATTTACCTCAATCTTAAGAAAAGGAACAGGTGCGGGGGTATCCGCCGCAATCCTAAGACATTCTTTAGGGCATTCAAAAGATGAACTTGAAGGCTGATCGTTCTCTGCATTTACAATCTGTTTACTAGGGGCTAAGTCTCGGGAAGATGGATTAGTCGACTCAGCCGAAGCCGCTAGTCACTTTTTATTATTGGCATAGGTGGAATTTGCACCAGAAGTTGAGCAGGAGGGGGTGCTATTTGAGTTTGGGCAATTCTTGGCGATATGTGAGAAGGCCCCACATTTAAAACAGCCTTGTGCTGAACCAGCTCCATTATTTGCCCTACTACTTTTGACTAATGGACATTTATTGCGAAGATGGTCAGGCGACCCGCAAGCATAACATTTACGGGGCGTGACTGGTCGGCGAGGTGGAGGCCGAGTGTTACTAAAGGAAGGCGGGGGTTCTTTCGCTACACGCAAAGAATCGGCGTATCTAACTCCTTCCGCTGAGACGGCCAACGCTTCAAGTTCAGAGAAAGTTTGCGGGCACGCCGCAAAACACAAGTATGACCTATAAGATGGTGAGATGCCTTCCACAATAGCTTGTACAATTTGATCCTCAGGGAAGTGAAGAGCAAACACCCTGGTATAAAACTTAATATCTTGTATGAAATCAGCCAAGTTTTCATCCAACCTCTGTACTCGATAATAGTACTTTTGAATCAGAGATGACCTCGCGCGGGCGGGAATAAAGTTTGCAAGCAAGTGTGCATGAAAATCTTCAATAGATGACTGTTCAGCTATGGCTCTTACTATTTTGTCGGAGAGAATACCAATAGCATACGGATAGATAATTTGCAAGATTTGACATGGAGACAGAGAAAAAACAAGGGCATGATCCTGAAATTCCACTAGAAATCTTAAAAATGAAATTACGTCACTGGTGGTATTAACAGAAAACTTGGATATACCTCTGAGCAACATTGCCAATGGATGAGGCAAGCTACTAAATCCGGGTGACATAGTAGGTAAAGGTTTCAATGGCAAGGAAGTCAATTCAGAACGGATGTTACTCAATGATGCACGACGTTCAGATTCGTTGTCCAATGGGGCAGGGATAGTTTGAGCAGCAACGGTTATCCTATTAACTTCTCCCTTGGGAGGCGCTTCCTCACTACCTGGATTCACTATGGTGGGTTGATCAGATTTGGGAGGAACTTCCCCAGTTAACAATTGAGTGACCTTACTAGATAACTCGGAAATATTTTCCAGGAGCGTACTAGCTTCCTTCCTCTGAACGTCATTCAGTTTTAGAGACAACAGATCGTTAACCCTATTCGAAAAATGATATAGCCTGCCTTGCACACGCTTAATTTGATTAGGAGACGGATCATTTTCATCAAAAAAACTAACTACGGAAGCTAGCCCAGTAATATTCTCCGTGATCGTGGAAAGAGAGTCGTCAATTTCTTTCTCTCCCAAATTGGGGATGGAAATGGGCAAATCAAGGGACTCTCTAAGCTTGTTAGTGTCTATTGCAACCGTGCCTCCAGATTGAACGTTTCTGATAGTTAACTCATATATCAACTCCTCTTTGCGCAAATAGTTAAGATGGAGAACATCGCGAGGGCCGGGCATGATGACAGAACAATTTTGGAAAACTCAAAAATGCCAGCAACTGAGAAAATGGTTAGAGTTCGGAACAAACAATGTTTAGCCGTCAAAAGGGGCTAAATTGAGACCCATTCAACCACGCTCTGCTACCACTTGTTACCGAGTTTTGGTGGTAGGTAGAGGTGTAAGAAGGTGCGGGCGTGAATGGGTCTCAAACTACGGAATCAAAGTTAATGTAAAAGTTAACAAGGTTATATTTCCTTTTCAATATTAAGTAATAACAAAGAACAGGTACTTAGTAGCCGAAACACAATTTGAAATGTACAATTACAGGGATTACAGAGTTTGGGCTTCGAGCCCTGAGTTCACAATTTTTGAGCAACTAGCCCAACTTTCCGATATACAAATTTTAACAAAGGGGCAGAAGACCCCAATCAAACCCTGGAGCACTTGCTCCAAATTACACAGTAAAGCCTCCTCGAGGCATACAACACTCCGTTTCCAAAAGAGCCACACGCTCTTTAATTTAAGCCTCTCCTAGGCCACACCAAACTCCACCTTCAAGTTGTCCTCAACGGACATAAACACAGGGGTAAAATGCCCAATCTACTGAGGTCTATTAAATGAAAAGCAGGTTAATTGAATGACCTCTAAAACAATTTGAGAGGAGGCGAACTTGCACTCCTAATACACTTTGATTTTAAAACCTACTTTGGCACTAGGCCGTTATTACAAGGGCTAATCCCATACTACAGAGGTGACTTAGTAGCAATTTACATTACATTACGGAAGAATTGGTTGAGAGAATAAGTTCACCTCAAGACGATGTGAGTGGGAGCTCGAGAGGGTTAAGCACTCTCTATCCCGATATGTCGTTTTAAAATAGAATAGATACCAGTTGTTTTTACATTTTAGGAAAAGGTTACATGGTTGAACGCTTAGAACCCGCCCCGAAAGTTAAACTGCTGAGCAAGAAAAGAAAGAATTTATTAATCGGCCATTACCTTATTGTTGACCGCCGCCGAGGAAAGAGGCGCTCCCCGCCTCCTGCTATGTACTTAATACACTGAAAGATGGGACAGAAGTGGCCCGGAGACCCTAAAATCAGCAGTTTATATACTCTCGCGGAAGTTTCTAGGCGTTAGGGGAATGAAAACACCCGCCCACAATGTTTTTATTGGATAGGACCCCGCAACAGATACAAGTTGGGGGAAGATACACCAGATTGGTCAGAAATTACTAAAAGAAATTCGGGATTGGATAAATCTAAAACAAGGGGAAAAAGAGGGGTATACAGCCAACTTAAACAATAACAGAAGAAATTTAACCAGAAACAAACTTTTGAAATAAAAATTTCTCCAACAAAATAGTTCTTTGACTCCGCACTAGGGTGCGCTATTGTTGATCTTCAGTAGTGTCCTCTAGAAGAGAAAGTTCACCCTTCTTACTTCAAGCGAAACAAAAACACATCAAAAGTGACACAGTTCAAAAACTCAAAATTTTCCACGTGGTGACATCTTCTGAGAAAGTAGAGAATTAATAGAATAGATAAAGTTCAACCTTCCTCCAGAAGAGGAGTTTCAACTGGCGCAACTTTTAAATAAACGGTGTAGAGGTGTACCGCCCGGTACAATTATTATTATTATTATTATTATTATTATTATTATTATTATTATTATTATTATTATTATTATTATTATTATTATTATTATTATTGGGGTTCGGAAGTTTATGACCCAAAGAAGTATAAAATATGCTCTAAAACTAAATATGACCTATTGAAAGGTAAAATATGACTTACGGAATTTTGTGATAGGTATCAAATATGAGAGTAACTAACACTAATATTAAACGTCTTAAGTACCAAAAAGCGATTAGTGATAATACAGCAGACAGATTAAATCATGCAAACTGAACTGGGCAAGGAAAACATGGAGTTTCCTAGTTTGCTAATGGCTTTTGAGCAAAATATATCTACTGAAGTTTTTTTTTCTTGTTAACTCCCGGATGCAATCTCACAACTGCGCGCCCCTAACCGTACGGCCAACTCGCTCGGTATTATTTTTATATAGATTAAAAATGAATCAGAAAGTGGTAGATAGTTCCTCGGTAGTAATTTCATACATTTAAAAATATTACTCCTTGACTTGTAACTCAAGTCGAACCAGTTTATGGATTGTAGCCCCTACTTGAAAGTGTATGCCGGTACTTCGCTTTTTGAAGGAGTTTTTAAGGGAGTTGGCTACATGGTACGGGTTGTGTAGTTATGTAACTTACATTGGAAAGATAGTAGGTTTGAGATCCACTTTCGGCAGTCATGAAGAGGATTTTGCGTAGTATTCCAGTTTACCCTAAGATAAAATAACATATCTTGTCCTTATCAAGGTCACGGCCATTATCTTCCCAGTCCTAGTCCTTTCCCTTATCAGCGCAGCCGAAAACCTGTTACTGAGACATTAAATACTTGTCAAGACAGAAATAAATAGACGGCGATAACAGCAGGAAGAGGAATTTGTATCGAATATGAATTTAACAGTAGATTGTTACTGTATTTTCTATACCTTGTCGGGATGGGTGTGTGGTAAAGTACAAGTGACAATTTCATTAAAAGAGTGAAGAATAATGCAACACAATACATAATTCGTAAGTAAGTAGGTGATTAAACAAGGTAAGTTTTTTACGTCGCACCGACTCACACAGGTCTTACGGCGACAAGGCTAGGACTGGGAAGGAGGCGACTGTGGAGTTAATTCAAGTACAGTCCCTGCATTTTTGATTGGCGTGATAATTTTTACGTCCCACTAACTACTCTTTGACAGTTTTCGGAGACGCCGACGTGCCGGAATTTTGTCCCGCAGGAGTTCTTTATGTGCCAGTAAGTCTACCGACAAAAGGCTGACGAATTTCGGCACCTTTAAATACCACTGGGCTGAGCCAGGATCGAACTTGTCAAGTTGGGGTCAAAAGGCCTGCGCTTCAACCGTCTGAGCCACTCAGCCCGGAAAAAAAAGAAAAAACATTTTCAGGACTGTCGATAATGGGGTGCGGAACCTCCGTGGCTCAGGCGACAGCGCGCCGGCCTCTTACCGCTGGGTTCCATAGTTCCAATCCCAGTCACTCCATGAGCGATTTGTGCTGGACAAAGCGAAGGCGGGACAGGTTTTTCTCCGGGTAGTCCGGTTTTTTCTGTCATATTTCATTCCGGCAACACTCTCCACTATCATTTCATTTCATCTGTCATTCATTAATCATTGCCCCAGAGGAGTGCGACAGGCTTCGGCAGCCGACACAATTCCTCTCCTCGCCGCTAGATGGGGGCTTCATTCATTCCCTTCCTGACCAGGTCGAATGACTGGAAACAGGCTGTGGATTTTTATTTATTTTCGATAGTGGGGTCGAACCCATCATATCCCGAATGATATGATACACGGCTCGAACCGTGCAACCAACTCACTCGGTGTGACAAAACAATAATTATGAATGAAATAACACATTAACACAACAGAATACTTATTTTCCTTTAGCAAGTAAAATTTGCCATGTACAAACCAGTGATATGGGATGACTGACGTTTTTCAATCCCCGTGAATTCCCTACGTTTCAGAAGTAAATAATGTATTTTACTTGCATTCTAAATGCCAACACGAAACTCTCTGGTCAGATAGAAGGCAATGATCTGAAGATTTACAACCATAACATGAAACAAGCAGTGAGTCCGAAAATGTAGAAATGCAGAAGCAAAGAAATCCACTGAGTGAGTACGACAAATGATGGGCGTATTGAAAACGAAAGGACAAGACAGTACGTAGTGATATATGTTTACAGGTAATGGTACAACATTATCAGGGCAACTTAATTTCAATTCAACACACACAATGCATTATTATTATTATTATTATTATTATTATTATTATTATTATTATTATTATTATTATTATTATTAGCCGGCCCCGTGGTGTAGGGGTAGCATGCCTGCCTTTTACCCGGAGGCCCCGGGTTCGATTTCCGAATTTGGATCTGGACTTGGATCTGAGGGCTGGTTCGAGGTCCGCTTAGCATACGTGATTAGAAATGAGGAGCTATCTGACGGTGAAATAGTGGCCCCAGTCTAGGAAGCCAAGAATGAGGGCCGAGAGTATTCGTCGCGCTGACCACACGACACCTCGTAATCTGCAGGCTTTCGGGCTGAGCAGCGGTCGCTTGGTAGGCCAAGGTCCTTCAAGGGCTGTAGTGCCATAGGGTTAGATTATTATTATTATTATTATTATTATTATTATTATTTCGAATGGACCACCTGAGGACCACGATGTTCAACTTTTCCGCTTAAAAGGGGATTTGATGATTGCCCATTACTCGCGCAATCTCTGGCTATGTTTCTCCCTTCTTAATTTTGTCCAGAGGGCGCTTGTTTTCTTACAGAGTGCTCTGTCCTGAACCTCTTTTCTTTGAATCCTCTTCTCAGAGGTGCTGGGTTTCTGATATCGTGTTCAGTTACTTCCAGTTCTTGTAAGCCTATCTATATCTTTCATCACTTCTGTTAGACATGATGTCCCTATCTTCCTGTTCTTCCAGTAGTTGAGTAGCCGGTAGGTCATCCTAGTTGGGTTCATCCTCGTGGCAAGTCCATAGAAAGTCAGAAATCTATTCCTGGCTAAGTCTGTGATATTTCCAGTATAATTTTATAGCTCCTGGTTTGGTCACCTTCTGTACTCGCCATCTACTTTGATCGGCTCTAGTATCTTGGTCAAGATCTTCCTCTCCTGGACCTCCAGTTTCTCCAACAGTCGTTTCCTGTTCAGTATCAAGCATTCTGTGGCGTATAGGGCTTCCGGGCGGATAACTGTCTGGTAGTACCTCAATTTGGTGTTACGTGAGAGACACATCTTGTTATATAAATGTTCTTGGTCAGTCGATATGCTGACTGTATTATTATTATTATTATTATTATTGTTGTTGTTTTTGTACCGGCTGGCACACCTCTACGCCGCACATTTGAATTTTCCGCCTTAAAGTACTCCTCTACAGGAGAAACTCTGAACTTTTCAGCTGTATCAACTCATAAGTTTTCTCAGAAGATGTCACTACCGTAAATTTTGTGATTACGAAGTTGTCAGTACTGTGTGGAGTTCAACTTGTTTTGTTTTCTATTGATCAAGAAGTGTGGACATTCTCTGATAGATGTCTCTACAAAAAACTATGACCATGCACCCTGGTGCGAAGTGGAAGAACTTTACTTGAAGAAATTTTGTATTCATAAGTTTGTTCTTTACTAAATTTCGTTATTTCATTTGTGGGTTGGCAATATAAATTTTTTCTTTCCGCCAGTTTTGAACTTAGCCAATCCAGAATTTCTGTAATTAATTTTTGACCAATCGTGTCTTTCTTCGTCGATTTTGATGTGTAACTGTAAGCTACCCAATAAACGACTGTGGGTGTGTCTTAATTATTCATGAAAGGTCTCGAATCTTCCCCGAGAGTATAAAAACTGCTGATTTTCCTGTCTCTCCGCCACTCGAACAACATCTAGCCTAGTGTATGGAAGTGTAGCAGGGGGCGGGTAGCGCCTCTTCCTTCGGGCAGCAGCTCTTCACAAAGGTAATGGCCGTTTAGCATCTTTATTTTCTTGCTAGCTCAACAGTTTAACCCTCGGGGAAGGTCCGAAACCTTTTTGATGTAACCTATCTGTCCAAAAATGTAACTTTTGCCGTTTTGATGTAAAATTTTCACATAACTTTAAATGTAAATCGGGGATAGAGAGTGCTTTACCCTCTCGAGCTCCCCTTCATTTTGAATTTGTGGTGACTACGTTTTCGTAACCGTTCTTCTACTCTTCCTTAATGTGTTAAATTTATTCTGTATACGAGTCACCTCCATAGTTTGGGAATAGCCCCTGCTTCATCGGCCTAGTGTCTCTTAGGTTTCTAGAAGTTTCATGTAGGAGTGCATATTCACGCCTCCACTCAGTTTTGCATTTTGGGCCATTAACTTAACCTATTATTTTCCTACTAAGGCCCATTAGGTTGGGTACAAGATACCCCTGTTTCTTTGTAAGTGTGCCTTGAGGGCAGTTAATAGTAAAGTCCGTTGTGGCCGTTGATAGGCTCAGAACATTGAGAGCGGGTCAGCTCTTTTATTTGCGGTAAATGTGCCTCTAGGAGGCTTGACATTGCTAGGTGGGAGCAAGTACTCCAGGTAATGAGGGGATTTCTGCCCTTTGGTAGTATGTGGTTGTGAGCTGAGTGCTCAGAAATTGTAAAAATTCGGGCTTGTGGCCCAGATTGTTAAGATATCTCTAAATCTTGGCTTTCCTGGTATTGTACCTGATTTGACTTGTTGTTACTTGTTAAAATCTGAAGTTTTATGTGAAAACTGTTTTGCTATTTTTGAAAATATAAAATTTAATGCAATTTTAATCAATATCTCAGCTTTGTAGTTAGACCCATTCCAGCCCGCACCTTCTTTCACCTCTGCATTCCACGGGTAACCTAGGAACAATTATTATTATTGGCTGTGGAACCATGGTGATTGGAATTGGTGTGGAACTGGTCAGTTCGTTCGTATTCCGTGCTAATCTGTTATATCAAACATAGTGTGCGGTTACGTGTTGCCCGGGGCTTGTAATGGATGTTCCTTCGCAATCCTATACTCACAAGCGGGCCTTCTGAAATGAGGAAGTGAACTGTTGGATAACATCTATTACATGTGAAAAGGTTAAATAATATAACTAGATGTAAAATCGTAACTTCTCAGGAAAAGGAGGAGATCCATGAGAGCCTGAAAAAAGTTGATGTGAGCGCTGCGTTCATTATAAGGTGATCAAGCAGGGGAAGCGAGTTGCCTGTTGTTCACGGTGGAACCAAGAGTTCGTACTGGTGTCAGAAATAGACAATACAGTCGCTGAGCGGTAAAGTTATTATTATAAAGTTATATTTACGGACGGTATGAATGAAACTACAAACTAGAATTTTCTGTTTACTGCCAGTTGAAAGTTATATGCATTTGTTTAATATTAGTGTATTTGCTGTCTGTGATATGAACCCTCGAATTGTCATGTCGTTATTAGTTTGTGAGTTCGGTACATGCGATGGCAGACTTCCTATTGTAGACAGAAATGGACTAGAATACATCATGTTTATATAACATGTTGTGATGGACGGATGTATTGCACTAGTTACCGACGACGCAGTGTTGGAAGGTGGAAAAGAGAAATGTGATATGAGTTTAAATAACCGTGATCCGAAGAAGTGACACAATCAGACGCATCATGACAATCCGAAGAGGATCAACATAGTAGCAACACATACACTATAGACAATACTGGACACTTCCGTATTCCCCCGTACTAAACTGACAGACATATTGACAGGCGTACCTGGCGGACCAACATTACGCATCAGGCGGCAAGATTGAAACCACAAAAGTGGCATGTTAAAATTGATAGAAATAATGATTTTTGGTTTGTTCTACTACGAAAGTTGGATGTTAACACTGATAGAAATAATAAAACTCAATAATGATTCGGTTTTGTGCGAATTCTTGACTGAACGGTCAGCGTTGAGGCCTTCGGGTCAGAAGGTCCTGGATTCGATTCCCGGCCGGATTGGGGATTTTAATCGCGTCTAATTAATTCTTCTGCCTCGGCGACTGGGTGTTTGTGTTTGTTCCAACACCGTTTTCTTTATATTCAGACAATACATTACACTTCCAACCATCACGGAAACATGCAATAGACCCCGGATTTTTCGGTGCTTAAATGTTATTTTAGCTGCCTAAAATAGGCTCTCAAATAGGTTCTATAATATTGCTAGGCAGCTTCGATTTTACGTTTTTCAATAGGCATCAATTAAAATACCATGTTTATTTTGCTAAATTGATAACAACTCGTTAGGAGGAAATAAAAAACAAGTTTCACTCACCTCTTTGCTGCAAACGGCACAGAATATAATTTTACCATCCGATGTGAAATGGGGAAACTCCTGTAACCACTATTTAATTAAAGATGACTTGGAACCTGATACTTTCGGCATAATTCATAGTGTACAGTGTACTACAACACTTAATTTCAAGGCCGTCCCGCTAGGTGCTCTGGCAATGAATGTCTTGCGATATCTCGCAAAGTGGCACGTATTCTATATAGTTTATTTGGTAGCAACTCATCACATGCACCGTCTCCGACGGAACGTCGTAGTAGCTCTTCCAAGGATCACCTACGGCAAGACTTAAGTTATAACTATCGGAGCGAGACGGAAGTAAAACGAGTCAGAACAGGGAAGTCCTCATTTCTATTTATTTCATTATGGGTTTCTCAAAGACAGCTTGAAACTACGGTACTTCAAAAAATTTTGACGTACTTTAAACAAATGTTATATTCAGAAAATACATTTAGAACGTCATTCCACACAGTTTCACACTTCCGTGGAATATTGTTTTGATTTTGAATTGACTGCGGGCTGTTAAGAAGATCAGTGTACAACCTCAAACTTTTCCATTACGGACATTGTCAACAATATTACTGTCTTCATCACTGTTTGATGAAGAAACTTCATTATTGCGTTTCATTGACATGTCATTGTCTTACGTTGAGTTTTACTATTAAATAATCCGTAATTTAACCAGTGTCCGACTCGTTAGTTGAATAGTCAACGTACTGGCCTTCGGTTCAGAGGGTCCCGGGTTCGATTCCCGGGTCGGGGATTTTAATCGCTTCTGATTAATTCTTCTGGCTCGGGGACTGGTTGTTTGTGTTTTTTGTGTTTGGGTGTTTGCGTCCGTCCCAACAATCTCCTCTTCATATTCAGACAACGTACCACACTGCCAACCACCACAGAAACACACAATAGTGATTACATCCCTCCAGATGGGGTTGGCGTCAGGAAGGGCATCCGGCCATAAAACAGGGTCAAATCAACATGTGCGACGGAGTTCGCACCCACGACCCCTTAGGTGTGGGAAAAGCGGTAGGAAAATAATAATAATAATAATAATAATAATAATAATAATAATAATAATAATAATAATAATAATAATAATAATAATAATAATAATAATAATAATAATTCTGTAATTTAACCAGTCTCTCTTCCTCAACTGAATCTGTGTGGTGTTTACGGGTCTTCAAATTGTCACAGCTGGCATGGCTCCCTTTCTTGTACCCAGCAGCTGAATTATTGTATGTGGATATAATTTTATCTCAGTCAGAAATATGTCTTATTCAGAAACACCATTCCTTATCTCGGACGTGTCCGGCTCCATGGCTAAACGGTTAGCGTCCCGAGGGTTCCCGACGAGGATGGTTGATTCCTATGGCTCAAGTCCGGGTGTGTGTTCTGTCTTCAGGACCCCATCCTCAACGATGCGCAGGTCGCCTATAGGGTGTCAACTCGAAACACCTGCACCAGGCCTCTCCGGAGCCACGCGTCATTAATATTATTATCACGGACGTTTCTCTTGTCAGGTTACCTCTTAAGTTGCGCACATAGTGGACTTCGGCCAACGCCAGCGTTTATACTGTGGTCATTGTGTTTCCCTTCTTCCGGAAAACATACTATCATTTGTTTCTCATTTTCAAGGTAAGATTTAATGTTGACAAAATTTCTTATCAGACAAAGTAGGGTTCCCCATACCACCAAGAAACGTAAAATTAAGCAATTTCCTCAATTGTGCCGAAAGTTGAAGAGCTAAAGGACCCGGAAAGGTTTCCAACTGTGAGTCTTGGATAGCTCCATTAAACTAAGAAAACAAACTTCGAAAATCACTTCCGGCCTAAACGCAGTACGGGAAAACAACCTAAAATCGCGTGTTTCGTCACTCGTCGGGGGGAATTCCCTTGTCGCTGAAACTCCGTCTCTCTTCGCACGTCGCAGTCTCCACTTTTTTCGGCTGGGTGGCGCTCTTCTCTTCGCATTCCCAGTCGGCCCAAGAACAAGCACAACGGGCAGACGCCTAGTCGGCTGTCGCCTTCTGATCCACTATGTCTACATGCCTCGTCAAGAATGTGGAGACCTCTTATTCCCCGAGGGACATTCGGACCTTGCTTCATAATGACAACCTCGCAGTTACGTGGGTTCTTCGCCTCCAAGATGCCTTATCTGGGCAACCTTCGCCTGACATTGTGCTCTTCTTTGAATATACCTTTCAAGGTCCCAGGTTCCTTGCTCAAGGCTACCTCCCTCTCTTAGATAAAAAATATGCAGTTGTCCCCACTCCCGACCGTATTTTACAACAAATAGCCTCTGATCCTAACTTCCCTATCAAAATCCCGCCTTCCTGTCTCCCACCGACTACTACTACCGTCTATTCTCATTCACCTCCTCATACCACTACTACTCCCTCCATTACTACCACTATTACTACCACTACTACTATCACTATTACTACCACTAATACAGCCACTACAGTCACCACCTCTCTCGAGCTTTCTCCGTCCTCTTCTCCTGTTACTTTAACGTCCAGCCATCCTTCTCCTATTATGTCTACCCCTACCACCTCCCTTGCTATCAGTACTCAGCTACCTAAAGCTAACTCCCAGAATATCACCACTGCAGCTCTGCCATCTTCCCAGCGCAATGACGACGTCTCCTCATCCGCAAAATCGACTGCTTCTTCTTCCGAGCTGCGTCGTCCGTGGGATTGACCCCGCCGTTCCTGAACGCGATCTCCTCCATGAGCTCCAACAGACCGGCGTTCCAGCACAACGGGCGTTTCGCATCTTTAATGACGATGGCCCGACCTACATGATTCGCCTGCATCTTTCATCTGCTACTGATATCGACCATCTCATCAATACTGGTGTCCGCTTTCGTCAAAGACATTATCGAGTGGAACCTTCTCGTTCCCCTCCCCGTATTGACCCTTCCCTCCTTCGTACCTCTTCTTCCCGCACTTCGTCCGCCTCGCCGCCCAACCCCTCCTTCGCCTCCTGTTAACCTACCCGCTTCACCACCCAATTTTCTCTTACCTCCGCCTCAGATCATGGATCTTCTCCGTCTCTTTGCCACTTCTGTCACCAACATGACCACCACCCTAGATTACCTTCTCTTGCAACATTACCCTACTCCTTACTAACACTTCCTTCCACAGCCGTATCCTATCCCATCTCCATCTATGCAATATGTTCATGTAACTCTATGTAGCACTTTTCTGTAATACGCGCCCGAGATGCCTTACTATATAATAAATTCTTCCTCTTCTGGTATTGGTTGGGGTTTTGCTCGTGCGGGGTCCTTTGCGGGTCTTCCCTGGGTCCCGCCTTGCGGTGACCGGTCCCCTTCGCCAGTATCAATCATCGTTACCCCTCCGGTATGTACGATACATACCTTCTTCCGTAGTTTTTTCTATATTACCTCTTTTCTTCGATGGCTGAAGAGCTCCTTAGTTGAGCTGATGGCCCGCTTTCCCCCATCAGGGGAGAGAATTGAACATAACTGACTTTATGTTATTATGTTCGTCACTCGTTTCCTTTTTGATTCAAATCTTAGCCAAATTAACTTATTTACATAATTCTTTCTGTGGCGTGTTCCTTGGTTCAATACCCTCAGGCGTTTTCTGATTTTTTTCAAAAATGTCCACACCGAATGTAGTTATAAGGGCTTAAGGGAAACAATGCATTGACTCATGTCAGCGCGAGCCGGGCTGAGTGGCTCAGGCGGTCGAGGCGCTAGCCTTCTGACCCCAAATTGGCAGGTGGTATTTGAAGGTGCTCAAATACGTCAGCCTCGTGTCGGTAGATTTACTGGCATGTAAGAAAATTCCTGCGGGACTAAATCCCGGCACCTCGGCGTCTCCGAAAACCGTAAAAGTAGTTAGAGGGACGTAAATCAAATAACATTATAATTATTATCATCACAATAGCACTCGTAGTGGTAGAAAAAGGCAAACTGCTAATCTAATCTACCAGATAACGATAATTAAGAAAAGGATTGTGATTCTTTTGCTATGTGCTTTACGTCGCACCGACACACATAATTCTTATGGCGACGATGTGATAGGGAAGGCCTAGGAGTGGGAAGGAAGCGCCGTGGCCTTAATTAAGGTACAGTCCCAGCATTTGCCTGGTGGGAAAATGGGAAACCACGGAAAACCATCTTCAGGGCTGCCGACAGTGGGATTCGAACCCCTATCTCCCGGATGCAAGCTCACAGCTGCGCGACTCTAACCGCACGGCCAACTCACCCCGTAAATTGTAATTTTTAGGAATAAATAAAGAATATAAAATACTATCATACTTGATTGTATTTTACTTGATCTAACATTCGTAGCTCATATCCCTAGGATGTTTTCAACATTGAGTTGCTTGCCTGAAGGTCTAGAACTGTGGATGTTCAAACATTCCTCGGATTTAAAAGTTTCCAATAGCCTGCGTGAATAAAAGTGAAAAGTTTGCTTTATATGCTCTTACGATTGACCATACTAGCGTATGATCTCCTTTACAGCTTTGCTTACTTTAGTTTGAACCACGAGAGAAGTACAGGATCAGAAATGAAGGGTTGTACTCTGGACCATGGTTGCTTTTGCACGGGTAGCTTCCCTAGCCATAGGTTTTGCATTTATTCCAGGGACATATTTCTATAGAACCAAAATTCAAGTACTGAAACTTTCATATCTTGGCTTAATTCGTTGTTCACACACATGCAAGTATATGAAGCTTGTGATGTCCCTGGTCCCTGGAGCGAAATAAAAACTAAGAACGTTAATTTCAGAACCACAGAAATTGTGTGATGTGCCCAAGGCAGTATAGAGGCAGTCTCCAGAGCCCTGTAGTAGATGAAAGGATAATGGAAAGGTATTATTACTCCAAATTTACCAATATTAAATTTTTTTTTTTTTTTTGCTAGTTGCTTTACGTCGCAACGACACAGATAGGTCTTATGGCGACGATGGGACAGGGAAGGGCTAGGATTGGGAAGGAAGCGGCCGTGGCCTTAATTAAGGAACAGCCCCAGCATTTTCCTGGTGTGAAAATGGGAAACCACGGAAAACCATTTTCAGGGCTGCCGACAGTGGGGTTCGAACCTACTATCTCCCGAATACTGGATACTGGCCGCAATTAAGCGACTGCAGCTATCGAGCTCGGTCCAATATTAAATGCCGATTTGTCCAATATTATTCCACACTTCATTAATGCAATAATAATAATAATAATAATAATAATAATAATAATAATAATAATAATAATAATAATAATAATAATAATAATAAACCTAGCGAGATGGCTACATAGTACGGGTCATGTAATTGTAGGTTTAGATACGGGAGATAATGGGTTCAAACCTCATAATTGGTAACCTTTGAAAATGGTTTCCATATTTTCACACAAGATAAGTGCCGAGGCTGTACCTCAAGTAAAGCCACGGCCGTTACCATCTTTGTCCTTACCTTTCCCTACACAAGCGTCGCCGAAAACCCATCCATGTTGGTGTGACGTTGGACATTTTGTAATAATAATAATAATAATAATAATAATAATAATAATAATAATAATAATAATAATAATAATAATAATAATAATAATAATGATAATGTCTCCGTATCTATTATCTAAGAGACGCCGGAGTTTCATCCTGAATGAGATTTTAAAAATGTGTTTGCCAGTCTGCTTAGCTAGATATTGCATTTCTGCCCTTCTAAAGGCTAACTGCCTCTGTTGGGATTCAGTCTTGTTATATCGTCGTACATGCGGGACAAGTATCAGTCCGACTACGCTACGAGTCTTCTCGTGGTGCGCACTTCTTTTTTCTTCGCAATTGGCTTTACGTCGCACCGACACAGATAGGTCTTATGGCGACGAAAGGATAGGAAAGGCATAGGATTGGGAAGGAAGCGGCCGTGGCCTTAATAAGGTACAGCCCCAGCATTTGCCTGGTGTGTAAATGGGAAACCACGGAAAACCATCTTCAGGGCTGCCGACAGTGGAGTTCGAACCCACTATCTCCCAGATGCAAGCTCACAGCCGCGCGCTCCTAACCGCACGGCCAACTCGCCCGGTGCGCACTTCATTGCTAGGTTTACCGTCATCTGGATAAGACTGGTTCAGGAATTGTAACACTACGAACAGAGATGGTATTATGGATAAACACGTCTGGAATACCACACATTGTCAACTGTCTTCATCATATAGCCGCAGTTGACAATAGTAATATTGCGAGTGTACGTACGGTATTTCTCGGAATGCACTATTGTCAGAAGCGAGGGAGTCTCTTTCGAATTAGTATTTAACCAAGAAATGTTTTCTAGTACTCTCTTAAAATCCGGTATCGATACAAATTTTGGATGTTTATTTTCCTCTGTAGCTCTAATTTACGTGTTTCCTTCATTCTCCCCAAGGCTCTTGCTTCATAGCCGAGAGTCATTCTAAGGCAAGGATGTCACAGTTCAGTGAACGAATTGCGAGCTACGCCAAATAATAATAATAATAATAATAATAATAATAATAATAATAATAATAATAATAATAATAATAATAATAATAAATGCTTTTCATTCCTTCAACTGATATTGGTTTCAAGAGATGCCAGATTGCCGGAAATTTGCCTTGAAAATAGGCTCTTTAACGCGCCAGTAAAACCAAAATTTAAGCACTCTGGAATGCCTACCGACAGCGCCGAAATATGAAAGCAAGCTTATAGTTTTACGTGACTGTGGGTATCACGATTACAGCCACGGAACGTCCAGGGACGAGACTCCTGATTTCAAAAATCCTTCAAGCTTTGGCCAGCATTCAAACTGCGGCCATATTGGTGATAATAATAATGTTATTGTTTTTACGTCCCACTAACTGCTTTTACGATATTCGGGGACGCTGAGATGCTGGAATTTAGTCCCGCATGAGTTCTTTTACGTGCCAGTAAATCTACCGACAAGAGGCTGACGTAGGCTATTTGAGCACCTTCAAATACTACCGGACTGCGCCAGGATGGAACCTGCCAAGTTCGGGTCAGAAGGCCAGTGCTTCAACCGTCTGAGCCACTCGGCCTAGCAGAAGAAGAAGAAAAAAGACCATTTATTTATTTATTTATTTATTTATTTATTTATTTATTTATTTATTTATTCTTATTTTATTATTATGAACGCCAAACATTTTCTTGTGACTGTGTATTAAATAAAGTATTTATATTATTGAAGTGTGATAAATAAATAAATATATATATATAATTTTAGTATTAAACTTGTATCTTTATAGACAACACTGTTTTCAGAATAATATGAAAATTACCTATTATTTATCCAAATTCGCAATGATTTTGGCGGGAAAATCGTGTATGTAATACGGATATTTATTATCATAGATTCTTCCTAATCCCTTCTTTCTTTCTTTCTTTCTTTCTTTCTTTCTTTCTTTCTTTCTTTCTTTCTTAATCCGTTTACCCTCCAGGGTTGGTTTTTCCCCTCGGACTCAGTGAGGGATACCACCTCTACAACTTTATGGTCAGTGTCCTGGAGCGTGATACTTTGGGTTGGGATACAAGTGGGAAGGAGGACCAGTACCTCGCCCAGGTGATCTCACCTGCTATGCTGAACAGGGACCTTGTGGGGGGATGGGGATATTGGAAGGGATAGACAAGGAAGAGGAAAGGAAGCGGCCGTGGCCGTAAGTTAGGTACCATCCCGGCATTTGCTTGGAGGAGAAGTGGGAAACCACAGAAAACCACTTCCAGGATGGCTGAGATGGGAATCGAACCCCTCAGTTGACCTCCCGAGGCTGAGTGGACCCCGTTCAAGCTCTCGTATCACTCTTCTTGAAATTTCGTGGCAGAGCCGGGAATCGAACCCGGGCCTCCAGGGGTGGCAGCTAATCACACTAACCACTATAAGGATATAAATACTTGCATAGTTGCTCAAAAATGAATAAGCGCATTGTATTGTCTGTGGATAGCCACAACAAACAATGCATCTATAGGTTCAGTTTTTTATGAGGAAACTGTTCCTACGTGCGCTCATTTCTTTTAGCAACTATGCAATGTGGGAATCCAATGGGCCTCTTGTTATGAGGCGGAGATGCTACCTCTTCAGATTTTTTTCAGAGCAAGAAACCTATTTCCAATAATTTAAACCCTAAATAACTAATCAATTTCTGTCAACATTTTGTGATTTGACATCATGCAAACAATGGGAAAATTGATAAAATGTTACCTTCAGTGATTTCATAGACTGAGCTGAGAAGCTTTAGGCTGTAGAGCGCTGACCTTCTCATCCTAAGTTGGCGGGTTCGATCACGGCTCAGCCCTGTGGTATTATGATGGTGTTCAAATACGTCAGCCTCGTGTCAGTAGATTTACTGGGACGTAAAAGAACTACTGAGGGACAAAATTTAGGCAGTTCGGGGCCTCCGAAAACCGTAAACGTATTTAGTAGAACGTAAAATCCAATAACATTGTTATAATGATTTAATGGACATATTTTGAGCACCAGCTGTTTTGAGCACGTTAAAAATATATTGTCATTGCTAATTCATAGAAGTTATTCCTATAGACTTTCGAATGGTTTACAGAAAATTATACTTTCTCCGATTTTTTGGTGTCTTCCTGAGTTGAATGGACACTAGATACTATAATAGGAGTGACCATAGCTTAATTTGAAGTTATTTTCTTTGTAAGTGCTCATGTACTTTTAAAATCTAGGGTAATTTAGGGTAACGTTGGAGTAATTTCAGTTGTGCTTTGTTGCAGCCCTGCAGATGACTGTCGGCTGTCGACGACGGCCTGATAATCTAGGAGCAGTATGGAAGACACAATGTAAAAAAAAGGACGTAAGACTTTTTTTGCATTAACGAAGAGAGAAATGCTATGGAATAAAGATATGATTGATTAAGTATTCCCAATTCGGGCCATTCATTGCGAAGAGCTGAAATGGGAAATCATTCAGATCACTCTGAGATCTTTGTGGAAGGATGAACTTATAGGAAAAGGTAGGCCTATTGATGTTTAACGCTAAAGAATTAGACGTCATATTTCTAATTCAACAAAGGAATGAAAGAAATCCATCAGCCTGATGAATAGGTATGTATAATTATTCACAATTTCAATGTGGGAAGAATGGTAGTTTCCGCGACGGCACACGTAATAGAACAGAAAGAACGAAATGTTCGGAATCTCTTCCAAAATTGTTGTGAAAAACTGGATGTTTAGAATTGTTGACATCAAGTAAAATACAGATTTCTGCGGAGGTTGTAATAACTGACTGACATCATATCTGAGTTCTCACCAAAGCGACCACGAATCGAATTCCAGGCAACATTCGAGCAATTTTTGAAACGAAAATACACATCCATATTATTCGAATTCCACGTAAAGCTGGAAAACCTGTGGTTGTGGTTATAATATCAATAGTTACGTAAAGCAGCAAGCTATTTCGCATTTTCAGATATTTTTGCAAAAAAAAAAAAAAAAAAAAAAAAAAAAAAAAAAAAAAATAGACTGTCAGGAAAATTAAAAATGGATTTAGGTTTTGATAGATCTTCCAATTAAAACGCACACTAACAAGATAAGCTCTGTTTCATGGGGAATATTGTTGCACATTGTGTAGAAAATGTAATCGTGCATTGCTCATTGCCTGTCTTACATTATTCCATACAAAATCCTAATTGTTAATTGCTACAAATATCTATCTATCAAGTAATATAGAATTAACGATAAATGAACGTTCTTGTGTTGCTTCGCTTTGATTTTGAATTGAGATAGTGGATCTCCCCGACATCCTTCGCGAAAAATGTTCTGTTTCCACACACAAAGCTTGGAGTTTACCGAAAACGTTTTTCTTGTTTACAACCTCGAAAACCACGTCTCCCAGAAACATCCCTGGTTCCACAAAAGTAAACAAAAAATAAAGTTTAGCTGGATGAAGAAATAGGTCATGTAATTTGAGTCTCTATCTCGTAATATAGTGGACTATTAAGCATCACAGTGTTTCATTAAGGGGGAGAGTAGCGGTACGTAATTAAAGTGAAAAAATAACACCCCTGTGTCTGAGGCGTCAGGATGCACAACTGGGATAAAATTCACATGTAGTGTCGACCTACAGTAATTAAGAAACTGAGTTAAAGGCACTTATACGGTCGAGAAAGAAAGAAAGAAAGAAAGAAAGAAAGAAAGAAAGAAAGAAAGAAAAATCTTATCGTAACATGTAGCAAGAAGCGAAAAGACCTCGTTATTCATGAAAAATGTATTAATTGCTAAAAAATAGAGAATGAAATACGGTACGAATTGGGAATTTCAGACTCTTGTTCACATCAACGTCATGTTACATAGAAAGAATAAACATAACTTACAATTGGCTGATTCTTTCCAACTCTGTTCATTTGAATGAAAATACACTAAAAATCACGTCACGAAAACTGTAGAGGAATTTGAAGCTGAGGAAAGAAATGTTGTTCCAGAGATCACCCCACAATTTCTTCTCTTCGGCTTGCAGACTACAGTGAGATCACTTTCACTTAAGACAATTAAATCGTCACACAATTTGAAACGACAATGCAAACTGGAATTTTTAAAGAAATATTTTCTTCACATCAAATTCATCAAGTGATCGACACATATACCACGTTTCCATTGGGAATTCAAATCGATTTGAATACGCTTTCCGTATTGAATAACTCATGGAAACGGGGACCCGTTCGGATTGAGTCTCAGAGTCGATCCTCCTAGAAAGTGGGATCGAATCGTACTCAGTACGGATATAAAGCATCATGGAAACGCGGAACGTATTGAAATCGATCGATCTGAAAATGCTACGGATGCTCGACTGTACTTTGTTTATCATGTGCTTCCTGTAATTTCGATCGTGTTCATTTGATTTCAGCGGTTTTTATAAAATGCTATTTATTCGGGGCGTCGACCCATGTGGATCTTTTGCCCCTACCGGCACCATATTGCATGAACCTGCGTGTAATTGGATTGGCGGACGCGTTGCCCGGCGGGACTGATTTCAGCTTACTGCTCCTTTTAATATATTTTACCATGTGTAGTATTAATAGAAATCTGTGGACACCAGAGGAGAGTATAACGTTATTGGAAATAATACGAGAAAAAGAAATGTTGACGCTGTTCACGAAAAACCTGTTTGATTTGAGGTGTGGTTTAAGGCACAGATATCATCATCATCATCATCATCATCATCTGTTTACCCTCCAGGTTTAGCTTTTCCCTCGGACTCAGCGAGGGATCCCACCTCTACCGCCTCAAGGGCAGTGTCCTGGAGCTTCAGACTCTTGGTCGGGGGATACAACTGGGGAGAATGACCAGTACCTCGCCCAGGCGGCCTCACCTGCTATGCTGAACAGGGGCCTTGCGGGGGGGATGGAAAGTTTGGAAGGGATAGACAAGGAAGAGGGAAGGAAGCGGCCGTGTCCTTAAGTTGGGTACCATCCCGGCATTTGCCTAGAGGAGAAGTGGGAAACCACGGAAAAGCACTTCCAGGATGGCTGAGGTGGAAATCGAACCCACCTCTACTCAGTTGACCTCCCGAGGCTGAGTGGACCGCGTTCCAGCCCTCGTACTACTTTTCAAATTTCGTGGCAGAGCCGAGAATCGAACCCGGACCTCCAGGGGTGGCAGCTAATCACGCTAACCACTACACCACAGAGGCGGACTAAGGCACTTAAATATTGAAGAACTCATTGTGATGTTGTCTAACCAATCATCTTCTGTGGAGTAACGTTATACTACACGCTCCCACCATTCCTTAATCCTTTCTTTTATATAGCACCACTTTCTCTTCGTACGTTTCTTTTTGCTTACCTTAGACTGACGGAAAGCCATATTCTGTGCCTGCAACTGCTGCAGGAAGAATACCGTTTCCATCCGTCGCTCCAATCTTTTATTCTCCCATCTCTCAAATTCATGGATTAAACATACAAAAAACTGATATACTGTCAGGCACAATACCACAGCTTTCGTTGATTGTACGGGCTGTAGGCTGTAGGCCACATAAAAAACAAGTTTGTATCATGGACTTCAAATTCCTTTGATAATAATGCACGAGGACTTCTTTATTTACTCTACTTTGGTTAGGGTTGGCCGTTGCTGTCAAGCGCTACATGTCGGAGTATTCTCGTACGGCCTCGCGCGATCTCGTAATCTACGAGTGTCAAGACTATCGTATTCAAATCGATCTGATTACGGATTAAATCTCACATGGAAACAGGTAACGTACTGAGTACGGAAAGCGTATTTAAACCGATTTCAATCCCCATGGAAACGTGGTAATAATATAGTATCCTTATTCAGAACTAAGAGGTAAATTAAAATACGTTTCCGCTTCTTCTATCTTTCAGTGATAATATTTCACACTGCTGAAATAATTTTGATGAAAATATGTATTTTTTTGAACATGTATATCTCTAAATTTCCGCATCTGTGGTGTAGTGGTTAGTGTGATTAGCTGCCACCCCCGGAGGCCCAGGTTCGATTCCCGGCTCTGCCACGAAATTTGAAAAGTTGTACGAGGGCTGGAACGGGGTCCACTCAGCCTCGGGAGGTCAACTGAGTAGAGGTGGGTTCGATTCCCACCTCAGCCATCCTGGAAGTCGTTTTCGTGGTTTCCCACTTCTCCTATAGGCAAATGCCGGGATGGTACCTAGCCGCGGCCAATTCCTTCCCTCTTCCTTGTCTAATAATAATAATAATAATAATAATAATAATAATAATAATAATAATAATAATAATAATAATAATAATAATAAATAATAATAATGAAAATGAAAACCTACAACCTGTTTTCCAGTCAATGACCGGGCCAGGGGTGGAATGAATGAAGCAGATATAGGCTATTAGTACGATGGGGTCACCATCCCAAAGTGATTTATTAATGAGTGATAGATGCTATGAAATGATAGGCCTAGTGGAGAGTGTTGCTGGAATGAAAGATGACAGGGAAAACCGGAGTACCCGGAGAAAAACCTGTCCCGCCTCCGCTGTGTCCAGCACAAATCTCACATGGAGTGACCGGGATTTGAACCACGGTATCCAGCGGTGAGAGGCCGACGCGCTGCCGTCTGAGCCACGGAGGCTCCAATAAAATAATAATAATAATAATAATAATAATAATAATAATAATAATAATAATAATAATAACCCTGAGCTTTTCTCAAATTTAGTGGTGTCGGTACTTAATATGGATTTGCTCAAGTTTTGTGGCCGGTTGCCCTTCTTCACACAAACTCGAGGTGAAGGGATGTATTGCATATTTCGATGGTGGATAGTAGTGTGGTGTGTTGTGAGTGTATATCAAGTGAAGTGTATTAAGATGATTATAAACACTCAATCCCCGACCGAGAGAAATTAACCATACGCAACTAAAACCATCGGCTAGGCGGGAATCGAACCTGCGAGCCTCTGAACCAAGGACTAGTACGCAGACAATTCAGCCAAGGAGCCGGGCAATAATAATAATAATAATAATAATAATAATAATAATAATAATAATAGAATAATAATAATAATAATAATAATAATAATAATAATAATAATAATAATCATAATTTCGTGTAGCTATTTCTAGCCGAGTGCAGGCCTTGTAAGGCAGACCCTCCGATGAGGGTGGGCGGCATCTGCCATGCGTAGGTAACTGCGTGTTATTGTGGTGGAGGATAGTGTTATGTGTGGTGTGTAAGTTGCAGGGATGTTGGGGACAGCACAAACACCCAGCCCCCGAGCCATTGGAATTAACCAATGAAGGTTAAAATCCCCGACCCGGCCGGGAATCGAATCCGGGACTCTCTGAACCGAAGTTCAGTACGCTGACCATTCAGCCAACGAGTCGGACATAATAATAATAATAATAATAATAATAATAATAATAATAATAATAATAATAATAATAATAATAATAATAAAAAAGACGTTTGAACGTGAGGTTAAAGTCAAAACATACTGTAAATATAAAATAAGAATTATGCTTAATATTATTTCAGATTCTGGAAAGCAAAGGAGAATTAATATAAACCGTTGTGAATGCTTACAATTTCGAAACAATTAAGTTGATTAGCGATATTATATTTTTGATATTTATTATGTTAATTCGGTTTACTAACGCTTATTCAATATAGTTAAACAACAACAACAACAACAACAATAATAATGATAATACTAATAATAATAATAATAATAATAATAATAATAATAATAATAATAATAATAATAATAATAATAATAATAAATGGTAAAAAAATTTGAACGCGAGGTGAAAGTCAAAAAAATACTTTAAATATAAAATAAGAATTACGCTTAATATTATTTCATATTCTGAAACGCAAAGGAGAATTAATATAAACCGTTGTGAATGCTTACAATTTAGAAAAAATTAAGTTTATTAGCAATATTCTATTTTTTATATTTATTACGCTTATTCGGTTTAATGACGTTTATGCAATATAGTAAAACAATAATAATAATAATAATAATAATAATAATAATAATAATAATAATAATAATAATAATACGTTTGAACGTGAGGTTAAAGGCAAAATATACTGTAAATATAAACTAAGAATTATGCTTAATACTATTTCATATTCTGAAACGCAAAGAGAATTAATGTAAACCGTTGTGAATGCTAATAATTTCGAAAAACTTTCAGTTAATTAACGATATTCTATTTTTGATATTTATTATGCTAATTCGGTTTAATAACACTTATACAATATAGCAAAAGTGTTCATTTTCTGGAAAGAAATGTATACATTAATAAAACAACTTTGTTGTGAGCTACATGCTCTGAAATTAATTAGAACTCAAATTAACAGAATACAAAGCCAAGAAAGAAACTCGATGTGTTAATTAAAGAATTTGAATAAAATAAAACAGTTATTTAGTATACAACAAATTATTAGATTTAAATGAAATTAAAGCGAAGTGAGTACTGAAATAGAACACAATGCTAAATATTCACATTATATAAGCATACTTCTCAATGCAATTTAGGGAAATTTTACCTTCGGTTTCAATGGGAAACTAAATGACGGTATGTCTTTTCTGTTAGCACGGTCACATATTATTCGTGCAAGAAATTTGGAAATGAACGAAATCAAAACCGAATAGTAATTATGAAGAAGGAAGCTGCTTCTTACCTAGTGTCAATTAAGTTAAACTCCTCAACTGTCTGCTGCGGGTCCATGTCTGCTGTAAACCAGAGCCTACGAAGACCTAACATTCGACTGATATTCAGCGAGTCAATTATAACAATCTATCCTTCGCCCACAAAGAAAACTGGATAACTTGAAATCAGTGACGTGTTCTCCCCACCACATGATCACTTGTTGCCCCGCCTAGGTCCACCAATGACATGCGTCCCTCTTCAGGTATCGTTGCTGGTTGCTAATAGCAACGGAAGAACATCCTTCTATTAACGGAGACATAACTTCCGTTTCCACGGCAACGGTTTCCATATTTCCACCTGGGCCTATGACGAGATACGAAGGTAGGCTGTAGTGCGAACGTCTCCTCCCCATCCCATATCAAGCGTACGTGTTATTGGCAGAGTGCGGATTTGGATACCGTTTGATGTTCGCGCTCGCAGCTCCACACATGAACATTGTCAATATTCAAGCTCTTTAGGTATATACAAGCGTGAAATGTTAATAAAAATATATTCTTAAATCTCTGCCAGAATTCTTGATCAGTTCTTAAATCACGTAATTCATTTGGATGTGGAACTGATCGGAGGTATTGCAACATATTCGAACGCTCTCTATATTTTGAAATTAAATTTGACGCATACTGGTCGCGCAGACGGAAGCTTGCATTCGAGAGATAGTGAGTTCGAACCCCACTGTCGGTAGCAGTGAATATTGTTTTCCGTGGTTTCACCATTTTCACACCAGGCAAATGCTGGGATTGTACCTTAATTAAGGCCTTAGCGACTTCCTACCAACTCATAGCCCTTTTCTATCACATCGCCGCCATAAGGAATATCTCAGTTGATGCGACGTAAAGCAAATTGTAGAAAAAAAAAATCGCATTCTGAAAATGTAAAGACATACTAATGCACTTTAATTTAGGCCTACTATTCGGCAAAAAATACGAGTAGTGACTGCCAAGCCTAGGCGATAAATGTGTGCCCGCTCAATGAGAAGGTCGTCGGTTCGTTCTTCGTTAGAAGTAGAAAAAAATAGAAACTAGGTGGGAGAGAGTGGATAGCTCCTGTGCTTTTTTTTTTTTTCTGGGAGAAAAGTTGCAGGTGCTCACCTCGTAGTTGGTATGACAGCAACTTCCTTATTTCGAACGTAAACTCCGGTAAACCCTCGTACCCACGATCCCCTCCTTTCTCTCGCAGCTGAAAGCATTTTTTTTATTTTTTATGAAGGTGTCCAACGATCTGGAATAGAGTTGACAGTTTCTACTTCTTCAGTCTTCTTTCCTATGTTACTCATACCGAGGAAGGCAGCGCTTAGCTATCAGCTTGCATTCGGGGGACAGTGGGTTCGAACCCTAGTGTTGGCAGCCCTGAAGATGGTTTTCCGTGGTTTCCCATTTTCAAACCAAGCCAATGCTGGGGCTGATAAATAATTAAGGCCGTGTTAGCTTCCTTCAAATCCCTAGCTTTTGCCTACCCTATCGTCACTATGAAACCTATCTGTGGGGTCGATGACTTTCGATTTTAGGCCCCTTTAAACAACAAACATCATCATCATCATCATCATCATCATCATCATCAAACCTATCTGTGTCGGTTCGACGTAAAGCAAACTGTGACATGAAATATACTAAAAACTAAGTGTATTGCTCATTGGCATAAAGTAACTACTCATTTTGAACAATGATTGCACTAATTTAACTTACAGTAGATGTATTTAACCGCCTCTATGGTGTAGTGGTTAGTGTGATTAGTTGCCACCCCCGTAGGCCCGGGTTCGATTCCCGGCTCTGCCACGAAATTTGGAAAATGGCACGAGGGCTGGAGCGGGTTCCACTCAGCCTCTGGAGGTCAACTGAGTAGAGGGGGCGTTCGATTTCCACCTCAGCCATCCTCGAAGTGGTTATCCGTGGTTTCCCACTTCTCTTCCAGACAAATGCGCAGATTGTGCCTAACTTAAGGCCACAGCCGCTTATTTCCCTCTTTCTTGTATATCCCTTCCAATCTTCCCATCCCCCACAAGACTCCTGTTCAACATAGTATGTGCGGCAGCCTGGGCTGGTGTATCCCCAACCCAAAATCTCACGCCCAGGACACTGCCCTTGAGGCGGGAGAGGTGGGGAGGTGAGATCCCTCACTGAGTCCGAGGGATTTACCAACCCTGGAGGGTAAATGGATTAAAAATATAAAATGATAGAAAGAAAAAAAGAAAGAAAGAAAGAAAGAAAGAAAGAAAGAAAGAAAGAAAGAAAGAAAATTTATAATAAAATTCTTTGTCAATAAATCGCAGTTCTGTTTCTTAAAACTTGAGAAGGAAAGGTGCCGGTACTGGGTACCGTTGCGTACCGGCAGAAAAACAGAAAAAACCAACAACACTGGTTAGCTCTATGCTCGGCCAACTTTGCCTTCAGGAATTAATTTTTGGTGTAAGCTAAGTGAGCTCCAGGGCTATGCTGTCCCTCCAGCCGGGCTGAGTGGCTCAGACGGTTGAGACGCTGGCCTTCTGAGCCTTCTGCCAACTTGGCAGTTTCGATCCTGGCTCAGACCGGTGGTATTTGATGGTGCTCAAATACGTCAGCCTCGTGTCAATAGATTTACTGTCACGTAAAAGAACTCTTGCGTGACACAATTCCGGCATCTCGGCGTCTAAGAAAGCTGTAAAAGTAGTTATTCGGACCTAAATTAAATAATATTATAATTATTATTTAACTGTCTCTGCAGACGTGGAAATCTTCTTTCTAAATGTTTAAACTTCCTGATTGATTCTACGTCCATCCAGGTGAAAAAAATGAAATGGCGTATGGCTTTTAGTGCCGGGAGATCCCAGGACGGGTTCGACTCGCCAGGTGCAGGTCTTTTGATTTGACACCCATAGGCAACCTGCGCGTCGTGATGAGGATGAAAATGATGATGAAGACAACACATACACCCAGCCCCCGTGCCAGTTGAAATTAACCAATGATAGTTAAAATTCCCGACCTTGCGGGGAATCGAACCCGGAACCCCTGTGACCAAAGGCCAGCACGCTAACCAGTTAGCCATGGAGCCGGACACCTTTATTAGCAAATGTAATATGTAGTGAAACGTCGACGAATTCTAAGGGAATTTTCCCTCAGTTTGATGATGTCTGTGTGTAACCTATTTATTAACACTGAAGGATACACGAATACAATTTGACAGTGCATCAGATGCCATGGTCTATGGGTTAGTATGGCTGCTTTCCGACTTTGCCTAGGGTATGCTCAGCCACAGACAACAGAAATGAGAAGGCACACATTTTAAAATCGTGTCCTTTGCCGTTCTAGCCAAATCTCTGTTTGGAATCGAGAAATTTAGAAACACTACTTTCACTTCTGGTCCGTCTCAGTGGTGCAGTGGTTAGTGTGATCAGCTGCCACCCCCAGAGGCCCGGGTTCGATTCCCGGCTCTGCTACGAAATTTGAAAAGTGATAAGAGGACTTGAACTGGGTCCACTCAACTTCGGCAGGTCAACTGAGTAGAAGGGGGCTCGGTTCCCACCTCAGCCATCCTCGAAGTGGTTTTCCATGGTTTCCCACTTCTCCTCCAGGCAAATGCCGGGATGGTACCTAATTTAAGGCCATGGACGCTTCCTTCCCTCTTCCTTGTCTATCCTTTCCAATCTTTCCACCCTACTCCAAGGCCCCTGATCAGCATAGCAGGTGAGGCTGCCTGGGCGAGGTACTGGTCCTCCTTCCTAGTTTATATCCCCGACCCAATGTCTTACGCTCCAGGACACTGCCCTGGAGGCGATAGAGGAGGGATCCCTCACTGAGTCCGAGGGAAAAACCAACCCCGGAGGGTAACCGGTTTAGGAAAGAAAGAAAGAAAGAAAGAAAGAAAGAAAGAAAGAAAGAAAGAAAGACTTCCACTTCTGGAGGTACACATGTACCGTATGTTCATTCAGCCTACAACGTACATGAGTACCAACTTAATTCCTAGGGACAAAAGCGGACAAACCCGACTCCTTGGCTGGGTTTGTGTTTCTGTTTGTCCCAAATACTCTCGTCTGCATATAAAGACAACAGACCACACTACTTACCACCACAGAAACATGCAAGAGTGATTACATCCCTCCACATCGGGTTGCCAACGGCCGTAGCCGTGTTGAAACACCGGATCCCGTGAGATCTCCGAAGTTAAGCAACATCGGGCGTGGTCAAGATTTGGATGGGTTGCCACGCACTGTTGGTGGGGGTAAGGGAATGGAGGAGCGAAAAAAACTCGCCACCATACCGTACGTAAACTCCGGCTCAGGCACATTTTTGTGGAAGTTCGGACCTGCCTTCGGGCAGAATACACCCTTACCTTTACATAGGGTTGTCGTCAGAAAGTTAATCCGGCCGTAAAACAGGGCCAAATCCACATGTGTGACACAGTTTGCACCCGTGACCCCACATGTGTGTGGAAAAAGTTGTAGAAGAAGAAGAAGAAGGAGAACCGTCAAGCACTCCATCCCACTGAAGGCTGGTATATCGGCTAGTCAATGGGCCTAGAAGCTAGGCCGTTCACAGCATTATCCCAGAAAAAGGATAGCAGGTGTTTACAAACAAAGGGTAAAGCACCAAGTGAAGCGGCTTGTATCATGTGTTGTGGGCGTAACATCTCACGAAACCAGCAAACATTCTGGAAAGAAAAAACGCGTCTTTCGAATGTACAGAAGTCTGTAGAGTTATCAAATAGAATGCTATGACCGAGGATGAAATACTCTACAAAAATTAGAGTGGGGGTTAGAAACAGGACTGTCAGGAGAGGAAAGCTAGAGCCTTGCCAGCCCATTAAGGGAATTAACTGTAAAAGGCTCAACTTTTTTTTTGCTATTTGTTTTACGTCGCACCGACACAGATAAGTCTTATGGCGACGATGGGATAGGAGAGGCCTAGGAATAGGAAGGAAGCGGCCGTGGCCTTAATTAAGGTACATTTGCCTGGTGTGAAAATGGAAAACCATCTTCAGGGCTGCCGACAGTGGTGTTCGAACCCACTATCTCCCGCATACTGGATACTGGCCGCACTTAAGCGACTGCAGCTACCGAGCTCGGTCGAAGGCTCAACTAAGTACGGACACTTTTTGTGGATTCTAAAAATTTGTTGAAATTGGTGTCTCCTGCCGTACAACATCAAAACGCAGTTTTAAGAGGTGCTTCATCAGATCATACAAACCTTCAATTAACTCTCAATTTTCTTGCCACTGGAAATAGCTACAGGTCTCTCACCCGCATTGTTCGAGTGCCTGTAAGGTGTTGTTCGAAGTACTTGATGTAATTTATGGAAATCTTTAAGAACACGAGTTTCTGTTAATATTATTCTAATATTTAGGCCTATTACATTCTATTTAGTTCATTGGCTTAATGGTTATAGTCGTGACCTTAGGTTTAGAGGGTCCCGGGTTGAATCCTGGCCGAGCCGGGGATTTTAATCAAGTCTGGTTAATTTACCTGACGTCCAACCCATTGGCTGAATGTTCAGCGTACTGGCCTTCGGTTCAGAGGGTCCCGGGTTCGATTCCCGGCCGAGTCGGGGATTTCAATCTTCATTGGTTAATTCCATAGGCTCGGGGGCTGGCTGTTTGTGCTGTCCCCAACATCCCTGCAACTCACACATAACACTATCCTCCACCATAATAACACGCAGTTACCTACACATGGTAGATGCCGCCCTCCCTCGTCGAAGGTTCTGCTTTACAAGGGGCTGCACGCGGCTAGAAATAGCCACACGAAATTAAAAATTAAATTTATCTGACTCTGCTAGTCCCAACACACTCTTCGTATGTACACAACACAACGAAAAATGTAGTGAATACGAGGTTGGTGTCAGGAAGCGTATCCGTCCGTAAAAGAGGACCACCTCTAGATGAATGACACAGTTCAAAGCTGCGACCCCACCACGGTGTGGGAAAAGTTGCAGATGAAGAAGAAGAAGAAGAAGAAGAAGATCTATTTTATTTTATTACAATTGTAACATCAGAACAGTATTTGACTTATTTGACTGGCTCTTTGGCTGAATGGTCAGCGTACTGGCATTTTAATACACTTCCCTTGTCTACATTCAACATACCATATTACCAACGACCACAGAAACACGAAGCTGTGAATACACTCTTCCGTATGGATTTGGTGCCAGGACGGTCATCCAACAGTAAAAGTAGACGAAATCCAAATTAGGTCTACGTGCCGATCCCAATAAACTGGGGAAAATGCCAAGACGAAGTAACTGATTTATTGACTTATGAAAATTATGAAATGGCGTATGGCTTCCTGTGCCGAGAGTACCCAAGGACAAGTTCGGCACACCAGGTGCAGGTCTTTTGATTTGATGCCCGTAGACGATCTGCGCGTCGTGATGAGGATGAAATGATGATGAAGACGACACATACACCCAGCCCCCGTGTCAGCAGAATTAACCAATGATGGTTAAAATTCCCGACCCTGCCGGGAATCGAACCCGGGACCCCTGTGACCAAAGGCCAGCACGCTAACCATTTAGCCATGGAGTCCCTTATGATAAGGGGTAAAGAAATGAAGAAATGAAAAAAGGTCATTGATAAAAATGAGCTAACTTGACAAGCAATACTCCAAACACGAGGAAAGGCAAGGCAGTACAACTTCCCTACTTGTACTATTGGTCCTTAATACTCGCCACCTCATGTTTACATTGGATTATTATGCGAGAGTTCGGTTCCATGGCTAAACGGTTGGCGTGCTGGCCTTTGGTCCAGGGGTTGCCGGGTTCGATTCCCTGCGGGATGGGGGATTTTAACCTAAATTGGTTAATTCCGGTGGCTCAGGAGCTGGTGTTTGTGTGTGTGAGTTGTCCTAAGCATTAGAAAAACATCATAGGTAGAGCTCCATCCTCACAAACGGGCAGGTCGCCTATAGGGCGTCATATCGAAGAACTGAACCAGGCCTCTCCGGAGACCACACGGTTATTATTATTATTATTATTATTATTATTATTATTATTATTATTATTATTATTATTATTATTATTATGCATGCCAGTGCACAGCACAGTGGAGATGTGGGGTAGGTGTAGTGCAGTGAGGGAGTAAATACCCCGGCTTGAAATCCGTTATCCTGTCTCAAGGGCTAGTACTGTGGATAGTACTGTGTCAATCAGGTTGTGAGTTTCACAAATAGGAAAAGTCCTCTCAGTTTTAATTACTGCGTTGATTCTGTGAAATTTCCCTTTGGGGATTATTGTAAGTACCTAGGTCTTAATATAAGGAAAAATCTTCATTGGGGTAATCACATAAATGGGATTGTAAATAAAGGATACAGATCTCAGCACATGGTTATGAGGGTGTTTTGGGGTTGTAGTAAGGATGTAAAGGAGAGGGCTTATAAGTCTCTGGTAAGACCCAAACTAGAGTATGGTTCCAGTGTTTGGGACCCTCATCAGGATTACTTGATGCAAGAACTAGAAAAAATCCAAAGAAAAGCAGTTCGATTTGTTCTGGGTGATTTCCGACAAAAGAGTAACGTTACAAAAATGTTGCAAAGTTTGGGCTGGGAAGAACTGGGAGAAAGGAGACGAGCTGCTCGACTGAGTGGTATGTTCCGAGCTGTCAGCGGAGAAATGGCGTGGAATGACATTAGTAGACGAATGAGTTTGAGTGGCCTCTTTAAAAGTAGGAAAGATCACAATATGAAGATAAAGTTGGAATACAAGAGGACAAATTGGGGCAAATATTCATTTATAGTAAGGGGAGTTATGGATTGGAATATCTTACCAAGAGAGATGTTCAATAAATTTCCAATGTCATTGAAATCATTTTTGTTGCTAGTTGCTTTACGTCGCACCGACACAGATATGTTTTATGGCGACGATGGGACAGGAGAGGGCTAGGAGTGGGAAGGAAGCGGCCGTGGCCTTAATTAGGGTACAGCCCCAGCATTTGCTTGGTGTGAAAATGGGAAACCACAGAAAACCATTTTCAGGGCTGCCGACAGTGGGATTCGAACCTAGGAAAACAACAGATAGGGCATCTGCCACCTGGGCGACTGCCCTAAATGCAGATCAGTAGTGATTGATTGATTGATTGATTGATTGATTGATTGATTGATTGATTGATTGATATATTGATTGAGTTTACATACAGACAGTAGTTATTTTTATCACTGGAAAGGAAGCCACTAACCCGGATACTAGCCTGATTTAAATTCATCTTTAGTACCGAGGTTACGGGTAGTGGAAGATTTATTTTCCACTCTCTCAAGATCTTCCTTATCCTCTAATGGAGATGACATTGTCTTTAGATTATTACTTTCCTCAGAATTCAGATACACACACTTTCCTAGTTTTCACTCGTTGTTATTATTGCAGATTCCCGTTAGGAGTTTGGGAGATCTATTGCGTGATTACAACTGCATGCTACCCTTTGATACTAGAATAATTTAGATTTGATCTGATATATGATTAGCTGCGTACTCCAGCGCCCAGTTCATACGATGGTCGAGTCATAAGCCATGGCAACTATTTTTTTTCTCGCGAACAGGAGACAACACGGAAAATCTAAGATATGCATTTGGAAATATAGGGCATGTACTTATGCATAGTGGCTGAAGACAAATTCAGACTTCAGGAGATTCTCGTAGGAAAGTGACAGAACACAGGCCATTAGTAAACATTGTTTTATTATGGCATATACAGCAAATACACAAGACTACGTATAAAGGACAGGTCTCTACTGGTTACAGACCTTCGAAATAATCTCCCAAGGTTTCCACTGTGCGTTGCCAAGGGTACATCTTTGTCCATGGACACTGGACGGCCTAGGCGAGGGTGTGGCGGCATCAGGAATAATGAATTCGCCCCACATACAGAACGCAACCTTGTGCACTATGCAACATTGCATCAGGGTATAGCTTGCTAAACTAGCGTCATTCGGCTGCGTGGAGTGAGCATGAGCATCACGCCTGTTTGTGTCTTGTTGGTGTAATCAGTGTAACCTATCTCACATGCAAAGGTGTACTAAAACTGTGTGTGGTGTAAATAAATCTTATTATCCATGAGGGCTGGTTTGTTTATGAACGATGTGGAGCCGCCTACAACCAAGACTCCATAAATGGTGACCCCGAGTATGGAGAACACGCTCATACCATAACCTATCTTGGACCACGTGCTTCACCACAGATCACGGTATGTTACCACACTTTATTTCAAAGAGGCATTAGACTGTTTACTTCATTGGAACTACCACGTCTTCCGAGTATGAAACCAATTCGACAAACGACAAAAACAGTCGCCAGAATCCTAACGGTCGTCGGTGATACTCATCGCTTCAGTCCGCACGCGGCAACTTTACGCCACTTCTCTTTGTTACGCCGCATCTGCTACTCTTCAAGAACGCAACATATCATCTAAAAACTTGTATGTATATAACCTACGTTTTACTTGTTCCGGAATATTGCAAATTATTCACAACATAAATTCGTTGTGAAGTTGTACGAACATCACAAAGAAATGTATAGGCCTACAATGGACAGTACCTAGTTTTCTAACCATAGTTACAATCTTGGTGTTAAATTGATGTACGTAATCCAGCAATCTTCTGTGCAATTTTCTTGTTCTCTTTTTGCGAGTTGAGGCCTAAGATACAGACTACTCCACAATACAGGCCTACCTTATTTGCTGTTCAAACAAGTAAAATTACTTAAAAATAGTCCGGCTCCATGGCTACATGGTTAGCGTGCTGGCCTTAGGTCACAGGGGTCCCGGGTTCGATTCCCGGCAGGGTCGGGAATTTTAACCATCATTGGTTAATTTCTCTGGCACGGGGGCTAGGTGTATGTGTAGTCTTCATCATCATTTCATCCTCATCACGACGCACAGGTCGCCTATGGGTGTCAAATCAAAAGACCTGCACCTGG